>NC_134691.1:134997956-135312123 GCF_050947455.1 Rhinoderma darwinii | reverse complement strand
CTCTGTATTTTAATCCTCTTCCTCCCATACTTTTGGACCCAGCGGAAGCAATGTATCTGTGTTCAAGACATTACAGCTTTAGATAATAACATGTGAAAATGCAAGTAGTGAGACTTCATACTTAGTGAGTCTAGTCTAGCACCACCACTTGTGAAGACACCTCATCCCTGGCGCTACATTTCCAGCAGTCCACATTTATAGTCCATCTTTTATGCAGACAAATACTTGGTCTGAGCTTGTTGTAGTATTTCACTATCAGTGTGTGGGACCATGATGATGAGATCATGAGTGAAACAATATCAATAACTTTATCCTACAGACACAAGGGAGAGCTCCTCTCAGCATAATGTGTAAGGCCCCATGCCCACTTCAGTTTTTTCCTTCAGGGTGCTAGCCGTTTTTCTGATGGCTAGCACCCTGACCCATTCATTTCAATGGGGCCACGCACACTTCAGTTTTTTTGACGGTCCGTTGCTCCATTCCGATCCAAAGTAGAGCATGTCCTACTTTTGTCCGAGATTCCGTGACCGTGAGGCCCATGCAAGTCAATGGGGCCGTCAAAAAAACTGAAGGCACACGGAATGCATCCGTGTGCCGTCCGTGTGTGACAGAGCCGATGCCTAGCAACCGCCGGGCGGGCAGTAAAACATAGAAATATTACACTGATCGGCAGCCACTTGTCTCTATCAATTACTGATAGAGAAAAGAGTCTGCGGATTAAAAATAAAATGAAAATCAGTTCATACGTACCCGGTCGTTGTCTTGGTGACAAGTCCCTCTTCTTCCTCCAGTCCGACCTTCCAGAATGATGCGGCAGCCTATGATTGGCTGCAGAGGCCGCTGCAGCCTGTGATTGGCTGCAGTGGCGACATGGATGAAACGTCATCGCTGGAGGCCGGAGTGGAGGAAAGTAAGTATGACATTTTTTTAATTTATTTTTTATTACATTAAAATTGTATTTTCCGAGCACCGAGCATGGTACTGTAAAGGGGGCTGAAAGAGTTACCGCCGATCAGTGCAGTCCATTAACTCTTTCAGCACCCTGGACAGTACCATGCTCGGTGCCTGGAAACAGAAACACGGAGTGCACACGGGAGTGCACACGGCCAATGAAACGGACACACTGATCCGTCAAAAACAGCCGTGAAAACCGTGTCGGAAGTGTGCACGAGGCCTTACTGAGGACGGTACTAAGAACAGCAGTGTGGAGATAAGGCACAATTAGCATTGTGTCTTTCAGGGACATTTCACACTTTAATCAGCTGCCTCTTGCCTTTCACCACCCCCTTCTCTCTGACCCATTCTTGTAAAACTATGAGTCCCAGCAAAACAAAATTCTGAAAGAAACTAGGACAATGTTCGGGTACTAATCAGTCTCAACCGGCAGGGATAATACGCTGAGTTTGTACGAAAGGAATCACACCACACAAAGTCTGGTACAAAGCTCCTCACTCGGCATCAGGAGAGGCGTCCCTGCTTTATTACACACATTTGTTCTATATCTCCTTTCTCCTGGGGGTGGGTACATGTTATCACACTTTTATAAAAGCACGTATCACTGTAAGCCTCTTGTTACTTGTGTCATCCTTGGATAGGTTCACCCTTATCTGGTCCTTTAGATATGTCTTCATAGTTCATAGTTCGTTCATACCAGGAAGTGACTTGTTATTTTATTAGTGCGTAGTCCCTGTTCAGGGGCCATCTTGCCACGTATACTTATCTAATCCTACTATTGCTTCATCACAATTATGTACACAACTCTATAGTCTATATTTTATTAAAGAAAGAAAATTATTATAAACATTAACTTCTGTCCACTCCATCCTTCACAGTCCCCCCTTTTATCATTATTTTCTTCATTTCTTAACCTAAGTGTGTCCGTGCTCTGGGAAAGGGGAGTAAAAGGATTTTTTCACCAGTTTGAGACGAGCCTCCCCTATTAGGAGACCCCCCTTTGTAGCTGGACTTAAAGAGTCGGTGCACACCCTACACTATCTATTCATCTTCAGAACAATAGTCTCGATAAAGGGTGGTTGTTTTCATGGATGGAGTTGGTAAAAGTCCTTCAATTTTTTGTTTACTTTAGTGGCGGAATATTTCATCCATTCCAACCATAGATTTGTATCCCCAAATCCAGTTTCCATAGCCATAGTGTCTTCGAATCCTGGGTTCGCTATTGCAACTATTTGTGAGATGGTTCCGATCCTAGGGGCAACGGGGTTTGGCTGTTCAATAATCAATTTTTCCCATTCTGTGGAATTTACCATATCCATAATTCTAAATGGACCCTCAGGTCCCACATAGCCGAGATTCCCTGTATAAGACGACAGCCAATACTGTCCATTTTACAAAAGTTGATACATTCTGTAATGTTCTATATTCGGTTAGCATACTTTCATTAAAAACATTTAGAAACAGTTCATCTATAGCTAACCCTTTTTGCTGTAAGTCAAAGGTAGTAGGTAACCATGACGCACCTATCCTTAATGCAGTACATGTGTCATCTCCACTGAGTTTAATTTGTTCATAACTGTTTCTAACTGTATACCATTCAATACTCCTAATCCCGTTCCTACCCCTCCTCATAGCGGGTCATACCATTCTCTTTTTTGTCTATGACAGCTGGGGGATTCAGGGAAGGAAATATTGAAGTGTACATTCTTTTTCTGCTGTTGGGTTACAGCGCTCTTACAAGTGTGTGGGATTCTTTCCAGACTTTGTACTGTTATATGTGGCTTAAAACTATCTCTTAAAATTGTTATCAAGAATACAAAATATCTTCTATTTCTTATTTTGCTATTATTCATACATAATATCATCCCATCAGTTTCTTTTATTACAATCGTAGAGTTGAGCCTCTCCTTGTTGCATCTTTCATAAGTCTTATTTATCATTTCGTTTCTATTTTTACTGGTTGTATATTTCTGTAGATACTGTAAATCTGGTTCATAACAACAAAGCAACAGCCCCGGCGTCTCTTCTTGTATGCTAATGTTGGCTGTTTTGTCTATGTGAAGGTACACAGTCCCTCCATGTGGTCCTTTTTTCCAAGTCCCTTCGGTTGTAGTCACATTTGTAGTATAACACGGGGCATTGGCCTTGCAGGTGTAGTTACCCTGCTTTCTATCACTGTGGCATTCGCCCACCCTGTCCTGAACTGTTCCAGTGATTCTGTACTGATTACGTGTACAGGAGTAGCAGTTCTGCCTTTTTGTATAAGAGCACACGCAACAACCGCCGCAACAACCGCAAAGATCTTCATTCTTCTGGCTGAAGAACCTTTTTACAATGACTGGCGTGAATCCAGCTTGCCTTTCCTTCGAGCTTCACTGAGGTGCTTGTAACGAGCAAAACTTGAAAAGGACCATCAAACCGTGGCTCAAGGCTCTTCCTCACGTGTCTTTTGACAATGACCCAATCTCCTGGTTCTAGCTTATACGTCCCTTCAACTGAATCAGGACCTGGAATGGAAGCAAAGACTTGTGCATGCACCTTGGTCAATTGTTTGTTCAGCGTTGATACATAATCTGTTAGTCTACCATACTGCATTTGGAGCACCTGTGGAAAATAACATCCTAATCTGGGAGCCGACCCAAATAAGATCTCATATGGGCTGAGACCTGTTCTTTTTGTGGGCGTGTATCTTACTGAGAACAAGGCTAATGGTAGACACTCGGTCCATGGTTTCCCGGTTTCTACCATTGCTTTTTGGATTTTCAATTTGAGAGTCCCATTTAGTCTCTCAACCTTCCCACTGCTTTGTGGATGGTATGGTGTATGTAGGGCTTGACTTATGCCTAGAGCTGACAACACATGGTTCATGATTTCACCCGTAAAATGAGTTCCTCTGTCGCTCTCGATCATCTCTTGAACTCCATATCTGCACACCACCTCGTTGATCAGTTTCTTTGCTGGGGCTACGGCTGTAGCTTTGGTTACTGGAAAAGCTTCTGGCCATCCTGAAAAGAGATCAATACAAACAAGCACATACTCATAGGTACCGACTTTGGGTAGTTGAATATAGTCTATCTGCAGTCTCTGGAACGGATATATAGGTCTGGGTGTGTGCTTCTGTGGTACTTTTACAGTTCTTCCAATATTATGTGTTGCACAGATCATGCATCCTTGTGTAAAACTGCTGGCCATCACACTAAACCCTGGGGCATACCACACCTTGTTTACCAAGTCCATCATTGCCGTTTTTGATTGGTGAGTCGCTCCATGTGTTATTTGGGCCATCATTGGGAACATTGTCTTAGGCAGGCACAGTTTATTCTGGCATTGCCAGAGGCCATCTTTTCGTAGCGTTGCTCCTTGGGCCGTCCACTTGTCTTTTTCTTCTTTTGTTGCTTGTCCTTGAAGTTTTTGCCGTAGTTCCGGGCTTACAGCTGGTCTTGTTTCCTCTGGATCTTTTATCTGACATACGGCTGCTAACACGGGTAACTTCTGTGCTGCTTGCTTTTGCGGCTTGGTCTGCCAAAGCATTTCCTTTTGTCTCTGGTGAACTCACCTTAGTGTGAGCTTTTAATGTTTACTACTGCTAATTGAGAGTCAGTGTATATATTTGCTGTCTTTCCTTCTGCATGTTGGCATGCTGCTGCCAGGGCCTTAAGCTCCGCTTCTTGTGCTGAGCGGGACGCTGGTAAGGAGGCTGCTTCTAGGACTACATCTTCGGTGGTTACTGCATATCCTGTAAGAAAAGATCATTCTACAAAATACCTTGAACCATCCACAAAGAGTATTTAGGTCTGGGTTTTGGAGTGGGGTATCTTTTACATGTGCGAACCCCACTGTTTCCTGGGCCATAAGGGCCATACAATCATGTTCATCAGTTTCAGACAAAAATTGTGACCATACTTTACCTACGTCTTCTCCCCCTTGCTCCAAAGGCAGTAAGGTAGCTGGGTTCAATGTAGTACAGCGGTGTAAAGTAACCTGCTCAGAAAAAAGAAGTGCACAAATTAATCTCAAATATCTTGCTGTTGACAAGTGCTTTAGCTGTACTTGAGTGAGAATAGCAGTAATATCATGTGGTGCAAAAACTTGGACTGGAAATGCCAGGACCAAATCTGAGGCCTTGTTTAACATTGAATTTACAGCAATGATAGCTCTCACACATGATGGGGAACCTCGGGCCACAGGGTCTAGTCTAGCTGAATAATATGCTACCGGGCGCTGCTGTGGTCCATGACTTTGTGTGAGAACTGCAGTGGCATGTCCATTTTGTTCAGTACAGTACAAAGTATATGTTTGCGTAGAGGTACTCCATGGATTGGTGTCACAAGCCGCTACCCAACACAACTCCTCCTCATTCAGCTGATAATCCAGAATACTTTGAGAATCTCACTTTTATCAGGTTCTGCAAATACTTGATTAATACAAAAACAAATAAAAATAAAACATCCCTAAAAACTTTACATCAAATTAACAATGTCCAGACAAGTTTTGTTTTGCCTTCTCCCTCATCTAAATCCATAAAGACTCGTGTGAGTGATGTCACCTCGCCTCCTGTGTAACTTTGCTGGAGGGGGATGGTCTCTTACACATAAACCAAAATTGTACCTGATCAGTTCCTTCACCCTTCCCCCCTTTGTGGACTCTGCGAGAGTGATGTAGCAGAGCTCAAAACTACATCTCACGATAACACTAATTTAACCCCCTGTAATGTACAACAGCCTGAAACAAAAATGACTTTTTCCCGACAAAATACATTTGATCTTTACAATGACATAATTTCTATATGAAATCAAAAATAGAACAATTGTAGTTAGTTATTCAATAAAACAGAAAATATTATCTCTGATCACATTAATTACTGCAAACCAATAAACAGTATATAAAAATAGGGAACGGTGGGGGCACATACATTTTCAAACCCCCGTGTCTCACAGTATCTGTAGTTTAATACATCTGAATTAACATCAAAACACATGAAATCTGATCACATCATAACACATAAATATCGTAACTTTTATAACCAACAGCGCATGCGCAAAAGAGAAGAAATGTATTTAGGTTTGTAGACATTACTGATATATATATCTCAGCAGTGCATATTGAAATCCCTTTGTCTCATCAGCCCTGCAGACTGCACCCAGTCAGCCCCCCCTCCTCCTCCTCCCAAACACAGCACACTTTAGGGGGGAGGGAGGGAGGTCACACACTCATTTCTCACAACTTCTCACAATCTTAACACTTTCAATGCCGGCAAAACAACATACGTATCTGCAATCATTTATCACACCATTGTACAGGAATTATCTACGTTAATGTTTAACAGTACAATCTGACGGCCACCATCTCTATATTATGATTGCGTGTTGTTTCATCAGTGAACTAGACTGGAACTTCTGTAAATAGAAAAAACACTACAAATGACAAAATTAACAAGGTGATTATTTCATACTGCTTTGGTTGGGCCGGGCGTGGCCACATCCTCCGGAGGGGGCTTATAAAATCCACCTTCTTGTGTGAGTACCAGATATAACGGAACAACAGGTTTAGGTGTACCAAGATGGCCTCCTGGGGCGGGGAGTGGTGCCGAAGGCGTGGCATATATGGGAGGATCGGGGCGTGGAAAGTGACATGATACACAATATTCAACTTGGGGCGGGTTCTGTTGACCACAACTGGGACTCTCCCAGTTAGAATTCCACCGTCGCCATTATAGGGCGGTGGCTGGACACGTTCTTTGTAATACTCATATATGATTTTACCCTTTCTGTCTCGTATTTCTTGCTCAGTAAACTTGTCTTTAGTTATGGCTATGGCTGTTCTTTGCCAAGCTAATGCTTCATCTAACTTTCCTTCGTCACTTAATCTTCCCTTGTTTTCCCTAAGAGCTGCAGCCCATTCTCCTGGTTGTAACCTTCCATCTATAAATATGCCACATATGTGCATAACTTTCTTACTATTTTCTACATTCTTCTTGCCTTCTCTTTTTTCTACTATCTCTTTTGCGGTTAATGAACCACATTCCTTTGCCTGTCTCTTTTTTTTTTTTAAACACATTAAACATACTGTTCTATATTTAACACCGTCCTGAGAATGAAACCTTATTCTCGATGTTTCTGAACACAAAACACAATTATAACTGACTGTCTGTCTCTGTCGTCTTAATGGTATCAAACTATACCCTGCGACTAATTGAATTATTACACTTATACCTGTCGTCTTAATGGTATCAAACTATACCCTGCGACTAATTAAATTATTACACTTATACCTGTCGTCTTAATGGTATCAAACTATACCCTGCGACTAATTAAATTATTACACTTATACCTGTCGTCTTAATGGTATCAAACTATACCCTGCGACTAATTAAATTATTACACTTATACTTATCACCTATGCCGGGGAGACGCGACTATCTATACTATGATTCTTGGAGCCACACAGCGGGTTAACTCTCTGTCGCTGAGAGTGTGGCCGGGATCGACTCCAAATACCTCGGTATCTTATCACCTGCTCACTCTCCCACACGGATAAGAGCCAATATTCATAAAAATGAACTTAACCTTACCGTGTTTTATTTGAAGCTGATCAGACTTCCTGGGAGCGTGGCTGGCGATTCGATGTTGAGGCGTCTGGGGGTCGTCGATCACGGACACGGCTTATCCCTCGAGTGTGGCCCCACGCTGAGCGCCAAAATGTTCGGGTACTAATCAGTCTCAACCGGCAGGGATAATACGCTGAGTTCGTACGAAAGGAATCACACCACACAAAGTCTGGTACAAAGCTCCTCACTCAGCATCAGGAGAGGCGTCCCTGCTTTATTACACACATTTGTTCTATATCTCCTTTCTCCTGGGGGTGGGTACATGTTATCACACTTTTATAAAAGCACGTATCACTGTAAGCCTCTTGTTACTTGTGTCATCCTTGGATAGGTTCACCCTTATCTGGTCCTTTAGATATGTCTTCATAGTTCATAGTTCGTTCATACCAGGAAGTGACTTGTTATTTTATTAGTGCGTAGTCCCTGTTCAGGGGCCATCTTGCCACGTATACTTATCTAATCCTACTATTGCTTCATCACAATTATGTACACAACTCTATAGTCTATATTTTATTAAAGAAAGAAAATTATTATAAACATTAACTTCTGTCCACTCCATCCTTCACAACTCCACTGTATTTAGAATTCTAAAACCTGACATTACATAGCTATCTCAGTTGTTTTTCTTTTTATGTTTTGTTTTCTAACCTTGTGAAGAGATTTCCCATATTCTCATTTGCACCAGTCTACTTCTCAGACTAGTCTTCGACACACACTGTATACATGTCTACATCATACTTCTCGTCATAATCCACATTACTCACTGCAATGTGCCTAGCTGTATTAATCATTATCATCATCATCACTAGTACAGTCATTCTTCTTGTCAAAATATATGATTGTATGCACACGCTATTCTCCATGATACATTTCAGTGTATCTCATACTTTCAACTATTAAACTCTTCTATCCACGCATATACGAACTCCTGAAACCCATTCTGACAGATCCAGCCTTTCTCTCTCTTCTGAAACTTTTTCCATCTACTACTGTCCAGTATCGTATTGACAGGCATATAAGCTTTACACTCCTTATACCCTGTCATTGCAACCGCCTTTGACACTCTAATCCATTCTGCTACTTGAGGATCCACCTTATGATCCTCAATCCATCCTTTATTTCTGTTTTGAAACTTTACCCACTGATCTACATCCAGAGTTTCATCTTGGGGCATACCTGCTCATTTAAACACTTTCTCTATATGGTTTAATTCCCACTTTCTGGACCTTACCCCTACCACCTCTATGACTGTTTTACCAACATCTTCTTGTTTCTTGCTTTCCTGGGAACCCATTACTTCCCAGTAATGCTCCTAGTTTAAAACCCCCTGGACTCACTTGGGTTCCATGAACCCTATATTAGGGTTGTTGGGGGTCCCTGACCCCCTGGCCCCTTTTGGGTTCCCTGAACCCTTATGTTGGGGTTGTAGGGATCCTTGACCCCTGGCCTTTTTGGGTACCCTGAATCCTATACTAGGGTTATTGGAGTCTCTACCTCTCTGGCCTCCCTTTTTCTAGAAGTTTCTTATCAACCCAAAAGAATGCAAGGAGGACGAGGTCTTCAGTGTGTCATAAACTTGTCACAAAACACAATACACACAGGTAAACTTCATAGGAAAAAGATCCCCAAGGTAGACAGCACCTGACAGAACAGAGCACAGGTGGAGTAAAGGTGTAAGTAACTTAGGTTCTTACTTACTGTGGTTTTTATTACTCCGATTGTCTCCCGCTTGCAGTCTGCGCCGGAAAGTTTTGTCTCCCGGTTTTCGGCACCAAAATGTTAAAGTAATCCAAAAGTTAGGTGATAGACAAATGCTATCAAATCAGTTCACCCTGTGTTCCTAATTGTAATGAATGACAGCTGTCGGAGAGCAAAACACACACACTCAGAGGTTGGACTGATGTGGATTTTCAAAGGACATTCCTTCAGCCCGCTTTTATTGTACAACAAAATGGGAGTACATTTTAGAGCATTATTTGACACAACACTTATTGTTCGACAGCAGTTAAGCGTCGATAACGAAGTTTAGTATGGAATAACAACTTAACAGATAAGAAAAGATGCATACATTACTAGTAGGGTACACCCAGATGTATCTCTCAAAAGGAACAAATAGATGCTTCTATACCCACTTCTTTATGAACCAGCCAAAACTAGATTTTACTACTTAGTTTTGTGTCTGGGCTAACAAAGCTGAACTTTTAGTGACCCTTTTAGCACATTAAGTACAATAGAAACACAATTACTATAAGGGTCAGTTCAAACGTTGCATAAATACTGCGGTTTGGAATTTGTTGCGGAAATTACGCAGCAAATACTGTAGCAACAAGGTGGATGAGATAAAGCGAATGTCATCCACATATATACTGAGCGGAAAAAACGCTCATAAATTGACCTGCGGTGCGGAATTTGCGTAAACACTGCTTATTTGTTGCAGGTTTTCCCAATTGAATTCAATAGGAGGTAAATCCCGCAACAAATAGCAGTTGTTGCGTTTTTTTGCGACAGGTCCGCAGCAATCCCGCCGCCAAAAAATGTAATTCAGAAAAAAAAATCTTATACTTACCCAGAAGTCTGTGTTCCTCCCTCCAGCGCAGCCTCCTGGGATGACGTTTCATCACATGTGACCGCCGCAGCCAATCACAGGAATGAAACATTTTCCCAGGAGGCCGGCCTGTATGACGTCAGAGGGCCGGTCTCATGGGATGACACTTTATCACGGGCTGCAGCGATCTCCTGGGATGGAACGTGATCCTAGGAGGCAGGCCTGCTAGCAGGCCAGTTAATGTAGCAGTTTTCCGCAGCGGACATTCTGGGAGAAAAACTGCATCACTGTTTGGTGCGCTTTTTCGCCTGGAGTTCCCTGCAGTGCACAAGGCGGCTATGCTGCGTGCGTTTACGCAGCGTATCTGCCCCGTGTGAACACGGCCTTACATTTGCAATGGACGTGCTTTTCTTCCTTGTTTCCATCAGCAGCACGGATCTGACTAGATGTTTTTAATCTGTCCTGTTTGATAAAGTTGTCCTCCTGTTTTTTGATGACTCAAGGTTGTCGAGGTTATGGTCAATCACTCTTGTTTTTGGCATCTCTCTTGAGGGTACTCTACACACCACCAAGAAAATCCTTCTACAAGCAAACAATTTTCTGCAGACTATGCCCTGCATTTCTCAAAGTGACTATGGCAGATCACTTTTCGATTGATAACTCCTTCCTGATATTTATATAAATAATGTATAAATACAATGCATGTGAGTGCTGAAAGGGTTTAAAACAGAAGATAGACTAATTTCTGTGCAAAATACACGTATCATGATAATTTTTTACAGAGAAATCAGAGAATCTGGGGCGCATTGAAATTAATGAGCAGTATTGTATGCCAAAAGGACACTCTTATAATGACGCTAACGATAGTCCACTTTGACACTCTAACGATAGACTATGGTCACATCGGCATCAGGAAGTGCACCTGATGTAATTGCTGAACATACATCACAGACATGATGTAAGAAGTCTTACTTTCTTTAAAAAACTGTACATTTAAATACGAATCACAAGTGTAAGTCTAAATTAATTAATTATTGCCATAATGTAACAAGAAGTAATGTAACATGGCTGTATTTTGGATCAGTATTTGATAGCCAAAACCAGGAGTGGGTGCATAATATATAAAGAGGTACAAATCTTTCCATTATACTTTTTTCTGTTTATGTTTCACTCCTGGCTTTGGCTTCCAGGCTTGGCGGAGCGTGCATGTGTTTTCAATAGCTACTGCCAGATGGGACTGCAGTGAGCCCTCCCTTCTCCCGATTGAAAACACAGGCATGCTCGGGTGAGTGTGCATATGTATGGGGGAGTCGGGATGAATGGCTGTCAGCCGAACAAACAAGGGATGGGGCTTGTTGAAATTCAACATGGCCGACCCTTCTCTCCCCCAATATCTGCCGTCGGGGGAGAGTCGGGATGCTGCCATAAACATTTGAAGGCCGGCCTGTCCCACTGAAATTGGCGGGATCAGCCAATGTACATCTAAGGGTTCCGTCGTTTTGACGGAATCAATAGTGTAGTCGACAGAACCCTTGCACAACGGAGACAAATGGAAACCATTGGCACTGGATCCGTCACCATTGAAATCAATGGTGATGGAAACGGAAACCTATGGTTTCCGTTTGTCTGTCAAGGCTCCGTTCCGACGGAAAGCTCAGATGGAACGTCGGAACGGAGCCCTAGCGCAGATGTGAACGAAACCTGTTGTTTATGGCCTACTTTAGCTGTTAAAGTAGTCTCATCCTATAGGAAATTAATAAAATCCTTTCCTTTTGTGATTATTCACAAGAGTCCTTCAGACAAACTCATTAATTAACAAATTTTGGTTTGTTTGCTAGGCAGAGTCAGATTGTGATTCCAGTCTGATTCTTGTTGTGATTAGTCTGTTGGCAGCTCATATTCATAATATACTACTGGCACTCTGACAGTATTAGGCTTCGTTCACATCTGCGCTAGGGTCCCGTTCCGATGTTCCAACAGAGCTTTCCGTCGGAACAGGACCCTGACTGACACAAACAGAAACCAAAGGTTTCCATCACCATTGATTTCAATAATGACGGATCCGGTGCCAATGGTTTCCGTTTGTATCCGTTGTGCAAGGGTTCCATCGTTTTAACGGAATCAATAGCATAGTCGAGGTTGTGATCAATTTGCATAACAATACTCTCACCAGAAGTCAGTTCTTGTTACATTTAGGATAAAATTTGTGTAAGAGTATGTTCCCACGGGCCGGATATGCTGCAGAATTTCTGACCAGGCTGTGAAATAATTCTGCACAGAAGAAGAGCATAAATTGAGTTGTGGTGCTTATTATGAATCTGCAGCATGTTTGTTTATGTTGTGTAAAGGCTCTGCATTTGTTGCAGAATTTCTTTATTGAGTTAAATGGAAAAGTCAAATTCAGCAACAAATGCCAATAGTTGTGGAATTTGCTGCGATTATGCTGCATAGTAACCGCAAATTCCACAGGTTAAAAGGACAAAAAAACGTACTTGCTTTTCTTAGCGCTGCCAGAGAAATGTGTGCCTGCTCTTCCTGCTGCTCTGTGTACAGGCGACCTCCTGTGATTATTCTTCATTACATGTGACCCCTGTAGCCAATCTCAGGCTGCAGCGGCAACATGCTAAGAAACGTCAACACAGGAGGCTGGCTGTGCAGAAAGCCAATAGGAAAGAAGGAATGCAATGCTATGGCAGGGCCAAAATAGGTAAGTATAGGCTTTTTTTTCGGTCAGCCGTCCTCCACAGCGCTCAATCTGGTCGAATATCCGCACCAAACTAAAGCTGCATTTGTTGCAAAAATTTGGCTAGTTTTCCTGCGGGTTCTGCGTCGGATACGCTGCAGACTCCCGTGGGAACATACCCTTAGAGATGATTCACACAGCATAATTTCTTGCAGAAATTTATGGCACTGAAAATCAGTACCATTCATTTGCAGAAACAACCCTTTCGAGATCAATAAAACTGATTTTGATTTGCAGAAATGGTCGTGGGCGAAATGCATTTTTTGAATTTGCACATTTTACAGTGATGTGCGAACCCAGCCTTAGGCCTCCTTTACAAGGCCCTATCCCGGCAAGTACTTTGCATTAGTATTTGTATGCCAGGTTGGTTCCAAAACACAGAGTTTCAAATCTTTCCATTATACTTTTTCTTTGTGTAGGTTCCTTCTGATTTTGATTTCCAAATACGGATGCAAAATACTGACCAAAATAATGCTGTGTGAAAGGGTGCTTACACAAACCTTGTGGCGTTTTTCTGGGAGTTCTTTGCAGCAAAAAAATGATGTGTTCATATGTTAGCTGGAAGTCAATAAGGAAATATTAAGGGTATGTTCACACAGGACGGATATGCTATGTAAAAGCAGACTGCGTGTCTGCTCTGTGCGCTGCAGGGAATTCCGGCTGAAAAGCCACACCAAATTGTGTTAGGGTTTTTCAGCTGGAATGTTCGCTGCGGAAAACTGCACAGAAAAAAAATGGATACTTACCATGATGACGCGTCCTTCCGGTTCTGATGTTCTGCAGTCCTGGGATGACATTTCATCCCATGTGACCGCTGCTGCCTGTGATTGGCTGCAGCAGTCAAATGTGAGGAAATGTCATCCCAGGAGGCTGGCCTGGATGAAGAAACACAGAATTTTGGGTATGAGATTTTTTTTCCCGTGGAATCGCTGCTTTTCCACTGCAAAAACCACAACTTCTGTTATTTGTTGCAGGTTAATTTCTGAGCGTTTTTTTTCCCACTCAGCATTTACGCATCGTGTGAATATTTGTTAAAATCTCATTCACTTTGCTGCTACTGTAGTATGCAGCAGGTTTTCCGCAACTAAATCTGTAAAATCTGAAGTAATTACGCTAGGTGTTAATTTACCCTAAATGTACTACAAACTGTGAATTTTTTTCTTTTGCGTTGGATTTTTTGTGTCAGTAGCGTTTTTTACAATCGCAGTATGGTGTTTGCCATTTTTTTATGTGTTTTCACATAGGCTTCTTTACAGGATTTCAAATACTTCTGAAAAAAGTCTGTATAAAAAAAATGCCACAAAAGGGGGCATGGCTAACTGATGGCGGGATTTCGGTCTCTCCCACAGTCTCACCCTCGTGGGCCTCCTCATCACCTCCCATCTCACCAGTAAAAACCTGCTAAGGGTTCGACACCAAAATTATACAATAACTGCGGATGATTGGGACTGGAAAGCTCCTATAGGGTCCATACCCACGAGGGCCAATATTGAAGGCTTGCTACACAACTTAGAAGCCTCACATAAAAGAGATATGGAAGCTTTTCAAAAGGACATATACCATGTGGGTGCCAGAGTAGCAGAAGTGGAGGAATTACAGGCATCCACATTTAATACCCTTGATCTGCACAGACAAGCTATACAAGAGTACTCTGCCCAAATAGCTGATATAATAACCCACATTGATGATATCGAAAATCGGCATAGGAGGAACAACCTCCGTATAAGGGGCTTAAGTGAGGAAGTGGATCCCCGACAGCTAGACTCCTGGACCCACGCGTTCTTTGGGACTTTGCTCCAGAGACCACAAGACTGCCTGATTGGGATCGACAGAATACATAGGGTGCTTGGGCATAAATCCAACGACTCTTCTCGACCACGAGACGTTATATACACTTCTGTAAGGACAAAGAGGCAATCCTACGGGGAGCACGAGACTCGGATGACCTGAGGTACAAGGACTCCCCAATCCTCGTTCTACATGACCTGGCCCGTCTCACGCTACAACTAAGGAAAGCCTTAAAACAATTACTAGTTGCACTTCGGAAAAGAGACATTCTGTACAGGTGGGGATATCCATTCCAGCTCATTACACAACAAGGCTGAAAAATCTGCGACTTTGAAATCCATGGGCGACCTGCCAACCTTTCTGGGGACATTTGAACATCCCATGATATCCCTACTGTATTGGTCTCAACTGACAACGCTCCCGATTCCACCTCCTCATGAGACATGGCAAGTTGATCGTCCTAAACCCAAAAGAGAACATAAAAGATCCAGAGCTACACCGACATGAAGTAACCCAGGGGCCTCGGTTCTTTGGTGATCTGAGCTCCTCAGATACTCCTACCAACACCACATTAGCGTAGATATAAGGTCTGCCCAGATCCTCTATAGCTATTAATCTCTATACTTCCATATAGTTTATTCTTCATATACGGGTTTGCATGAGTTGTGGTATAATGCCTGTTCTTAAAGTTCTCATTACAGTTTTAGAATAGCCTGTACTACCACTACTATGTCTGTTGCTTAGTATGGGACCTTCTATGGTCTCTTAAATCACAGGGACCTCCGAGGGGCCTTATGGTCTATCAGTTTTCTCTCCCCCACTTAGGGACCACAACTTTTTTTGCAAAAAATTTGTGCACAATTTGTTGAACGTAGTTCGATTTGGAGTTTTTACCTAGTATTTTATCTTTTTGTTCCTTTACCTTTGTTTTTCATCTTTACTTCCTTTCCCTCTACCTTCTTGTTTCTAACATATTGTTTCCTACAAGATAATCTACTGTATTCCGTATCTTGATAAAATGTATGACCTATCATTTTGCACTTTCAATGTCAGAGGTTTAAACGCTCCTAGCAAAAGGGGACAGATTCTTTATAGACTACACAAGAAACATGTAAAAGAAACTATGTTACAGGAGTCACATTTCCGAGTAGGAGAAGTCGCCAAATGCCCTACTATTTTACAACATGGCACCATAGTCCACATCCAGATCGCAGGGCAGATGGGGTCTCTATAGCCATACAAGCATTGCTTACACATACTTTACTTGACTCTAAATGTGATCCAGAAGGCAGATACCTTTTCCTCAAGATTGCTTTTTACCAATAATAGTTTGATCATCGCTAATGTATACTTTCCTCGACAGTGACAAATACCATTTGGCTCCCAGACTCTAAAGATCCTTGCAGTCTTTGCTGATGGTTCCAGCATTTTACTAGGTAGAGATTTCAATCTGGTGTTCGATGTCTCCATAGACTCGTCGACAGGTAAGTCATCCATCTCCCATTCCCCATTCCATAGACTAAAGAGAGCCACTCAGGCCCTACACTTGGTTGACTTATGGAGGACATTACATCCTGGGATCAAGGAATTCAGTTATCACGCTCTAGCACATAATAGTTACCATAGATCACTTATTTGTATCTCACAATCTAATCGACCAACACCCTTGTATTGCTATGGATAGCTTTCTATGGTCCGATCACGCTCCTTTATATGGCTCCATTTCTGGTTCCATGGATAGAGTTGTAAGATCATCCTGGAGTCTTAATGGCAACCTTCTAGAGTACTCACTTTGTATCAGGGAGATCCGAACGGCTATTGAATCCTTCATTCATAATAATTCCCGACACCACAAGTGCCACATATAAGTGGGAGGCACGGAATGCGTTTTAAGGGTTATCTTCATCTCGCACGGTGCTAGACTCAAAAAAGAACGATCGCATAAACTCAAAAATGTATTCCTGACTTTCGGGCATAAGGAAACTAGCAATAAAACTTTACCATCAGAGTCTATCAAGGCAGAGACCTCCACCATAAGGCAAGAGATCTTATCTATACTGGAACAAAAAGCTTTCTACTTCAGAGACAGGGTCAAAAAGGGCTTTTTCGAATATAGGGATAAATATGGGGCATGGCTAGCCAGAGCAATACACCCACGCGCTCCTCGGACACACATCTTCTCTATCAATACACCTGATAAAGGCATAGTTCACTCTACCTACGACATATTATGGGAATTTCATTCTTACTACACTAAACTATATAATATCCCCATCTAGGGAGAGAGAGCTATGGAGCTTGAGGGGGATTTCTCTGACTTTGAGGTACTCTCTGCGATAAAAGATCTCAAAACGGGAAAGAGCCCAGGACCTGTTGGGTTGATAAAATCCTATTGTTCCTCCTACAGGCCTTTAACATTGTCTCTCAAAATAGTCCTTTTCCACCCCAATTCCTACAAGCCCATATAACTGTATTGCCCAAACCAGGTAAAGACCCAAATACATGTGGGAACTCCAGACCGATATCTTTGCTTAACGTCGACATGAAATTATATGGCAAAATTATAGCCTTGCGACTACAACTATTAATTCCTACACTGATCCACAGGGAGCAGGTAGGTTTTGTACCCAGCTGAGAGGCCCGAGATGACACCATCAAAACTTCGTCCCTGATAGCAAGGGCTCGTATTTCTACACAATGTATTATGGCACTTTATAACAACCCCACAGCGAGGATACGTGTAAATGGCTATCTATCTGCCCATTTCGTTATATCTAATGGTACAAGACAGGGATGGCCCCAGTCCCCTTTGCTATATCTCCTAGCAATGGAACCCCTAGCCAAAGCACTGTGTTCCAATCCATCCATACATGGTATAACGACTGGCACCCTTACTCACAAACTTTCACCATTTGCGGACGACCTGCTACTTTATGTAACGTCTACAAGAATTTCTCTCCCCTCTATCTTGCACGAATTCGACACTTTCAGTAAACTTAGCTATTTCAAAGTTAATTCTCAAAAGTTGGAGATATTAAATATTAACCTCCCCTTAAGTGAAATAGATGGCTTAAGAACAGCAATCCCCTTTTAAGAGGCGTACATCTTTTATAAAATATATGGGTGTGCTCATTCCTTCCAACACAGGACAGGTTTTCCCTCTGAACTATCAACCAATGATTCATTCCATTGAACAGGATCTTCATCGCTGGTCGACCCTGACCCAGTCCTGGTTTGGAAGGATTAACGTACCAAAAATGGATATCTTACCCCGTCTCCTGTACCTATTCCAAACTCTCCCCTTGAGCCTACCAAGAACCTTCTTTCTTCGCCTACAAAAAATTACTCAATCTTTTGTGTGGGGATCCTCTAGGTCACAATTTCTCTTAACCTAACCAATTTTACTTTATATCATAGAGCAAATGTGTGTTAGACATCTTTCACCATCACTCATCAAAATTATGGGTAGAGCTGGCACTCGAGTCAAACCATATACAGGCGGGGAGTGTTTTGGTAGTCGATGTGATCTCCTAATCCCGACATGGGCCTTTTGCCGTTTTTACAGACCCTGAGAATGGCTTGGCATAAATTCTCTGTCCATCCGGACTTGTATCTATACAAGATCCCCTCACACTGATAATAGGCAATCTCTGCTATTCTGTCGCTCTTCAGCATAGTGATACCATCACACACACATTGCCTAGAATTAGGGATGTTGTTAGAGAGACAGGGATGAGACATTGTGGATATTGCAGGATTTCAACCTAACAGATAGCAGCTCCCTTACTTTCATTTCCATAGCTTTGTATCTTCACTGGCCTCGTTTCTCACAAAACCTCTCACCTCCTTCGAGGAGTTGTCTTTCTCATCTTCTCCATGTCTCACACCATCTCTTTAGTCTATGGAATGTTGTTGACAGAGGAGTTGGGGGACTCAAATCCTCAATTCATCCTCTCATGGGAGAGAGCATTGGGTCATAAATTTTCAACTGAACAGTTGACTAGATCCTACACTCTCGCACAAAATGTCAGTCTCCAGTAAATTGCAAGAACAAAATTATAGGATTTTGTCACAATGGTACAGACCCCTGACAAGTTACATGAAGCTTATCCACAGATGTCACCATTGTGTTAGCGATGTAATCGGGCAGTGGGATCCATGTTGCATATATGGTGAGAGTGTCCGTCTATAGCCTCACTATGAGATATTGTTCAATTATATAACTCCTTATGTTGGCCCAATATCACATTGGTTCCATCTCAAGCCCTCTTATCTATGTTTACATGACATATTAATAAAGTAAAAAAGGCCTTACTGACAAATTATTCCTGGCCTATGGAAATCCAGCATAGCCACTTCGCTACTCACCTGGATGGAGCCCCTTAACCACATCATGCACATGGATGAACTCAAAGCTGGAGATGATGGGCATTTGGATTCCTTCCTTGCAACATGGACTCCATGGGTGACCTTCCGGTCTTCTGCTTGTTTTGATCCCTGGGTTAATGGCACTTGACTGTGTCATTTGCAGTCATAAATCTGTCTTTCCTTATTGAATAGTTCCATCAATGATGTTCACCTTAACCCCCCCCAACAATACCCCCTGCCCCGTCCTGTATTTGTCTTTCCCCCCAACTTTCTTACTTCACCAATTCTAGTTGGATCATTTTCTATCATACAAAGAAAAAGTCCAGAATAACCAAGTTTATTCTGTCAAAGTGTTATGTACATTGATATTTAAATATCATTCCCGAGAAGAGAAGATGCTTTTGCTATAAGATTTGCTACTTTGTATACTGTATTTTATATCTGTTAAAATAAAATTGTATTTAACCATAAAAAAACGCCACCCAAATAGCTTGTAAAAAAAAGTATGAAAATCATGGCGTTTTATAAAAGTCCCTACAAAAATGCTGCAAAAAGGAAGGAATAGAAAAAGATTACCAACTAATTGCCACATACTGTGTTTTATGAGGCATTTAAGTCTTTTAAGAAATGCTGGAGTTCCTCATTAAGTATGTGTTCACAGATTGCGCTAATGCGCTGCGCAGCTAAAAAAAAACAAACGCAAAACTGCATATAAGACATATGCAGGTCATGGAGAGCTGGGTTTACACTTTGCGGTCATAATGCTTTTTAAAGCAAAGCAAAGTGGCGCGTTTTTGCAGCTGTTCGCACAAAAATCACATTTTGACCGCAATGTGTAAACCCACCTTGGGAACATTTTTATGATTACTGCCTCAATTAGCTCCTTTCAGTGAATTTAATAAAGACAATAAATGATATTTATTGTTTTAAAGTCATTCTTTGAAACAGTTATAAATAATTTACGTTGCGAATGTTCTGCTTTAAAAGGCACTGCATTGTTAAAAAGGACCTGTCACCTTCCTGACATGTCTGTTTTAGTAAATATTTGCATTCTCCATAAAATCGCAAATCTGGAGCATCTTTTCATAGAGATGATCCAGATTAGCTGCATTGTTTTGTTCCTCTGTTATTGCTCCTGGAGATGTTTGAATAAATTAACAGCTTGGTGTTACCATTTGAGAATGTGTCCCTACACACCCTTAGGGTATGAACACACTAGGCGGATACGCTGCGTAAAACTACTCAACGTATCCGACCTAGAACCCACAACACATTCCGTCCAAAAAACCGCACCCAACACAGTTAATACTTACCCGCCCATAGTCATGGCAACGCGTCCCTCTCTTCTGAGCGCAGCCTGGCCTTTTGGGATGACGCTTTTGATTGGCTTTAGCAGTCACATGTGATGAAACGTCATCCCAGGAGGCCGGGCTGCGTTCAGAAGAGAGGATCGCATTGCTAGGACTTAGGCATGGGGGTAAATATGAACTTTTTTCTTAATTTCAAATGAAAAAATCTCTTTCTTTTTGTTTGCATTTTCAATTTTTGCAGCGGAATGGCGGCGTTTCCATTGCAAAAGTCGCAGCGCATAGCGCGTTGTTGGTTTTACCTTCTATTGAATTCAATGGGGAAAACCCACAACAGAAGAGCAACGATTCCACAGCATAAGTTGACATACTGCAGCTTTAAAAAACGCACCGCAGGTAAATTTATGAATGTTATTTTCAGCAGATTTTTTTTTACGTTGTGTGTAGCTGAGATTTGTTCAAATGTCACCCACACTGCTGCTGCTGTACACTGCAGATTTTCTGCAATGAAATCCGTTGTGGAAAATCCGCAGTTTATCTCCTAGTGTGTTCCTACCCTTATACTGTCCAATCAGTGCTGACGGAGTGAGACTGTGTAGGGACACACAACTTTCACAAGGGGAATGATAACACCCAGTTGTCAATTTATTCATAATTTTTTTTAGGAGGGATAACAGATGAAGGACACAATGCAGGTCTAAGAAAATATGTTATAGCATGATTATTTCATGGGGAATCCAATTATTTACTTAAACCGACATATCAGGAGAGGTGACAGGGCCTCTTTAAATAAGACTTATGCCTTACAATATATTTTCAATATATTACTAGTCACACAATCTTTTGCTATCCCCAGAAAGCACTGTAGGTTATTATAAGTCATAGCATGAGAGCTTTAACTAGCTTGGCACTCTGCATTATGTGAATTATGATTTTTTTAATCTTGCAACAACTCCAACTGGCTACTCATTTATATCTCATCTATACTGTATGTTGCAAGCTTTTGAAAAATCTTGTGGCTAAGTGTGGGTCTATCCAGAATGTTATTAGGGTGGCCAGTAACAATTTATAAATGTAAAAAGAAACACTGTTTTATCAAAGAAATAAGAATATTCTTGGAGCCATAATAGGCCCTAGAATCAGCTTTCCAATCTAGCACATCACTCTCCTAAGCATTTATACACTTTATTTAACCTTCATGATGCAATGATCAACACAATTTTTCAAGAAATATTCCATTGCAGTAATTACACAGAGAATAGCTCACGGATTAAAGTGAAGAAGCACTTAAAACTTTCTTACAGAAAGATGTTGCTTATTTTAATGGAAAAGGTAAGGCCTCATGCTATTTTCTGTATAATGGAATTCTGTTGTATGGAAGGACACAGATGTGGTTTTTTATTAGTTCAAATGGAATCTGGGAGGAAAACAAATGGTGACAAGCTGTATTACGGCGGTATTTTCCACGATTAGTATTGCTGCAGGCGACATACAGTTCCAAAACGGAGGAACTACAGGTCTGTAATACAGACTTTGTGTAAAGCTGAGACAGACATGAGATAAAATCATATTTTAGATGAATGGACAAACACTGACCCACCATACTATTAACTGATAGCACTGCAAAGATCGGCAGATGTAAAGATTAAACACCCCTGAGGGTGCTTTTTTTTTAGGCCAGATCACACACACAGTTTTGATGCAGTTTGTAGCTTAGTTTTTTTTTGCCAAACGCAGGTGTGGATACAAAAGAAAGGAGATGCATCAGTTTTTTCTTTATACCTTTACTTCCTTTTGGATCCACTTCTGGCTTTGACCCAAAAAACGGTGCCAAAAATAAAAACTGCATCAAAATTGTGTGTGTGATCCTAGCCTTATAGTTTCTAATCAGCAGCAAATATGCTGTTGGTTGAAATCTAAACTTTATGACACAGACTATTAATTTTTTAAAAGATTGTTGAAAGTGAGTCTGTTTGACAATGTGACAAAGGAAAAAAGTGACCAAGTGACTGCTTGTAAAATGTACTTATACTTTTCTTTTCCAGTTTCAGCATGATGTAGTCCACTTTTTATAAAAAAGAAAAACCGCAGCACTCTAAAATAAAGTTGAATTTGGGTCTTTATTCACTCCACAGCATGTATGCAATATTTCAACCTAAAGGGGTCTTTGGGTTTTCTCTTTTATATCTAGGGAAATCTATGGACCTGGAGCTGCTGTGCACCCCCTCTAATATTTTGAATATGGTTTTGTATTCTTTGGATGTGCTGCTGTTTCTACATGTAGTCCACTTTTTAGTGGTGTATAGTTTGCCAAAGAGCTGGCAACTTCAGACATATATGAATTGGTTTAATATTAGAGCATGGGTTCACCATCAATGAGCTTATGCTTATATGGTAGAGAATAGCATGAACAGCAATTTCCTATAGGAAACGCTCCATTTACAAGTAGGAGACATCCAATAATAGAGCAGCAGAATACAGGCCTCCTGAATAAGAATTTTCTGCTTCACAGGCTCCAGAGTAGTATATTCATTTTCAGGGCGCCACTCATACAGTACATCATCCCGGATCTATTTGGAAGATAGTTGGGCAGATTTAAAATGTATTTATACCAGTTTTCTGGCATATATTGAAATAATATGGCATACGGGGAAAATTGCATATTTGTGAAGCCCCTGGGGGACTTTATTCAACACATATGAATGTGTCAGAACAAGCAGGTGATGCTTCAGAGTTGCGTCGTGCACTACTTGTTTATCAAGGATTTTTGACACCTTTCTATTTACAAAGCGTCTGAAAAAAAATTCAGGTCGGGCTTGGCGTTGTTTTTGCACTACGGCAGATTCATCAACAAGCTGTCGATAAGTTTGTCACATGCAGCACACGTGCCGATACTTCTAGATATCCCCGAGTATGTCTATTTTATTTACACCACTCCAACCAGCTATTAATATGTATTATGTTTACGTTTATGTTGGTCTTTGTGATACATAACTTGGGTATTATATTGGGATTATATCAGAGAATTTCTGTTTATTCAATTCCATAATGTATAAGTGTAATAAGAGCTCCAAAGTGGAACAATAGTGTAAAATGATAAACTTTACACATGCATTTGTACCCTTGTAATGCATTTGTACATTTGTAACAGATATTTGCCCTTGGTTTCAAGCCAGAAGTTGTAGGAGACGCAAGGCATGAAACAAATCAATAAAATCTAACTATGTGTTGTTACATAGTTGTACTATAAAAATGGCATTAATAATGGCATGAATATCTTCTTCACTGTGAATAACTGGCAGCATTACATAAAATGCCACTTTCACAATAAATGATTGACTGCACAAAAATACAGTATGTTCATATTGTGTATATTTACAGGAACAGTCTCTGAACAGCAAGGACAATAATACTTGACAGCTGTCTTCAACATGTGCACCATGAGATTTCATAAAAATGCATAACCAGTACCTCTAGTAGGCCATGCTGTGAGAAACAGACTTAAACATTGCTGAATATTTGCCGATATATGAAATTCGTTTGTGTACACGTTTATAGAGGATTGTGTTGTTCACTCTGAAGTTCTTGGCATGATATTAAAAATACCGCTGTGAAGAGGATGTTCAGGCAAGTTGTCTAGTAGGGTTTTTTGGATACATAAAAGTGAAGGAAGAATTGTGTGACTTGACAGACAACCATATCGCTACAGGGTGTATAGCACCATCCAGCCCCTTTGCTAGACTACAGCTAAACAAAATTGATATATTTACTGCACATTTTGCTCAGCATAGTTTTTAATTAATTCCCTTGGTAGGACAGCATAAAAGAAAATCTAACTCTCATGAGGTACCAAGAAGAAGTAATTAAAATAAGAGCTAAACATGTATTATTCTTTAGGAAATGCATATTTTGCACTGTTTATTGGAAAATAGTGTATATTTAATGAAAGATGCTGTGAAATGGATTTATACTCCACTTACGTTTATGTCAGTAAGGGGTGGGTAATTTTAAAGAAAACTTTCATCACATGGATTCACATCTTGTGGCCACTTTCACATGGCAGTATTTTGGTCATTATTTTGGATCAGAATTCGCAGCCAAAACCATAAGTAGATACAAAACATGGAGAGGTCCAAATCTTTCCATTATACTTTTTCTCTTTTGTAGGTACTACTCCTGGTTTTGGCTTACTAATATTGATGCAAAATACTAACCAAAATACTGCTCTGTGTTTAATTTTGATTGTAAGTCCAGAACAGTGCCTTATATTGGTTCTTGATGACAAAAACTGTGGGGCAGATTGTTTTGTTTTTGTCCTAAGGCATCTTTCATACATAGGGGGGCTTTATTAGGACTGCCGTTTTATACACCAGTCTTAATATAAAGAAAGTAAAATGCGGAAATTGATCTGCGGTGCAGATTCTCAATTTTAGGCATGTCAATTTCCCTTGAAAAAACACAATCCAGACAGAAATTCGACTGCATTTACGCTGTGTGTGGATATACCCTAAAAAATTTAACTCATTTGAGCTCTATCTGTGGTACAGGTATACATATTATATGTATCAAAATGTTTCACAGCTCAATGTTTCTGGTGAAATATGTGCCCAATCTGAAAGTTTGCTGTGTAGACACCTAGTACATTGTGAAAATGCCACCCAGCACGTAAAGAGGCTATGTCAAGACATTATAAGTGGCCTATATTGTACATGATGTGATCGGCGCTGTAATGTAGATTACAGCAGTGTTTTTTATTTAGAAAAACGATCATTTTTGACGGAGTTATGACCTATATTAGCTTTATGCTAATGAGTTTCTCAATGGACAACAGGGCGTGTTTTACTATATGACCAAGTGGGCGTTGTACAGAGGAGTGTATGACGCTGACCAATCAGCATCATACACTTCTCTCAATTCATTTACACTGCAGATAGCGATATATCTATACATTACCTCCAGCCAGGACGTGACGTGTATTCATTCTCTCGACCACTTCTGTAGCGTCTCTGTGATTTACAACACAGCAGGCGTAGTCTTGGAAGATTACGCTGTAAACTGTCATTCACAGCGAGATCTCGCTGTGCTGTGCTGTAAATCACACAGACGCTACAGAAGTGGTCAGGAGAAAGAATACACGTCACGTGCTGGCTTGAGGTAATGTATAGTCATTGTCAAGACACATGAGTAGCGTTATAGTGTTTATGTGACTGGAAATAGCGATATAGATATATCGCTATCTGCAGTGTAAATGAATGGAGAGAAGTGTATGACGCTGATTGGTCAGCGTCATACACTTCTCTCCACAACGCCCACTTGGTCATATAGTAAAACATGCCCAGTTGTCCATTGAGAAACTCATTAGCATAAAGCTAATATAGGTCATAACTCTGTCAAAAATTATTGTTTTTCTAAATAAAAAAACACTGCTGTAATCTACATTACAGAGCCTATCATATTATTTACAAGATAGGCCACTTATAATGTGGTGACAGAGCCTCTTTAATACTCATAGAAACCTTCATGCAATGTAACGTTTTGTAGAAAATGGATAAAATTAATGTTTGTGGCCTGAGATGCACAATACCTGCTAAAAAATAAAGTTCAGGATTTCATACATGCCAGGCATGCCTACATTATTCCTTCATGCATAACTTAAAATTTTCTGATTAAGGCTTAGGGGGTGATTCGCTGTGCCACTGTTCATCCTCTTACACCTTTAGTAGACACAAAAGACCCCCCCATTAATGTGATAATCAGGAAGCACATATTCTGTCACGATACTGGTGTATTTAGCTGGATCCTTTTAGCTGAAGAGCAAACATACAGATATAGCAGGTTGTCAGATGAAGCCGGGTTGGTACACAAGAAGGTAGTCAGAGGAAGCCGGGTCGGTACACAAGCAGGTAGTCAGATGAAGCTGGGTCAGTACACAAGCAGGTAGTCCGAGGAAGCCGGGTCGGTACACAAGCAGGTAGTCAGAAGAAGCCGGGTCGGTACACAGGCAGGTAGTCAGAGGAAGCCGGGTCAGTACACAAGCAGGTAGTCAGAGGAAGCCGGGTCGGTACACAAGCAGGTAGTCAGAGGAAGCTGGGTCGGTACACAAGCAGGTAGTCAGAGGAAGCTGGGTCGGTACACAAGCAGGTAGCCAGATGAAGCCGGGTCGGTACACAAGCAGGTAGTCAGAGGAAGCCGGGTCGGTACACAAGCAGGTAGTCAGAGGAAGCCGGGTCGGTACACAAGCAGGTAGTCAGATGAAGCCGGGTCGATACACAAGCCAGGTAGTCAGGAAGCCGGGTCGGTACACAAGCAGGTAGTCAGAGGAAGCCGGGTCGGTACACAAGTAGGTAAATATTCCAACAGGAGCAAGTGCAAGGCAGCAGGAGCAGAGCAAACAGATACTCAAGCAATATTCAGGAAGTACCTATTTATAGGCCCAAACAGGAAACAGGAGCCAAGATGGATTCTTCCGATGTAAAACTGGCCATCTTGGAAAAGGGCAAGTTCAATGGGTTATAGTGGCCTCTTGTGGCTGGAGGTGGTAATGGCTGATGATATTCCTAACATATTCTCTCTTATTGGTAAGAGACGTATTAGCATGAACAAAAGTTCTCTAAACCTATATGTGCATGCAGGGCCGGCCCTAGGATAGATGGCGCCCTGTGCGAAATGATCTTTTGGCATCCCACCCCATCATTAAAAAAAAATGCCCCATAAAAAACTTATAATGCCCCTTTAGTGCCCCCATACAGTATAATAACAGTATGTTGTCCTCTAATTGTGCCCACAGTATTATGCCACCTGTAGTACCCCTACAAAGTATAATGTCCGCTTAGTGGCCCCCACACAGTATAGTGCCCCCCTGTAGATTTTGCCGTATAGCCTCCCTGTAGACAGTGCCATAATCCCCCACCTCCTTTTTGTAGATCGTGCCATACAGCCCCCCCACCTCCCCCTTGTAGACAGTGCCATACAGTCTCCCACCTCCCACTTGTAGACAGAGCCCCCAAACAAAAACAAAAATTGTACTCACCTAGGCCCCGTTCCCATGACGAACTAAGCTGCTCCATGACGGGATCCTGTAGCCTAGTACAGAGTTTCCCAACATCTTCGGACTCGAGGCAGCACTGGAAAAATAAAATTTCCTCAGGGCCCCCCTTCCAAAAATAGTTTGGAGAAAGACAGAAAACGTCTAAGAACAAGCACTACACTCATAGGCTATGTTCACACACGTTTTTTGTAAGGCAAAAAAAATCTGCCTCAAAATTCCTTCAGCAACTGACAGCGATGTTTGACCTTTTTTTGTGTTTTTTCTTAAGCTGTTGAAGCGAATGCAAAAGACGCAGGCAAAAAAGCTCCAAACGAGCGTTTCAGGTATTTTCTGCTTCCTATTAATTTCAATTGGAGGTCAGAGGCGGAAACCACTTGAAGACCATCAGCCCCCCACTCACAGCAAAATGACCATTAGCCCCCCACTCACAGTAAAATAACTATCAGCCCACCACTCACAGTAAAATGACCATCTGCCCACCACTCACAGATTCCCCCTGTGGGTAGCGCCACACAGCCCCTTGTAGGTAGCGCCACACAGCCCCTTGTGGGTAGCGCCACACAGCCCCCTTGTGGATAGCACCACACAGCCCCTTGTAGGGAGCACCACACAGCACCCTTGTAGGTAGCGCCAGACAGCCCCCTGGTAGGGAGTGCCACACAGCCCCCTGGTTGGTAGTGCCCCACAGCCCCCTGGTTGGTAGTGCCCCACAGTCCCCTGGTTGGTAGTTCCACACAGCCCCCTTGTTGGTAGTTCCACACAGCCCCTGGTTGGTAGTGCCACACAGCCCCCTGGTTGGTAGTGCCACACAGCCCCCTGGTTGGTAGTGCCACACAGCCCACAGCCCCCTGGTTGGTAGTGCCACACAGCCCACAGCCCCCTGGTTGGTAGTGCCACACAGCCCCCTGGTTGGTAGTGCCACACAGCCCCCTGGTTGGTAGTGCCACACAGCCCCCTGGTTGGTAGTGCCACACAGCCCACAGCCCCCTGGTTGGTAGTGCCACACAGCCCACAGCTCCCTGGTAGGTAGTGCCACACAGCCCCCTGGTTGGTAGTGCCACACAGCCCCCTGGTAGGTAGTGCCACACTGCCCACAGCCCCCTTGTAGGTAGTGCAAGGACTACGAAATGACCCTGATAGCTGGCGGGCAATAGACATTCAAAAAAGGACAACTGTGCAGGAGCACACAAAATACCCAGCTTTCCCAGCTATCAAATAAATGTGTGGAAATAAACTAAGATATAACTTTTATTTAGTCTAGCTAAAGGATTAATCCCTTTAGCTAGATTAAATAAAAGTTATATCTCAGTTTATTTCCACACAATTATTTGATAGCCGGGAAAGCTGTGTATTTTGTGTGATCCTGCACAGTTGTCCTTTTTTGTAGGTAGTGCCACAGAGCCCCCTTGTAGATAGAACCCCCCCCCCTTCCAGTATAGATAGCGCCACTGTAGCTCCCTGAAGGAGCGGAATCCCCATGTGGCCGGGGATTCTGCTCTTGGAGAACTGCTTGATGTCTCTGTCCATCTCTGCTATAGTGCCGTCACTACCGCTATAGCAGCCGCAGCAGCTGCTAGTGGCGCCACCGCCCTCATGCCCGTTGTCGCCGCTAGCAGCCGCTACGGCTGCTACAGCGGTAGCGACGGCCACTGAGTTAAGAAGCGCCCGGGCGGAAAGGCGACTGCAGTTAGTGTGTGTATCCCCGCTGGTAGTTGCAACGACGCGGGGATACACACACCCGCTGGCGGCCCTCTTGCAGTGTGGCGGCTGGCGCCCTGTACGACCGCATTGGCCGAACGTATCTAAGGCCGGCCATGTGTACGTGCCCTAAACACCCTATAACTTCTCCCTGCTGGTAACAATTCAAACAGACCATGCACCAGGTCAGACGGTCCTTCAAAGTTCTGTTCGCCATGCCTACACAACTTTCCTCAAAGATACCTGACAAATCACGAACATCACAACCAATTATAGTCCTTGCTATTTAAGCACTCTAGATAAACAAACTCTGCTCCCTCACCATCGCCAAACCAAACAGTGATCCCATAAGTCAAAAGGATCTGTAATGACGGGGGGTAGGGAAACGGACAAATGAGCCCTAGTCTACCCGCCACTCTGTCCCTGCCTACTTGCAACGACCCGCCCTAGGCGACGGGGTACAACTGGGCGGCGGTCCCTGCGCTCAGTAAGTGCACGACAAACACGACAAACATAAAAGGGAATACAAGCAAGGGAAAGGGGCAGTTGCCCACGGCAACACCGTGAGCAACCAGAGTGGTGAACGAGCCGAGTCAAGCCAGGAGTGTGCGAGGTACCAAACGAAGAGCAGAAGAGTAGTCAGTAAGCCAGGGTCTGTATGGAGCAGGATCAAAATAGAAGGAGCTGTAGCTGGGCCAGGAAACCACACGAAAAGAATCACAAGCACCGAGGGACAGGAAGGGCAGGCTTAAATAGACCGAGGGCGGGAGCTAGCTGAGTCTGGCCAGGTTGCGATAGGCTCTCCCACTCCTAAGCTTGCCAGCCTGAGTGGTGGAAGCTGGAGTCAGTCTCAGGGATGTAGATTCAGGTGCTGACTAATTATGGGAGTTAACCCCGAAGCTGTGCCTGGCAGATCCTTTACAGTACCCCCCTTTTATGAGGGGCCACCGGACCCTTTCAAAGTGGACCTGGCTTACTGGGGAAACGCAGGTGGAACCTCCAGACCAATACCCCAGCGTGAACATCCCGGGCGGGTACCCAAGTCCTCTCCTCGGGCCCGTATCCTCTCCAATGGACCAGGTACTGGAGGGAGCCTTGGACCATCTTTCTGTCCACATTTTTGACCACCTCGAATTCCACCCCCTCAGGGGTGAGGACGGGAACAGGAGGTCTCCTCGAGGGAGCCAAGGACGGGGAGCAGCGTTTAAGGAGGGAGGCATGAAACACGTCGTGTATACGAAAAGACGGGGGTAACTCCAGCCGGAAGGAGACAGGATTGAGGACCTCAATGACCTTATACGGCCCAATAAACCGGGGAGCAAACTTCTTGGACGGAACCTTGAGACGCAAGTTCCTAGACGACAACCACACCACATCCCCGACCATAAACAGGGGGTTAGCAGAACGTTTTCTATCAGCCTGAGTTTTTTGTACGCTCTGGGACGCCTCTAGGTTCTTCTGAACCTGGGCCCAGACTGTGCACAGTTCCCGATGAACGACCGCTACCTCGGGATTGTTGGAACTACCAGGTGAAACGGAGGAGAACCGTGGATTAAACCCAAAATTACAGAAAAAGGGGGAGACCCCTGACGAGTTACTGACCCGGTTATTAAGGGAAAATTCGGCGAGGGGAATGAATGAGACCCAATCATATTGACAGTCAGAGACAAAACACCTTAAATATTGTTCTAGAGATTGATTAGTCCTCTCAGTTTGGCCATTGGTTTCAGGATGGAAGGCAGAGGAGAAGGACAGATCAATCTCCAACTTCATACAGAAGGCTCTCCAAAACAATGAAACAAATTGTACCCCTCTGTCCGAAACAATATTGACAGGGACCCCATGGAGACGCAGGATGTGTTTGACAAACAAGGTAGCCAACGTCTTGGCGTTGGGTAGTTTCTTGAGGGGCACAAAGTGGCACATCTTACTGAAGCGGTCTACTACCACCCACACCACCGACTTGCCTTGGGATGGAGGCAAATCGGTGATAAAATCCATGGAGATATGTGTCCAAGGTCTCTGGGGAATGGGCAACGAACGCAGTAAGCCCGCTGGTCGGGACCTGGGAGTCTTGGACCTAGCACAAACCTCACAAGCGGCGACGTAGGCCTTAACGTCTTTAGGCAACCCAGGCCACCAATAGTTTCTAGTAATGAGGTGTTTGGTACACAGGATGCCTGGATGACCAGATAGTGCGGAGTCATGATTTTCCTTAAGTACCCTTAGCCGGAATTGCAGGGGAACAAACAGCTTGTTCTCAGGAAGGTTCCCGGGAGCTGAACCTTGATCAGCAGCAATTTCAGAGACTAAATCAGAATCGATCGAGGAAATGATTATACCTGGAGGCAAAATACAAGCAGGATCTTCCTCCGAAGGAGGGCTGGCCATGAAGCTACGCGACAGTGCATCAGCCTTAATATTTTTAGACCCAGCCCTATAGGTAACCAAAAAATTGAATCTGGTAAAAAATAACGCCCATCGAGCTTGTCTCGGGTTTAGCCTCCGGGCAGATTCTAGGAAAACCAGATTCTTGTGGTCGGTAAGGACCGTTACCTGGTGCCTAGCCCCCTCCAGGAAGTGGCGCCACTCTTCAAATGCCCATTTAATGGCTAAGAGTTCGCGGTTGCCAATATCATAGTTACTCTCAGTTGGCGAAAACTTCCTGGAGAAGTAGGCACAGGGGCGGAGATGGGTGAGGGACATGGTACCCTGGGACAAGACAGCCCCCACTCCCACCTCAAATGCGTCAACTTCCACGATAAATGGCTCCATTTGGTTGGGCTGAACCAGCACCGGGGCCGAGATAAAGCACATCTTAAGGACCTCAAATGCCTGGACAGCCTCAGGGGGCCAGTGGAGGAGATCAGCTCCTTTGCGAGTGAGGTCCGTAAGAGGCTTAGCGATGACCGAGAAGTTAGCAATAAATCTCCTGTAATAATTAGCGAACCCCAAAAAACACTGTAACGCCTTCAGGGAGGCAGGTTGGACCCATTCCGCCACAGCCTGAACCTTGGCGGGGTCCATGCGGAATTCATGAGGAGTGAGGATTTGACCCAAAAATGGTATTTCCTGTACCCCAAACACACATTTTTCGGTTTTGGCAAACAGTTTGTTTTCCCGAAGGACCTGGAGCACCTTCCTGACATGCTCAATGTGGGAGGACCAGTCCTTGGAAAACACCAGTATGTCATCAAGGTACACTACAAGAAATATCCCCAGGTAATTTCTCAAAATCTCATTTATGAAATTCTGGAAGACCGCAGGGGCATTACACAACCCAAAGGGCATGACGAGGTATTCTAAATCGCCTTCAGGCGTGTTAAACGCAGTCTTCCACTCATCCCCCTCTTTGATGCGGATAAGGTTATACGCCCCCCGTAGATCCAACTTAGAGAACCATTGGGCCCCCTGAACCTGATTGAAGAGATCAGGAATCAAAGGAAGGGGATACTGGTTCCTTACCGTGACCTTATTCAGGCTACGGTAGTCAATGCATGGCCTAAGACCACCATCCTTCTTCCCTACGAAGAAGAAGCCAGCACCTACCGGAGAAGTAGAGGGAGGAATGTAACCCTTGGCCAGGCATTCCTGGATATACTCTCTCATGGCTTCACGTTTGGGACAAGAAAGATTAAATATCCTACCCTTAGGAAGCTTAGCTCCTGGTACCAATTCGATAGCGCAATCGTATTCTCTATGAGGATGTAACACTTCGGAGGCCTCCTTAGAGAAAACATCAGCGAAGTCCTGAACAAACTCGGGTAGCGTGTTCGCCTCCTCAGGGGAAGAAATAGAATTAACAGAAAAACATGACGTAAAACATTCATTACCCCACTTGGTTAGCTCCCCAGTATTCCAGTCAAACGTGGGATTATGCAACTGCAACCAGGGAAGGCCTAGAACCAAATCGTACCAGTACAGAGCACTGCTCCAAATGCATGGAGCCAACAAGGAGTTCAAAAACAGGGGTATGCTGTGTAAAATAACCATTAGCAAGAGGAGTGGAGTCGATACCCACTACCGGGACAGGTTTAGGCAAATCAATCAGAGGCATAGCAAGAGACATAGCAAATTCCACAGACATGATATTAGTAGAGGACCCTGAATCCACGAAGGCACTGCCGGTAGCAGACCTACCACCAAAAGAGACCTGAAAGGGAAGCAAGATCTTAGTACGTTTCCTATTTACGGGAAATACCTGTGCGCCCAAGTGACCTCCCCGATGATGACTTAGGCGCGGAAGTTCTCCGGCTGCATTCTTACGCTTAGGACAGTTGTTCACTTGATGCTTGTCATCCCCACAGTAGAAGCAGAGACCATTCTTCCTGCGGAATTCTCTACATTGTTGGGGGGACACGGAGGCCCTGAGTTGCATAGGTATCTCTGAGTCTTTTGGGGAGGAACGAAGCAACGGAACTTCGGGAGGCATCATGGGGGAGTCGGAGGAGAAAACACATAAACGTTCACGTTGTCGTTCCCTGAGACGTCGGTCAAGTCGTACCGCTAAAGCCATAACCTGGTCTAGGGAGTCAGAAGAGGGATAGCTAACTAGCAGGTCTTTCAGGGCATTCGACAGACCCAACCTAAACTGGCACCTTAAGGCAGGGTCATTCCACCGAGAAGCTACGCACCACTTCCTAAAGTCAGAACAATACTCCTCAACAGGTCTCTTACCCTGACGTAAGGTCACCAGCTGACTCTCGGCAAAGGCAGTCCTGTCAGTCTCGTCATAAATAAGTCAGAGAGCAGAAAAGAAACAATCAACGGAGGAAAGTTCAGGGGCGTCAGGAGCCAAGGAGATGGCCCACTCTTGGGGCCCTTCCTGGAGCCGGGACATAATTATACCCACCCGCTGGCTCTCAGAACCTGAGGAATGGGGCTTTAAACGAAAGTAAAGCCTACAACTCTCCCGAAACGAGAGAAAAGCCCTCCGGTCCCCTGAGAACCGGTCGGGCAACTTGAGGTGGGGTTCAAGAGGTGAGGTGAGGGGAACTACCAATGTAGCATCAGGCTGGTTGACCCTCTGAGCCAGGGCCTGGACCTGTAGGGAGAGACCCTGCATTTGCTGAGCCAGGGTCTCACGGGGGTCCATAGTGGTGTCAGGGACCAGGGTAGACTAGGTATGGGCTTGTGATTATGTAATGACGGGGGGTAGGGAAACGGACAAGTGAGCCCTAGTCTACCCGCCACTCTGTCCCTGCCTACTTGCAACGACCCGCCTTAGGCGACGGGGTACAACTGGGCGCCGGTCCCTGCGCTCAGTAAGTGCACGACAAACACGACAAACATAAAAGGGAATACAAGCAAGGGAAAGGGGCGGTTGCCCACGGCAACACCGTGAGCAACCAGAGTGGTGAACGAGCCGAGTCAAGCCAGGAGTGTGCGAGGTACCAAACGAAGAGCAGAAGAGTAGTCAGTAAGCCAGGGTCTGTATGGAGCAGGATCAAAATAGAAGGAGCTGTAGCTGGGCCAGGAAACCACACGAAAAGAATCACAAGCACCGAGGGACAGGAAGGGCAGGCTTAAATAGACCGAGGGTGGGAGCTAGCTGAGTCTGGCCAGGTTGCGATAGGCTCTCCCACGCCTAAGCCTGCCAGCCTGAGTGGTGGAAGCTGGAGTCAGTCTCAGGGATGTAGATTCAGGTGCTGACTGATTAATTATGGGAGTTAACCCCGAAGCTGTGCCTGGCAGATCCTTTACAGGATCTCAATCGTTTCCTGATAAAAACTCTGCAATACTTCAAGACTGAAACCATTACTTTTCAAGAGTTGCACAAAGTAAATCCACTGCTGGACCTTCTTCACTAAAGCAAATACTGTACTAAACTATGTCAGATCATGCGAAATAGTGATATTCCTTTACCACATCCTTTACCACATCCACTAGATTCCCACCCAAGGCAATCTGAGAACATGCTTGTTGATTTTTTCTGAAATTAATAATCAACTCTTAAGACTAAATTATTCTCTCTGGACCATATCTCCAGTCACTGAATCTCTGAACTACCTCAAATCCCCACCGTATATCCAGCCAATCCGCGTCATGTCAGTCACATATTTTAATAGAATGGTTTCCTTATGACATGTGACACAATCCAAAGAGGAAAAATCAAGCCGGACTCTAACAACATCCATGTGGGACGCCCAAGAGTGAACTTCTTGCTGTCGATAAAGAATTACCAACCCATACCACACGATTCTTATTAGTCCAAAAACTCAGCAACCATCTACATATTCCTGATGACAGCCCAAGATTATCAAACATAGCCACCAACAGTGACGGCACCACCATATTAAAAGCTGAGCTAAAATGCACAAACAAAACCCTCACATAATGACGACTGGCATTAATATGATTTAATATAGATTTAACAGGGGAATAACAGTGATCCAAAATAGTGTGCATCGCCACAGACGATTTCCCACTTTTATTTTAATATGGGAATAACAGTGATCCAAAATCCTCGCTCCCCGTTTTGTTTCAGCAATGTTCTGATAGAACTTAGGCAAAAGAGAGTTAAAATACACTACTTATTGTACAGTATTTAGTTCTTCAGCCACAAGAAAACAGTTCTTCACTTTCGGAATATCCTGGGTTGATTTATTTGTAAGAAATGTAGCTGTACCTGGAATATTTTCTGCTGCATTGCAGTGGTAACAATTCTTTACATTATCCCTCCCAAGCATCTTATTTCCAAAAAGAATGAGTTGTAGTTCCTTATATAAAATGAGTTAATCTTCCCCAGATATCTCTTACTACAATGCTTTGTGCCGGAGTGAGCGGGGGACAATATAAACCACAGCTAGATAAATGGCAGTGTGCTGACATAGCAAATAAGAACACGCCAGACATGTTAGCTTTAAGAAAACTAATCAAAAACTACAAACTCCTGTGAGAGTATTTCTGTTAGTCTTCAGGGCTGGGATTAATGACAAAAATCTCTGAACATCTTATAACTAACAGCAAATAAAGAATGCTTGAAAAGTATAGACAAGGTTCATATCAGACGTGAGCAAGCAACACACTTGTACTCTTAGGAACCTTAGAAGTATGTATCATGTTTTTATGATTAGATATAAATGGAGGCCATCCATTTTCCCTGTAGGGGAATGGAAATACATGAATTGGCTGTTAAATTGCCACAGGCTTACTTTTCCACACTATAATGTGTCATTATCAGTGAAATAGTACTGCCGACATAATATGTATTATTACTCAATTCTGAAGACTTGTTCTCTTTCAGCTTTCCAAATGAGTTTTGCTTGCCCTGTTCTATCTATCTATCTCTATATATATATATATTTAAAAAAACATGGTGTGTGTGTGTGTGTATATCTACAAAACGCAGGAATTGCAGCACTCCATATATAGGCTCTGTGCACAGAGTTCTGTCATGTGCATATGCTGTGGTCCCGCAGATAATGACATTTTTCTCTGGCAGTTCTACCTTGATTTAAAGGCATGGGTAATCTGAAACAGACTGGTTGCTAGGGATGAGCAGCTTGACAACTTAATTAAAAGGACTATGGTTGTTAAGCAGTGCTTCCCTAGCAACCAGATTTGTATAGCTTTATACAGGTCTTATTATGTAGTATGTTCACCATAGTGGCAGACAAAAGTTTGCTGTACCGGGGAGTAGGGGATTTGGAGCTGCATGTGAAACAAATTTGAACTCTTATTTCTTTGGCAATGTAATAATAAATTTATGCACAATTAAAGGCATATTTATTAAAAAAATGTTTTTTATAAACTGGGCAACTACTTTAAGGCAAGAAGCGTTACTGTGTTATTTGGTCCATCTCCTCACCATTATCACCAAAGTAACAGATGATACCAGAGATTGAACACAGCATGCAGCAACATGGTACCATTAGCGGAATAAAAACAGTCCATTTAAGTCTGTATTTTTGAGCTTCAGCTCCATGTCTATTATGTTTCGGATAATGTCTTGCTTCTGCCTCTGACACTCTGTTTTGGCATTGTAAACATTTGTGCATGAATTGATTTAGTATCCTGATCTGTGTTTCACTCTGCTGTTGTTGAGTTCTTTTTAGTACCCTTCATTGTTTCTCCATGCACAGCGGGGTTCCTGGCTATCGGCTGTGCAGGGATTTGCAGGACAGACCCATTCAAGTGAAGTTCAGCTCTGTAGCACCATCATTTTCAGGATCGTCATCAACCCCTTTAATATTTACATCAATAGTAATATTTTCTGTGAAAAGTCATTTACATGTTCAGTACATTCTTATAGTCTATGTAGTCTGATCTGATCTGATTCAAAAGCAAGCAGAGATATAAACTAAGTGTAACTTTGTAAAACACACACAGACTAATCATCAATCATATAAATTTTGTTTTGCTTCTTGGGACTGTACTAGATTTTTAAAATAATGACCCTTTTCAGAAAGTGACACGCTGAATTACTCTTCTAGCATTTCTCAGTTGAAAGGCAGTAGAATGTTCTCATCAGGTGGCCACATATTCAAACTTAAATTTTTTTCCTATATCAGCAATTTTAGGATTTTATTTTGACTTTCATTGGTGTAATTAGTGCATGAGTTAGAACGGTCCAAAATTCTGCATAAGCAGAATTCCAGGTGGGCCCCTGCTCCCTGCAGCTCCTGTATCGGCCTGGCACACAGAGCAGACTGCTGTCACAGTGATCATCTGTTCTCCTCCACTAACATAAATCAGGGTGCCTCAATTAGTGGAATAGAACAGCTGAAACAAGAATCCCCGGACAAGGGCTTCTTACTGTGGAGGTACAGAGAGTCATTGGCTCCCTGACAGGTTGGGAGGCAGGGCAGCAAGCAGAAACCCCAGTATCTTGTACTTACTACTGTATTGGGGACCTTACTATTGTATGAGGAACCTAACTACCTTGTGGGAACCTAACTACTATCTGAGGGCCTAACTACTATAAGGGGCCTAATAACTGTATGGGCAAATGTCAGGGGATTCCCAGGTGTAAAATTTGCCCTGGGGCCCATAGGACTCTAGTTAAGCCCCTGAGTGCAAAATCAGTAAAATATTAAATAAACGAGACATATTTGGTATTCCCGCATCCATAATTTCCTATAGAGTAAAGTTATCACTTTTCTTATACTGCACGATGCATACCGTAAAATAAAGCCAAAAAAACAATAGCGCATTTACGATTTTTTGTTTTATGATCCCCTCCCCTCCGTTCTTTTTTTAATAAAGGTTAATCAATAAATTGAATGCCCATCCTGTGAGACCGGAAAAGCCTTTGCCAAAGTTTGACTATCCCATCCTTTGCTCTAAACAAACAGCTCATGCATGAAGTTGTAATATGGATGTGTGCATGAGCCTTTACACATATATTGGTGTAGCCATGCATCTTCATGCAATTCCATCACTTTAAGGGATATGTGCACACGCTAGCTGGCTTTTACGTCTGAAATTACAGACTGTTTTCAGGAGAAAACAGCTGCGTCGTTTCAGACGTAAAAGCTCCTCCTCGCATTATGCGAGGCGTCTTTGACGGCCGAACATTTGAGCTGTTCTTCATTGAATTCAATGAAGAACGGCTCAAATTACGTTTCAAAGAAGAGTCCTGCACTTCTTTGATGAGGCAGTCATTTTACGCGCCGTCGTTTGACAGCTGTCAAACGACGACGCGTAAATTACTGGTCGTCGGCACAGTACGTTGGCAAACCCATTCAAATGAATGGGCAGATGTTTGCCGACGTATTGTAGCTGTATTTTCAGGCGTAAATCGAGGCATAATACGCCTCGTTTACGCCTGAAAATAGGTCGCGTGAACCCAGCCTAACAATCCACTAGACAATTCTGTCCCTTGGAAATGGGAACTCCTGAGAGATATATATGTGTAAACCGCATAAGAGCTAGTTTCATCTGCACAGAAAAAAAACAGATTAACATTTATTAAAGTTAAACAAAAGGGCACTAATTTTATGGCCTTAGTTGCTATTGTATATACAGTTATGTTTTCTGTCTGTGTGTGTCGGTGAAGGGAAGGATATGTCACAAATATATGATAGCTGGGAACCCCACCACTGTGACCCCCGCGATCACTAAAATAAGGGTCCTGAATCCCATTCCTCCTCACTGCATGATTGCAGTGATGAGGATTTTAAATGGTGTTGCAGTCGTCCATGTGCGGTGCCTCTTTATTCAATGTCTATGGAGCCGTCAGAAAAAACTGAGCAACACTCCTCCTTCAAAATCATCCTGAGGGTATGTTCACACAGCTTATTTTCATCCATTTTTCCGGCTGTAAATTGCCGAAAAACGGCTGAAAAATCGGAAGCTGAACGCCTCCAAACATCTGCCCAATTGGGAAAACGGCGTTCTGTTCCTACGGGCGATTTATGTGGCCATTTTGAAAAATGGCGCATAAAAAGACGCCCCGTAAAAAGTAGTTCATGTCACTTCTTGATACGTTTTTTGAGCAATTTTTCATTGACTCTATAGAAAAACAGCTCCAAAAAACGTCCGTAAAACACAAGGCGAAAAACGCGAGTTTGCTTAAAAGACTTCTAAAAATCAGGAGCTGTTTTCCCTTGAAAACCGCTCCTTATTTTCAGACGTTTTTTAGAAAGTGTGTGAACATACCTTTACTGCGATAGTGCAGAGAGGAGAAACAGGGACCCCCATTCTAGTGATCGGTGGGGCCCCTGACGATCATAAATTTATAACCTTTATAATTCTGTGAATAGGTGATAAATGTCCATGTGGGAAATCCCTTTATTTAACCGGTTAAGGACTAGGCTGTTTTACAGCTAAATGACCAGAGCAAATTTCACAATTTTGCTATGCGCTTCTTTAGATGACTATAACTCAGCAGGTGAATAAAGTTCATCTTTGAATTTTACACTCTTTTTAAAGGACAGATAGGGCTTTGTTTTAGTGGCATTTGTCAGTATATATCATTTTTATTTTTTTCTCTAAAGTGGGCAAAATTGGAAAAAAATGCAAGAATTTAGCAATTGCGCCAGTTTATGCTAGCATTTTTCACACACGGTATGGACCACGGACAAAATTAATCTCCTTTCACGTTCTTCCACTTCTCCCGTGCATGGGGATACCAAATATGTGTGCTTTATTCACTGTGCGGGCATGTGCCAGGGCTTGGCATAAAAGGAGGCTTTTTGGCATTTTCGGTCCAGGAATTTTGCATTTGATTTTAGAGCCGCATACTGTTTTCTGGGGGGCCTAATGCTGCTGAAACATTAGAATCACCCCATAAATGACTTCATTCGCACAAGTAGACCCCACAAGGTTTCCTTCAAGGGGTTTATCATATTTTTAGCAAGTCCAGTTTTCTTCTGAAAGTTTCTTGAATAAGATGGAACAAAATAAAATCAGCACTTTTTTAGCAAATGCGTCAGTTTAGGCTAGTATTTTTCACACACGGTATAGACCACGGCCAAAATTCATCTCCTTTCACGTTCTTCCACTTCTCCCGTGCATGGGGATACCAAATATGTGTGCCTTATTCGCTGTGCGGGCATGTGCCAGGGCTTGGCATAAAAGGAGGCTTTTTGGTCCAGGAATTTTGCATTTGATTTTATAGCAGCATACTGTTTTCTGGGGGGTGTAATGCTGCTGAAACATTAGAATCACCCCATAAATGACTTAATTCACACAAGTAGACCCCACAAGGTTTCCTTCAAGGGGTTTATCATATTTTTAGACAGTCCAGTTTTCTTCTGAAAGTTTCTTGAATAAGATGGAACAAAATAAAATTACCTTTTTTTTTTAACAATTGCGCCAGTTTATGCTAGCTTTTTCACACACAAAATGGACCACGGACAAAATTCATCGCATTTCACATTCTTCCACTTCTCCCGTGCATGGGGATACCAAATATGTGTGCTTTATTCACGGGCATGTGCCAGGGCTTGGCATAAAAGGAGGCTTTTTGGCCTTTTCGGTCCAGGAATTCTGCACTTGATTTTATAGCCGCATACTGTTTTCTGGGGGGCCTAATGCTGCTGAAACATTAGAAACACCCCATAAATGACTTCATTCACACAAGTAGACCCCACAAGGTTTCCTTCAAGGGGTTTATCATATTTTTAGACAGTCCCGTTTTCTTCTGAAAGTTTCTTGAATAAGATGGATCAAAATAAAATTAGCAATTTTTTAGCAAATGCGTCAGTTTATACCAGCATTTTTCACACACGGTATAGACCACGGTCAAAATTAATCTCCGTTCACATTCTGCCACTTCTCCCGTGCATGGGGATACCAAATATGTGGCCTTATTTATCACATAGAGATGTAGGAGGGCGGACGATAGAAGAAGATTATTTCACAAATCGCTTTTTTTCAAAGCTGGTTTTACAAAACTCAACAGAGTTTCTATAACACTTCCAAAATATCTGCTCTTGAAGCAGAAATCCCAAAATATTCATCTAGCGGTATAATGGGAATTTATTTTTTGGGGTTTTCTAAAATAAGAAATTTCAGGTTAATGCAAATGGAGCTCTCCAGCAGATGAACTTTAGAAAACATCAAACATGACATCCACCCCCCACCCATTCCCTCCCTCACCCTTGGAGTAAAATCAGGGGAAAAATAAAAACGTAATGTAGGGCAAATATATTTTCAACAAATTAACTAAAATCTAATAATTCAGAACAGTGTGGTATTTTTTAAAACATGGCTCAATGCACAGGCCTGGTTGCGAGGGACATGAGGGACAGAAATATCGGGAATCTTTGCGGTGCCCGTCTTTTCTGCAGACGCGGCACTTTTTCTGGGGGTTGCTTCTGGTTGCTGTTGGGGGAATCCGACTGACGAAGTGTCTTTCAGTCAGTCGCGTGACATCCTCAGACTGGGGGCATTCTCGGGTGTCCTGAACATCAAAAATGAGGCCTTCAATAATTTTCTCCTGGAAATCCAGGTATGTGTCTCTGCCTCTGTTTTTTTTATAGAGCACAAATGAGTTGTGGATGGCCACCTGTAACAAATAAATGGCCACCTTTTTGTACCAGGTTTTAGTTTTGCGTTTTACTAAATAGGGCTGTAAAACCTGGTCGCTTAAATCCACCCCCCCCATGTACTTGTTATATTCGGACACGCTCACTGGTTTGTGCTTGTCCGATGTTGCCCCTCTTTCCCTCACTGCCACTGTTCCTGCGGTATGAATCGTGCTTAGCACATACACATCTTTGCGATCCCTGAACTTGACCGCCAGCAATTCCTCAGATGCATAAGCACAGGAGTCCCCCTTTACCATGCGCTTCCCCACTAATTGCTGTGGAAAACCAATTCTGTTTTTGCGCATGGTACCACATGCCCCAGTCCTTGCAGCATGCAAATGCCTAAACAGGGGCACACTGGAATAAAAATTATCACAGTACAGGTGGTACCCCTTGTGAAGCAGAGGCTGCATTATCTCCCACACGATCTTACTGCTGGTGGAAAGATCAGGGGGGCATCCAGGAACATTTATTGTGCGGTCCCGCCCTTCATAAATCCTGAAGGCGGTGGTATATCCTGACCCGCTTTCACACAATTTGTAGAGCTTAACGCCATATCTTGCCCTTTTTGAAGGTAGATATTGGCGAAAGCTAAGTCTGCCATGGAAGTTGAGGAGGGATTCGTCCACACTTACATTCTGCTCAGGGGTGTAGAGTTGCAGAAATAAATTATTCAGGGAATTTATTAGCGGTCTTATTTTGAACAACCGATCCCGGTTTGCATCGGTACTTGGGGGGGCCTGTGCGTTGTCATTGAAGTGGAGGAACCTCATTATTGTCTCATAACGAGACCTGGGCATTACTGCAGAATATACTGGGGTGGCTTGGGCGGGTCTTGTTGACCAGTAAGACCTAATGGAGGGCTTTTTGACAATACCCATATTTAGGGTGAGCCCCAAAAAATTTTTTAATTCCTGCAAATTGGTGGGCGTCCAATCTCTGGCATGGGTGGATGAAGGTTTCTGCCTTATATATTGCGTGGCATATAAATTTGTTTCGTGGACAATCTGATTTAGGATGTCGTCCGTTATAAATAAATGTAAGTAATCCATTTGGACAAAATTTGTATTGTCCACGGTTATGCCAGGAGTGGCCGTAAATCCGTGGATTCTAGGCCCAAAAGATGGGGCAGGTGCCCATACAAGAGCCTGGACTGGAGGGACCAGGCTGTCCCGTGCTACAGCGCTACTTGGCCCTGCACTTTCATGTTCTGCAGTTTCGACTGCATCAGGGACAACGTCCCCTGAAGATGAACCTGAAGTGACGCTGTCATCGTCACTACCTAAAACAGGTTCCATCTCGGACGCCATCTCTGATGCGGTCTCCGACTCAGACCACAGCATGGCGTATGCCTCCTCGGCGCTAAACAACTTCCTCGCCATAACGTAACTAACACTAACACTAACTAAACAAATTTTTTTTTTTTTTTTTTTTTTTTATAAAACACACAAACTAACTGCTATATATATCTACACTACCGCTAACAAAAAAATAAACCGCTATTGCTATATATATTATATATATGTGGATATATATATAATTATATACTCCCTACCTGCCTATTCTAATAGAATAAAAGAAAGAAAGGTAGATAGATAGAAAAAAAGATAGATGGATAGATAGATTGTATAGATAGATAGAAATCTATCTATACAGAGAATGTTTTAGTGTAACTGTATTTTTTTTCACTGTATTCTTCTGGCAGCAATTCTCCCGAGTCTCTTCTTCTCCTCAAACTGAAACAATGTTTGAGGAGAAGAAAAGAGGCAGGAGATTTACTGCCAGAAAAGTCAAAATAAAACAAATGTGGTCGCTGTGATAGGTTTTCACAGCGACCACATGATCAGGGACCATCAGATTGGTCCCTGATACTCTGCCCAGTGCCCAGAGCTGTTGGTAACAGCGAGGGCACAGGGCTGTGTGCACGCGATCGCGTGCACACTGTTTTCTATGCAGAAATGCATGTGATCGCTGTGATTGGTTGTCACAGCGATCACATGTTCAGGGGCCAAAAGATTGACCCCTGACATTCTGCCCAGTGCCCATGGCTGTTAGCAACAGCCAGGGCATAGAGCTGTGTGCACGCGATCGCGCGTGCACAGTCTCTGAAGTGCGGCCGTATATATACTATACGTCGGACTTTAGAGACCCTGGCCGCTGGCCGTATATTTACGGCCAGCGGTCGGGAACCTGTTAATTTATGTAAGTTGGGTAATGTGAACTAAAGCAGGTTTTTATGAAGTGTGCAAATCTTTAATGCTAAACCAAAAATCTGGTACAAAAATCAGAAAACCCAATTCACTCGCAGCAGTAGAAAATTATTTTGGTAATTAGAACATGATGTAGATTTTTATGTGTGTGGCTGGGTTCACACGACCTATTTTCAGACGTAAACGAGGCGTATTATGCCTCGTTTTACGTCTGAAAATACGGCTACAATACGTTGACAAACATCTGCCCATTCATTTGAATGGGTTTGCTGACATACTGTGCCGACGACCTGTCATTTACGCGTCGTCGTTTGACAGCTGTCAAACGACGACGCGTAAATTGACTGCCTCGGCAAAGAAGTGCAGGACTCTTCTTTGCAACGTAATTTGAGCCGTTCTTCATTGAAGTCAATGAAGAGCAGCTCAAGATTACGGGCGTCAAAGACGCCTCGCATAATCCGAGGAGGAGCTATTACGTCTGAAACGACGCAGCTGTTTTCTTCTGAAAACAGTCTGTCTTTTCAGACGTAAAAGACAGTTCTCGTGTGCACATACCCTGTCACTGCAGGCTATAACTAGGTCAGGAAATCGGAAATAGTAGTGCTAATGCTAGGTGGACAAGTAGCCTGAAGGTGAAAATACTGGCGGACTCCTGCTTCATATACTCGCTTGAGTGAAAGAGACGGAGTCAGGAAGCTAATCTGTGTCAGGAAAGCACAAGCATAGAATGTGACGCAGGAAGATTGGGCAGTTTCTGGGAAGAATTGTGAGGTGAACCCATTGTTGTAGCCAGCTATTTCATGTAATAAGTCGAGATAAAGCACGGAACTGTAAAAAAATATATCTAAGCGCCGTCAGACGCGCTGTCTAAATTTTACTGTTCTAAGTAAGTAGGTTTGTGTGTCAGATCATAAATCTTAGGCCTTGTTCACACGGCGTTTAAAAAAACCCGATGTGTAAATGAGTCAAACACGCTTTTTAAAATGCAGGCGCTTTTGTTGCATTTTTGACGCGTTTTGTGCGTGTTTTTGGTATGTTTTTCTGGCGCTCCAAGAATTGACCTGACACTTTTTTTTTCACACGACACGTTTTTAAACACGCGCGTGTAAAAAAAAGCATGCGTTTTTTACTTGTTTTTCGGCACATAAAACGCATAAAAAAATGCAACTCATACACGGCGTGTGAACAAGGCCTTATTTTATTTTGAAAAGATACACAATTGCTCTATGAAGATGAAAATATGTTTGATCTAAACATTTAATAGTTTTAAATTAAAAAAATTATGAAATACATATAGAGATAAAATTAAACAAATGTATTCCACATGTGTAATATAAATACACACATTATGTATATGCATATAAAATGTCATCAATGAATGCCCAGCTGCTACACCATTTAAAGTACACAATAAACACACAAACAAAAGGTAGAAAACACATAAAAGCACTAACTGCTTGGGGTCACAGCTCTTTAGAAAAGGAGGTACATAATGAAATAATAATGAATCCTCGGTGCGCAAAATGAAATCTAAGATTCATGTTTATGTTCACAGAATGCACAAGACATTTTAAACGATGCAATGGAACATCATTTATGTCTTACAAACACTAGCCTCATATACAAAATATAAACTGCAAGCAAAATATTAAAATTCTTGTGTGCTTACAAGTATTAACAGAATTTTATTTGCACAATTCATTTGGAGCACAAAGTCCATAGCCAAGCATCACTAAACTTTAAGTTATGTAATGTTAGTTTTGTAGATAATTGCTCATGTATGCATTTTTAGATCTTCCATGCCTTCCAATGATCAGTATATTATGCAGACTAGAACAGCAATTACCTGAAAAGTACTGCGGGCGTTATACAGATATCTACTAGTAGAAAATACTATGTACTAGTAAAAAGTTTGAACACATCTGACTGAATGTTGATTTCTCTTGATTCAGGGACATTTTGATCTAAAGGCTTAGGGTATGTTCACACGCAGTGACCAAAAACGTCTGAAAAGCGAAAACAGCTCCTGATTTTCAGACATTTTTTTAACAACTCGCGTTTTTCGCAGCGTAATTTACGGTCGTTATTGGAGCTGTTTTTCAATGGAGTCAATGAAAAACGGCTCCAAAAACGTCCCAAGAAGTGACATGCACTTCTTTTTCGCGGGACTCTTTTTACAGTCTGTATTTTGACAGCAACGCGTAAAATTAAGCCTCGTGGGAACAGAGCACCGTAAAAACCCATTGAAAGCAATGGGCAAATGTTTGTAGGCGTAATGGAGCCGTTTTTTCAGGCGTAATTCGAGGTGTAAAACGCCCGAATTACGTCTGAAAACACTGTGTGTGAACATTCCCTTACATCATAAATGCTTGAAATTGTTTGTTTTACACACACAACTATAAATACTATTGTAGTTGATGCCTATGCATGAATAAATTGTAAAAAAAATGTAAGGATAATATTTAAAAATATTATTTGATATTCACCCATTTCATTTTGAACTTAAGTGACATTTAGAGGTCCAAAATGTTAAACACACTTATTAAAAAACTTCTGAAAATATGGAGCTCTTTTCAAGGGAAAACAGCTCCTGATTTTCAGAAGTTTTTTAAGCAAACTCGCGTTTTTCGTGACATTTTTTGTGGATGTTTTTTACGGACGTTTTTGGACGTTTTTGGAAGTTTTTTCTATAGAGTCAATGAAAAACGGCTCAAGAAGTGACATGCACTTCTTTTTACGGGGCGTCTTTTTACACGCCACTTTTTTCAAAACGGCCATGTAAAAAAAACGCCCCGTTGGAACAGAACGCCGTATTTCCCATTGAAATCAATGGGCAGATGTTTGGAGGCGTTCTGCTTCCTTTTTTCGGCCGTTTTCTTTTTTTCGTACCTAACCTTTCAGGTGACTTTTCAGAGTAAGCTGTCATACATTTGTGGCCAACATTATTTACACTCTTGATTGTTTAGTATAAAAAAGGCAATATCTTCAGATATAAGTGGATATGTACCAAATTTGTATCATAAGAATATTCCAAATACATTCAACAAAACAGTCAACATACATCCAGACATTTAAAAAAATAACTAAAATAAACACAGTATATTACATGGACAGGATAAAAGGCACATTTCCCTAATAATTGGTTAACCCCTTTCCGCTCCTTGACGTACTATTAGATCATGGTAAGTACATCGTTCGCGCTCCATGACCTAATAGTACGTTACTGGGGGGATCGGCTGTTTCGGCCATCCTCCTGGCACAAACAAGAGCTGTGACAACTGCTGTCGCGTACAGCAGTTGTCGCAACTCCTTCAGCAGGGTCCGATCGCCATGTCCCCACTGATTAACCACCATCGACATCCTGCTACATGATAGCTGGCGGCGACGGTTGCTATGCCAACCGGAGGCCTAACATTGGCCTCAGGCTATGCCACCTGCGGAAGCGTAGTGTGTCCTGACGAAGTCCTAACAGCATGTAGTGCAGTGTATTAGAATTGCGATCAGGGCCTCCTGCCTTCAAGTCCCCTAGTGGGACAAAATAAAAAAGTTGTGTAAAAATAAACGTTTTAAAGTAATAAAAGTAAAAATCACTCTTTTTCCCTTATCAGTCCTTTATTAGTAAAAAAAGAAATAAATAAACTTTACATAATTGGTATCTCCGCATCCGTAGTGGCCTGAACTACAAAAGTATTTAGTTATTTATCCCGTGCGGTGAACGCCATAAAAGAAAATAATAATAAACCATACCAGAATGACAATTTTTTTGGTCACTTCACCTCGCAAAAATTGGAATAAAAAGTGATCAAAAAGTCGCATGTACCCAAAAATGGTACTGATCGAAACTACAGTTCGTTATGCAAAAAACAAGCCTGGCTTTCTTGAAGGAAAAATAAAAAAGTAATGGCTCACAAAAAGTAAATGATTTTTTATAAAAAGTATTTTGTTTTGCAAACGCCATAAGACATAAAAAAATGCCTATAAACATATGGTATCGCCGTAATCGTATCGCCCCGCAGAATAAAGTGAATATGTCATTTATAGCGCACAGTGATTACTGTAAAAAAAGGAATAAAAAAAAAGAGTAGGATTGCTGTTTTTTAGTCACCACGCCTCTTAAAAAATAGAATAAAAACTGATCAAAAAGTCACATGCACCCCAAGAAAATTACAATGAATTCCTCAAGGCGTCTAGTTTCCAAAATTACTGGTACCTCAGAAGCCTTGCAAATGCGACATGGTGACCAGAAACCAATCCAGTAAAATCTACATGCCAGATAACGCTCCTGCCATTCTGAGCTCTGCCGTTTGTCCAACCAGCAATTTATGACCACATATGGGGCATTGCTGTAATCTGGAGAAATTTCTTTACAAATGTTGGGGTGTTTTTTCTCCATTATTCCTTGTAAAAATTAAAAATTTGTACCATTTATCGGAAAAATTAGATTTTCGATTGCCCAGCCTAATTCCACAAAATGCAGCAAAAAAACGGTGGGGTCTAAATTCTCACTATACCCCTTGATAAGTTCCTTGAGGGGTGTAGTTTGCTAAATAGGGGCACATTTGGGGGATTTCTACTGTTTTGGCACCACAAGACCTCTTCAATCCGTACATGGTGCTTAATAAAAAGGAGGCCTCAAAATCCTCTAGGTGCTCCTTTGCTTCTGAAGCCTGTGCTTCATTCCATTACCGCACTAGGGCCACATGTGAGATATTTCTAAAAACGGCAAAATCTGGGCAATAAATATTGAGTGGCGTTTCTCTGGTAAAACCTTCTGTTTTACAAAAAAAATGGAATAATAAGGATTTTCTGACAAAAAAAAGACATTTGTACATTTCACCCCTACTTTTCTTTAAATTCCTGTGAAATGCCTAAAGGGTTAAGATACTTTCTAAAAGCTTTATTTGAATACTTTGAGGGGTCTAGTTTTTAAAATGGGGTGTTTTATGGGAGTTTCTAATATAGAAGGGCGCTCAAAGCCACTTCAGAACTGAACTGGCGCCTAAAAATAAGAGGCTTTTGAAATTTTCTTCAAAACGTGAGAAATTGCTGCTTATGTTCTAAGGCCTGTAACATCCTAGAAAAATAAAATAATGTTCAAAAAATGATGCCAACATATAGTAGACATATGGGAAATGTGAAGCAGATACATTTCAATTCAGAAAAATTATATTTTTTTCCACATTTTCTCTAAATTTTGCTATTTTTCAAAAATAAACACTGAATATATAGACCAAATTTTACCACTAACATAAAGTAGACATATGGGAAATGTGAACTAGTTACTAGTTTGTGTGGTATTACTATCTGTCTTACAAGCAGATACATTTAAATTCACATTTTTTTTCCAAATTTTCTCTAAATTTTGCTATTTTTCACAATAAACACTGAATATATCAACCAAATATTACAACTAACATAAAGCATAATGTGTCATGAGAAAACAAAACAATCTCAGAATCGCTTGGATAGGTATAAGCATTCCAGAGTTACTGCCACATAAAGTGCGACATGTCAGATTTGAAAAATGGGCTCAGAGCCTTAAAACCAAAACTAGGCTGCGTCCTTAAGGGGTTAAACAACCTTTGGGAACAATAACAGTCTCCAAATGTTTTTTTGTAGTAATCTTTAAGCTTCTTGCACCTGTCTGCTGGTAGTTTCTTTCACTATTCCAATGCAATTCTCTCAAGCTCATAATTTATAGTGTTTTTTTTTTTTTCCCAATAGCAGATTTCATCTCTCCAAATATTTTAAATTGTATTGAGATCAGGACTCATTGCTGGCTAGTTTAAAACAGTCCATATTTTCCTTCCTAATGATTCTTGGGTACATTTGGATGTGTGCTTTGTGTCTTTATCCTGCTGTAGGACCCATTTTGTTTGAAACAAAGCTATTTTTCTTACACTTGGGAGCACAGTTCGCTCTAAAATGCAGATTATGCTCTGATTTCATTGTCTCTGTAACACATTCAAGGCCTAGATGCAGCAAAGCAGCCCTACAGCACTATAAATCCATGTGCACTTTTCTTTATAGACTTTATTTAAATAAAATTGGCCCTTTTAAGCATCAAAGCCACGAAGTGGCAGACAACGTAAAGTTACAGAGCTGGGTCTCCCAGTGCTGAGGCGCATAGTATATAAAAGTCACCAACGTTCTGCTGACTCAAAAACTGCAGAGTTCCAAACCTCCTTTGACATTAACATAAAAACTGTACCCTCGGAGCTTCATGGCATGGGTATACATGGCTGAGCAGCTGCATGCAAGCCTTACATCATCAAGCACAATGCCAACCGTCGGATGGAGTGGTGTAGAGCATGCCGCCACTGGACTCTTGAGCAGTGGACCGTGTGCTTTGGAGTGATGAATCATGCTTCTCTATCTGGCAGTCTAATGGATGAGTCTGGGTAGGTTCCAGAAAAGGGAAATCTTAATTGTTCAGCATATTAAGGCATTTTGGATAATTGTATGCTTCCAACTTTATGGGAACAGTTTGGGGAAGACCCTTTTTTGTTCCAGCATGACTGTGCCCCAGTGCACAAAACGAGGTCCATAAAGGCATGGATGGGTGAGTTTAATGTGGAAGAACTTGACTGGCCCACATAGAGCCCTGACCTCAACCTCATCGAACACCTTTGGGATAAACTAGAAAACAGATTGCGAACCAAGCCCTCTCATCCAACATCAGTGTCTGACCTCACAAATACTCTTCTGGATGAATGGGCAAAAATGCCCACAGACACACTCCAAAATCTTGTTAAAAGTCATCATAGAAGAGTGGAAGTTGTTTTAGCTGCAAAGGGGAGCCAACTCCATTTTAATGCCTATGGATTTAGAATGGGATGTCATAAAAGCTCCTGTAGATGTAATGTGTAGGTGTCCCAATACTTTTGCCATATAGTGTATATATTGCGAAGCAGTTTCACTAAACATGTGATTTCTGAAGATATTTTATTTTATGGTGTACTTAAGGCATAATATGTCATATGTACACTACCGTTCAAAAGTTTGGGGTCACCCAGACAATTTTGTGTTTTCCATGAAAACTCACACTTATATTTATCAAATGAGTTGCAAAATGACTAGAAAATATAGTCAAGACATTGACAAGGTTAGAAATAATGATTTTTATTTGAAATAATAATTTTCTCCTTCAAACTTTGCTTTCGTCAAAGAATGCTCCATTTGCAGCAATTGCAGCATTGTAGACCTTTGGCATTCTAGCTGTTAATTTGCTGAGGTAATCGGGAGAAATTTCACCCCAATGCTTCCAGAAGCCCCTCCCACAAGTTGGATTGGCTTGATGGGCACTTCTTGCGTACCATATGCTCCCTCAACATCTCTATGGGGTTGAGATCTGGGGACTGCGCTGGCCACTCCATTACAGATAGAATACCAGCTGCCTGCTTCTTCCCTAAATAGTTCTTGCATAATTTGGAGGTGTGCTTTGGGTCATTGTCCTGTTGTAGGATGAAATTGGCTCCAATCAAGCGCTGTCCACAGGGTATGGCATGGCGTTGCAAAATGGAGTGATAGCCTTCCTTATTCAAAATCCCTTTTACCTTGTACAAATCTCCCACTTTACCAGCACCAAAGCAACCCCAGACCATCACATTACCTCCACCATGCTTGACAGATGGCGTCAGGCACTCTTCCAGCATCTTTTCAGTTGTTCTGCGTCTCACAAATGTTCTTCTGTGTGATCCAAACACCTCAAACTTCGATTCGTCTGTCCATAACACTTTTTTCCAATCTTCCTCTGTCCAATGTCTGTGTGTTTTTGCCCATATTAATCTTTTCCTTTTATTAGCCAGTCTCAGATATGGCTTTTTCTTTGCCACTCTGCCCTGAAGGCCAGCATCCCGGAGTCGCCTCTTCACTGTAGACGTTGACACTGGCGTTTTGCAGGTACAATTTAATGAAGCTGCCAGTTGAGGACCTGTGAGGCGTCTATTTCTCAAACTAGAGACTCTAATGTACTTGTCTTGTTGCTCAGTTGTGCAGCGGGGCCTCCCACTTCTCTTTCTACTCTGGTTAGAGCCTGTTTGTGCTGTCCTCTGAAGGGAGTAGTACACACCGTTGTAGGAAATCTTCAGTTTCTTGGCAATTTCTTGCATGGAATAGCCTTCATTTCTAAGGACAAGAATAGACTGTCGAGTTTCACATGAAATCTCTCTTTTTCTAGCCATTTCGAGAGTTTAATCGAACCCACAAATCTAATGCTCCAGATTCTCAACTAGCTCAAAGGAAGGTCAGTTTTATAGCTCCTCTAAACAGCAAAACAGTTTACAGCGGTGCTAACATAATTGCACAAGGGTTTTCAAGTGTTTTCTAATCATCAATTAGCCTTCTAACACAGTTAGCAAACACAATGTACCATTAGAACACTGGAGTGATGGTTGCTGGAAATGGGCCTCTATACACCTATGTAGATATTGCATTAAAAACCAGACGTTTGCAGCTAGAATAGTCATTTAGCACATTAACACTGTATAGAGTGTATTTTTGATTAATTTCATGTTATCTTCATTGAAAAAAACTGTGCTTTTCTTGCAAAAATAAGGAAATTTCTAAGTGAGCCTAAACTTTTGAACGGTAGTGTATATATATATATATATATATATATATATATATATATATATATATATATATATATGAGCTGCAGCAACATGGAGGAGATTATACAGCAGTAATAAGCAGTGAGCTGTGAATCCAGCACTTTGGTGAGAAATAACACCCGGAAGCTGCATCTTGTCTGTGTGTGTCCTTCTCACTCTGCTTCTGCTCCCTCCTCCTGCTCCCCCTCCCTTCTCCATAGCCTTCTATGGATGCAGCGCCTGTGTCTTTCTCTCTGCTCCCTCCACCCTCTCCATAGACTTCTATGGGCAGGCTGTGAAAAGACACACTTGCACTTCCTGCAGTCTGTCTCCTCTGCTCTGAAACTAGAGATGGATTTTTCTTGACAACGGGGTGGACAGCAGATTACAAAAAGTGAGACACCTAGTGGCAGTGACTTCACTTTAGAATTTGCATGGATAAAACAATTACATTTTAACAGTAAATTACAGAGTTGCTAAATATCAAGTAAACTATTAGATTAGCATAAGTTGTTTGAAAAGTTGGTGCCCATTTAATTATTCAGTCAGCAATAACAATAAGGATAGAATAGCTCAAGTTTGCAAAGGAAAAAGTAAAGCCATCATTACTCTAAGAAATGCAGGTCAGCCAGTATGGAAAATTGCAAGAACTTTGAAAGTTTCTTCAAGTGCACTGGTAAAATCTATGAGGAAACAGGTTCTAATCAGAATTGCTGAAATAAAGCATGACCAAGAGCAAGGGTCATATTACATGGCTCAATATGGGCCGTTAAAATGAGCGCAGATCAACGTGACAGCTCACAAGGAGCAATGATTGGTTATGTATGCAGATGAGCAATAGTTACTACGATCGTTCGTACCCCATCATTTCCATTATGTCGGCAGCATATCTCCCTGTTTACACTGGGAGATATGCTGCCGGCAACTATAATATTTAATGCTGCATAGGTGAGCAGATCGTTTGCTCGTTCATCGGCTGATTGTTGCCCTGTTCACACAGGGCAATGATTGGGAACGAGTGTTCAAATTAAAGCTCGTTTGCTCGACCATTGGTCTGTGTAAAAGGGCCTTTACCTCTACTACACAAGACAAAAATATTCATTGCACCAGCCTGAGAAATTGTACATTTGAAAGAAAAAGTAAGTGAACCCTTAGGAATTATCTGGATTTCTGCACTGATTACTAATAAAATGTGGTCTGATTATTATTCTGAGTCAAAATTACAGACAAATGCAATCTAACTAAACTAATAACACACAAACAGTTGTACAGTTCATATCTTTTATTGAGCACATTAAGTAATCATCCACAGTGCAGGGAGAAAAAGTAAGTGAACCTCGGCGTTAATGACTTCTCCAAGAGCTAATTAGCAATTGTTTCAATTAGGGCAGATTCACACGAACGTTGCGTTTTTGCGCGCGCAAACAACGCAGCGTTTTGCGAGCGCAAAAACCATTTGACAGCTGCGCGTGTCATGCGTGTCTGATGCGCGGCTGCGTGATTTTCACGCAGCCGGCATCATAGAGATGAGGCTTGTCAACGCCCGTCACTGTCCAAGGTGCTGAAAGAGCTAAATCTTTCAGCACCCTCGACAGTGAATGCTGAACACAACAGCGAAAAACCTGTAAAAAAAAAAGATAAAGTTCCTACTTACCGAGAACTTCCCGGCCGTTGCCTTGGTGACGCGTCCTTGGTGACGCGTCCTTGGTGACGCGCCTCTCTTGACATCGGGCCCCACCTCCCTGGATGACGCAGCAGTCCAAGTGACCGCTGCAGCCTGTGATTGGCTGGAGCTGTCACTTGAACTGAAGTGTCATCCCGGGAGGTCGGACTGCAGGAAGGAGACAGGAGTTATCGGTAAGTTAGAACTTCGTTTTTTTTTACAGGTTAATGTATTTTGGGATCACAAGTCACTGTCCATGGTGCTGAAACAGTTTAACTCTTTCAGCACCATGGACAGTGACTATCTCCTGACGTCGCGTACCGATAATTTTTTTTTCCGGGATCGGCCAAAACGAGTTTGGCCGAACCCGGTGAAGTTCGGTACGCTTGTCCGGCTTCGCTCATCGCAAAGACACTCCGTTTGGATGTTCGGAAACAGAAAAGCACGTGGTGCTTTTCGGTTTTCATTCATCCTTTTCACTGCTGTTGCGCGAATCACGCTCGTCCCACGGAAGTGCTTCCGTGTGGTGCGCGTGATTTTCACGCACCCATTGACTTCAATGGGTGCGTGATGCGCGAAATACGCAGAGTTATTGAACCTGTCGCGCTTTTTGCGCAGCAGACAAACGCTGCGCAAAAAGCACGGACTGTCTGTACTGCCCCATAGACTTGTATTGGTCCATGCGTGCCGCGTGAAAACCACGCGGCCCGCACGGACCGAATACACGCTCGTGTGAATCTCCCCTTAATGAGATGAGATTCGAAGTCAAAGCACAGAAGTAAATACACTAAAGAACAGCTGAAAAAGATTTGTGTTTAGGAATGAGAGTCCTTACCTTAAGGCTGGATTCACACGAGCGTGGCGTTTTTGCGAGAAAACCACTTGACAGCTCCGTGTGTCATCCGTGTATGATGCGCAGCTGCGTGATTTTCGCGCTGCCGCCATCATAGAAATGAGGCTTGTCGACGTCAGTCACTGTCCAGGGTGCTGAAAGAGTTAACTGATCGGCAGTTAACTCTTTCAGCACCCTCGACATTGAATTCCGATCACAATATCGTGCAACCTGTTTAAAAAAACAAAAACGTTCGTACTTACCGAGAACTTCCCTCCCGGCCATTGCCTTGGTGACGCGTCCTTGGTGAAGCGCCTCTCTTGACATCTGGCCCCACCTCCCTGGATGACGCGGCAGTCCATGTGACCGCTGCAGCCTGTGCTTGGCCTGTGATTGGCTGGAGCTGTCACTTGGACTGAATTGTCATCCCGGGAGGTCAGACTGGAGGAAGAAGCCGGGAGTTATCGGTAAGTCAGAACTTCTTTTTTTTTTTACACGTTCATGTATATTGGGATCGGAAGTCACTGTCCAGGGTGCTGAAACAGTTTAACTCTTTCAGCACCCTGGACAGTGACTATCTCCTGACGTCGCGTACTGGAAATTTTTTTGCCGGGTTTGGCCAAAACGAGTTCGGCCGAACCCGGTGAAGTTCGGTTCGGTTGTCCGTGTTCGCTCAGCTCAAAGACACTCCGTTTGGATGTTTGTAAACAGAAAAGCATGTGGTGCTTTTCTGTTTACATTCATCCTTTTGACAGCTCTTGTGCGAATCACGCAGTTCGCACGGAAGTGGTTTTCACGCACCCATTAACTTCAATGGGTGCGTGATGCGCGAAAAACACTGAAAGAACGGACATGTCGTGACTTTTTTTCAGCGGACTCACGCTGAGGAAAAATCACGGACATGTCAGCACGGCCCCATAGACACACCTATATGACCTATATGACCTATGTCCGTGCAACGCGCGTGCAAATCACGCGCGTTGCACAGACGTTTTTCCCGTTCGTCTGAATAAAGCCTAACCCTGTCGAGATTCTGTGGCATGACCTGAAGAGGGTTGTGCACCCAAGGCATTCCAAAAATATTGCTGAACTGAAACACATTGCAGGGAGGAATGATCTAAAATTCCTACTCCGGGCTGTACAAATCTTATTTGCATTTACTGAAAACGTTGGTAAAGGTATTTGCTGCTAAACGGGGATCTACAAGTTATTAAATTCATAAGTTCACTACAGGCCCCTTTGCATGGGCCAATTATCGGACAAACGAACATTCATAATTACCTTGCAAACGCTCGTTCGTCAGCTGATCGTATAATTTGACATTCTCCAAATATTATCGTTGTCGGCAGCAAATCTCCCTGTGTAAACAGGGAGACGTGCTGCCGACACAATACAAATGTATTGGGATGAGCGATCGGAATAACGAGTGCTCGTCCCCATACTAGGTCCTTGTGAAAGGAGCAAAACGAGCGCTGATCAACGAGCTGTCTCGTTGATCGGTGCTCATTGCACCGGCCAAAATTGGCTGGTCTAAAAGTACCTTTACTTTTTCTCCCTGCACTGTGGATGTTTACTCAATGTGCTCAATAGAAGACATTAGCAGTACAACTGATGTGTTTTAATAGTGTAGTTAGATTGTGTTTTTCTATCATTGTGACTTAGAAAACAATCAGGCCACATTTACTTAGCACTGCTTTATGCTCATGGCTCTGCTGTGTGCATGAGATCTAAGGCTCAGTTACAAAAATGTATAATTGTGAATAGTTTATTGTGAAATAATCACATATGATATTTTCACAGTATATTACATTAAAGGGGTTTTCCTACCTTGGACAATAATGGAATATCCACATGATATGCCATACATTTCCGATAGAAGCAAGTCCGACCTGGGATTCCCACCTATCTCTAGAATGGGACTCCCTGAACTCTGTTCTACCATGCTCTGCTTCCGCTACTTCCCGGACACTTCCTGATAAAGTGGTCGGGAGTTACGGAAACAGCCAAGCTCGCTGTGCTCTGCTTTTTTCGTAACTTCCATAGAAGTGAATGGGAGTTATGGAAACAGCGTACTATAATGAACACTCGAGTTACTCCCGAGTTTCTGGATACTGCATAGCTTGTTTCCGCAACTCCCATTCACATCTATGGGAGTTACGGGAGCTCGGCTGTTTCCATAACTCCCGACCATCTAATCAGGAAGTGGCTGGCAAGCAGCATTAGCCAGGAACAGGGTTTAGGGCGCCCCATTCTAGAGAAAGGTGTGGGTCCCAGAGGTGGGATCCACATCTATCGTACATTTATGGCATAATCCTGTGGATATGCCATAAATGTTCAAGATGAGAAAACCCCTTTAAAGAAAAGGTACTTTCTAAGGCTTTTTAATCAAAATTTTAAATCAATCGATGCCTACCGTAAAAACGAAACATCTTTTTTTCTAATAATCTTCTGTACAAGGAGCTATATGCGTATACCAGCAGGTTAGGTCTGAATAATCTTTGGACCTGGATCTAAAATGTTTATTTTATTTGGTGCAGTTTTCTTTAAACATTTTTTTGATTATTATTTTGTATTTTACTGTTTTTTTAACGGCCATTTTCAGAACAATGAAGTTTTATGGATGTATTCACACGCCCGTTTTTTTAACGACCCGTGAATATTGGCCGTCAAAAAATAGGACATGTCCCATTTTTGTCTGTTTTCACGGCCAGACGGCTCCTATAGAAGTCAATGGATCAGTTTTTCAGGAAACAATCCTTGTAACTTCTGGTAAAAACTGATCCTGGCCGAGAACCCCCTGCAGCGCTACTTTGAACACTGAGCCCGGGGAAGCCCTTGACATTACTGTCAATATAAGGACAGTGAAGTCAGGGCTTTCAACAATGGAATCCCTGAACAAGGCATTGCAAGATCTCTGGCCGGGGACTCCAGTCTTGTAGATAGCAACCCCCTGCCTGAAGATAGCAAACACCCCCATCCCCTGTAGATAGCGTCACTGTAGCTTCCTGTAGGAGCGGAATCCCCGGTGGTCAGACCCCACTCTGGCAGGGGTTTCCGCTTCTGGCGAAGCCCCCGGCGTCACTATCATATATGGACAGTGACTTCAAGGGCTTACTCCTGGAGCGGAATCCCCGGCCCGCTCTGGCAAGGGATACCACTCTCCTGACGTCACTGTCCATATATGGACAGAGACGTCAGGGCTCCGTCTATGAGCAGAATACCCGGCCCGCTCTGGCAGGGGATTCCACGCTCCTGACGTCACTGTCCATTTATGGACAGAGACGTCAGGGGCTCCGTCTATGAACGGAAAAACCGGCCGGAGGTGGTGCTATATGGGGGGGTGGCACTATCTAAAGGGGAACGATGTGGCACTATCTACATGGTCACTGTGGCACTATCTACAGGGGACACTAGCACTATCTACAATGTGCAGAGTGACACTGTGTTGGCACTTTATATGTGGGCACTATGTCACTTTATATGTGGGCACTGTGGTACTATGTTGGGACTGTGGCACTATCTACAATGGGCAATGTGGCACTATGTGGGAACTGGCACTTTATATGTGGGCACTGTGGTACTATGTGGGCACAGGGCCTATGTGGGCATTATCTACAGTGGGCACTGTGGCACTATCTACATGGGCACTGTGGTGTTTTTAGGGGGTTGGGACAAAAAAAACCTGACAAATGAAATACATCCTTTTTTTTCACGGCCATGAAAAACGGATGGCGATTGGATGACATACGGCCATTAAAAATGGACAGACGGACTGGAAATGATTGAAAATTTAGAGAAACACTGATGCAAAATGACCATGAAAAACTGACAATTCATCAGTTTTTAATGCCCATTTTTTTTTCACTGTCATGTGAATGTAGCCTTAGATTTGTGATATATTCAGATTTTGTATTCATTATTATTTATATTAAGTGCTTGCTAAGTGAATAAATCTCTATGCAGGCATTAGTTCTGAACCCAAATTAGTAAATACATTGATGGAATCTTTACTTCAGTGCTGATTTTAAAGCAACTGTGGGAGCCATGTTTTTAAGATAAATATTTTATACATTCAAAGCACAATGTGTAGAGCTAAACTGATTAATAATCACACATGAATTAAATAAGAATTGGCTGTGATTGGATGCGCATTCATCTTGTCCAGGTTTTATAAGACCTGCTATGGCACTGTATGCTACTTACCTTGTTAAGATACAGCAACATTCCATAAGAAAATGTTAAGTGTATTAGCATTCTGTGTGAAAGGAAATGTAAGTGTCTTGCAAGCCTCGCAGCACCTTCATTAAGCTACTTTACATATTTTCCATATAAATTGCAGTTATAACTTTTAGCAGTCATTTGTTTATTTGCGCAAAATGTGACATATTTACCTAGTATAATTGCATTGTGGAGAAACATAAAAGTTAATACACACATAAATAACTGAAATGTTTACGCATAAAATAAGTATTTTGTATACTGTAATGGTGTTAGTTTGAAATAATCATTTGTCTAGGTCAAATTTTTCCTGATTATCTTAGAAAAAAACATGGGCTCTGATCCCACTTGACGCAAAGCCATTATTTTTCTGGCAAATGTTCAGTGTCAAGATTAGGCTTTGAAACCGTTATATGTAAATTAAATGTATCACTTAAATTATACTTGCATTATGTTTTATACTATATATTTGTTTCCTTCCTTGAGCATCATTTAAGTCTGATACTGAGGTCTGTAATGTAGCAGGCTGTGTTGGTTACTTCTACACAATGAATGAGTGCACTTTTCTGGGACTAGCACATTGGTGGTCCCCAGTAACCCCACGATCAGCAGAATAAATGGGGCTGATCACTAAGCGCCACGGCTACTTCTTTGTTCATTCAGGAAAAGCAACTCATCTGTACATGCCTGCCTGGTATTGCAGCTCAGTCCCATTTACAAATTCCTTTTGTCCTGACAATTGGCGAGAATCATGGGGGTTGGACAACCACTGATCAAACATAGATGGCCTATCATAAGGATAGAACAACAGTAGTTTATTCATGAAAAACCTCTTAAAAGTGATAGTGGAACTTCTTTGTAAAAGTCTCTAGACAGTTCAGAGTACCATGGTGTTGTTCCCCCTGCTTGTTTTTCAATGACTGGATAAGTCACTTGAGCTTGATGTACCCAGTTGAACATGGTCTTAAAAGGGTTGTATGCAATTTTTTTTTAAAAAGGGTCTGCTTTTTCCCAGAAACACCACCTTTCATGTTCATGAGCTGTGTTTTGCAGCTCAGTCCAATTCACTTGAATAAGCAGATATTATTTTCTAATCTCATACAACTCTTTTAAGACCTCTTGCACACGGCTTATGGTACAAATCTATAATAAAGTACCAATAGAATTATATATGGATGTAACCATCTTTAAAGAGGCTCTGTCACCAGATTTTGCAACCCCTATCTGCTATTGCAGCAGATAGGCGCTGCAATGTAGATTACAGTAACGTTTTTATTTTTAAAAAACGAGCATTTTTGGCCAAGTTATGACCATTTTTGTATTTATGCAAATGAGGCTTGCAAAAGTACAACTGGGCGTGTTGAAAAGTAAAAGTACAACTGGGCGTGTATTATGTGCGTACATCGGGGCGTGTTTACTACTTTTACTAGCTGGGCGTTGTGTATAGAAGTATAATCCACTTCTCTTCAGAACGCCCAGCTTCTGGCAGTGCAGACACAGCCGTGTTCTCGAGAGATCACGCTGTGACGTCACTTCCCCAGGTCCTGCATCGTGTCAGACGAACGAGGACACATCGGCACCAGAGGCTACAGATGATTCTGCAGCAGCATCGGCGTTTGCAGGTAAATCGATGTAGCTACTTACCTGCAAACGCTGATGCTGCTGCAGAATCAACTGTAGCCTCTGGTGCCGATGTGGCCGACACGATGCAGGACCTGTGAGTGACGTCACAGATCTGCACTGCCAGAAGCTGGGCGTTCTGAAGAGAAGTGGATGATACTTCTCATCAGAACGCCCAGCTAGTAAAAGTAGTAAACACGCCCCGATGTACGCACATAATATACGCCCAGTTGTACTTTTACTTTTCAACACGCCCAGTTGTACTTTTGCAAGCCTCATTTGCATAAATACAAAAATGGCCATAACTTGGCCAAAAATGCTCGTTTTAAAAAAAATAAAAACGATACTGTAATCTACATTGCAGCGCCTATCTGCTGCAATAGCAGATAGGGGTTGCAAAATCTGGTGACAGAGCCTCTTTAAATTTGTTTCTGATAACTTGCTGCAGCGTGATATCACACAAAAAAAGCCATTGAAAAGTCATTGAAAAAGTCAAGATAAGGGATCTAGCCACTGTTTATTTAATGCGTTAAAAGTCAAGGTAAAGACGGCTACATCTGTAGGCCAACATAACAATGATTCCAATGCCTAACATGGTGGCCCCATATCTGTTAGGCTATGTTCATGTCACATTTTTTGCCTACATTTAAGAAAGCTCCCAACTTATACATTAAACGTAGGCTTTGACAGATTCTTAACAGTGAGGGTATGTTCACACGGCAGCGTCCGTTACGGCTGAAATTACGGTGCTGTTTTCAGGAGAAAACAGCACCGTAATTTCAGCCGTAATGGCATGTGCAGGCGTCTTTCGCTGTGTCCATTACGGACATAATTGGAGTTGTTTTTCCATGGAGTCCATGGAAAATGGCTCCATTTACGTCTGAAGAAGTGACAGGCACTTCTTTGACGCGGGCGTCTTTTTTACGCGCCGCCTATTGACAGCGGCGCGTAAAAAAATGACCGTCGGCACAGAACATCGTAAAACCCATTCAAATGAATGGGCAGATGTTTGCTGCCACTTTGGAGCCGCATTTTCGGACGGAATTCGGGGCTAAAACACCTGAATTACGTCCGTAAATAGTGTGTGTGTGCCCAGCCTTAGAAAGGCTACGTTGGGCTGAAACGTCACATGGGTGAATAAAAGTTCCCTTCCTTTTGGATGTTCTGCTTTGTCTCCTTTGGATCTAACAGTGGTATCCGGCTCCATAGATCTTAATGGTATCCGTTAAATGGATAAGTAGTGAACTGCGGTCATGAGAGATCATGACGTATACGTTGAATGGATACCATTATTGTCTATGGGTGATGGATGCCACTATTAGGCATCCGTTTAACGGATCCATCCCCCATAGGCTATAATGGTATCCATTTAACGAATACGTCTTGAAAGGCTATTGAAAGTCCCATGATATATATGTTAAGTGAATGCCTGTGACATATACCATACATTTGCCCATAAGCCATACTTATCTCCCATGTTAAAAAAACCAAACTTATACCGCGTGGTAAACGTTTCTTGCTTGAAATTAGAAAAAGTTGTTGTTTCTATGCGTAGACAATCAGCCAGTGAGACTATTGCTGCTTACAGATTCCCTTCTGCAATAGTAAACTTCTGTGCATATGTCCAGCAGAAATCTGGAGCCCTGTGCACGGAGCCTAGGCGGCATGAAGTATATACGGCTCCTAGGTGCACACTTTTTCTGTCTGTGAATATGGAGATATTCTTCCCTAGAAGCAATATGGAGGTACAGTAGAGGGCTCATGCACCTTTATGTCAGCTCTATTATGACTCCTTGCAACCCGTAACAGGGCTATGCATATGAACCCGTAAGGTTGACCAAGATTAACTGAAATGAACTGCCAAATCTGATTGACATGTTATAAAAAAAATTTTTTTGGAAAGCCCTTTTAGGTGGAAAGTGGCATCTCACTCAGGAGCATAAACAGGGAGCTCCCCAAAGCATAAGGAAAATTAGGAAGCATCCAGGTGATGCATACACATGGCCATCAGCTGCAACACTGACCCAAAAGTTAAGAACTCATCCTGTGTAAATTCTGTACATTAAACATTTCATAGGAATGCATAGTGAATGTGACTTCCGGTCTGCACAGCAGGAATACGGTAGTCACGGTGCGGTCATGTTGCATAACGGTGGCAGGGATCAGAAAAGATAGTTTAACAACAAAGTACCCAGTTACTGAATTGTTTGCCCTTACCAAGTGTACCTTCCAAACGGGGGCCTGAGATACAAAAGATTTACCAAAATGTGTCTTTGAACGACTGAACAATCTTTTGCTTACCACCTCACTGTGGCATGAAGGCTGTGTAGTGTTCAATAGCCAACGCAGTGTTTCAGATTACAAGAGAGGCAAGATGAGGCCCATTGCCAAATGCAGAAACTAGAATAAGAGCTTGAGAATGACATGGTTTTACAATTTTTTTTTTGTAAATAAGAGAAAAGTAAGAAGCAAAGTTGACTACATTTTACCATGTATTACGAATGCCATAAAAAGGTTTATATAATCAGATATCAACTTTTTATGAAGAATATGAAGCTGATTACCATAAAAGACCATTAAGCATATGTGCTTACCTACAGTATCACAGCCAGAGAAGCAACTTTAATGCATGTTCTCTTCTAATAGTTAACGCAAATTCTCTAGCATTTGGTTTACTTGCACAAAGACTAGGGATTTCTGTTTTTCCACTAAGATCATGGCATCTTAGTGGTTTGTAGCGATCGGCATCGACACGACGGTGATCTTTCCCTTTTGACCCCTGCCGTGTGTCCAAACAGCAGTTTATGACCTCTTATGGGGTATTGCCGTAATCAGAAGAAATTGCTTTTCAAATATTGGGGTGCTTTTTCTCCTTCATGCCTTGTAAAAATTGAAAATTTTGACATTTTATTAGAAAAAATTTCGATTTTCAAGGCCTTATTCCAAAAATTCAGCACATATGGGGTATTGCCATAATCAGGAGAAATTGCTGTTTAAATGTTGGGGAGTTTTTTCTCCTTTTTGCCTTGTAAAAATTGAAAAATTCTACGTTTTATTGGAAAAAATGTAGATTTTCATTTTCACGGTTTCATTCCACTAAATTCAGCAAAACAACTGTGGGGTTAAAATGCTCACTATACCCCTTGATAAATTCCTTGAGGGGTGTAGTTTGCCAAATGGTGTCTTTTTGGAGGTGTTTTCACTGTTTTGGTATCACAAGACCTCTTCAAATTGGACATGGTGCCTAAAATATATTCAAATAAAAAGAAGACCCCAAAATCCTCTAGGTGCTCCTTTGCTTCGGAGGTCTGTGTTTCAGTGAACTAGCACACTAGGGCCACATGTGGGATATTTCTAAAAACTGCAGAATCCGGGCAATAAATATTGAGCTGCATTTCTCTGGTAAAACCTTCTGTGTTACAGAAAAAAAAGGATTAAAAATTAATTTCTGCAAAAAAAAGGAAATTCATCCCTACTTTGCTGTAATTCTTGTGAAATGCCTAAAGGGTTAATAAACTTTCTATATGCTGTTTTTAATACTTTGAGGGGTTCAGATTTTAAAATGGGGTCATTTATGGGGGTTTGCATTGTATGTGCCCCTCAAAACCACTTCACCATTGAATTCGTCCCTGTAAAAATAGCCTTTTGAAATTTTTTTGAAAATGTGAGAAATTTCTGCTCAAGTTCTAAGCCTTGTAACGTCCTAGAAAAAAAAAGGATGTTCAAAAAATGATGCCAATCTAAAGTAGACATATGATAAATGTTAATTAGCATTTATTTTGTGTGGTATTACTATCTGTCTTACAAGCAGATGCATTTAAATTTCGAAAAATGCAAATTTTTGCAGTTTTTTGCAAAATGTTGGTGTTTTTCACAATAAAATACTGAATGTATCAACAAAATTTTACCACTAACTCAAAGTATAATGTGTCATGAGAAAACAAACTCAGAATCACTTGGATAGGTAAAAGAATTCCAAAGTTATTACCACAGGGCTGCGTCCTGAACGTGCCAACTAGTCTATGAGCTTAAGGGGTTAAACACACCTTTTTGGCTATTAAATATAAATCACAGTTTGTTCTTACACCTTTTCAATCATTAGAATTTTTAAAAAGTAAGAAAGGACTTTTGTCCTCACTGTATAAAAAAAACTCCTTTTATGGGATGAAGGGAACCGTATTAAATAACAAAGAAAATGGGATAAGGATCTTGGGATTAGGATCGATTGGGGGTTAGTTTATAAACATATCGGAGAAGCATCATTAAATCTTGATCACCGATTCATTTGTTTTATGACACTCATAGACTTTATTATACACCGAAGCTCTTAAAGTTTATGGGGTTAAGGAATAACGATAATTGTCAGAAATGTGGTATACATCAAGCGAATCTCATTCACTTGTTGTGGCGTTGTCCCAAGCTACATAGATACCGGAATGGAGTAGCAGCATCTATTTCTAAATTAATTCTGAAAGAGGTTCCAATTGAGTCAATGCTATTTATTTTTGGCATCTCCGGTCTTTTGAAAGACTGGTTGTAGCAAACTAATTAGAAATATATTGTTTCTGGCAGGATTGGTTATCATTTATAAATGGATCTCAAAAGATTTCCCACGGGAAGTAGAATGGCACCATAAGGTGAATAGAGTGATGCTTTTAGAAAGATCCAAAGAAAGGTGTATGGGCAGCACAGCAGAACAAAGCCTCCAGGGCAACTTTGTCTAAAAAAAATTGGGCTCTTTAATAAGAGCGATTTTTCACCTGTGATTAACTCTGATGTATTGGATGCTTTTATTTCTTCTGTGAAAATAGATGTTTGTGCATTGAAAACTAATGTGTTATGTCGGGGTGAACCTTTGATTTGCCCTAACCTTACACGTGAACAGAGTTTGGCATTGCAGGAGTTGGTCCATAACGACGATCTCGTGATTAAACCCGCTGACAAGGGCAGGGGGGATCGTCGTTATGGACAGACAACTTTATGTCAACGAATTGGAAAGACAATTATATGATCCAAGTGTTTATAAAAAGGTTAATGGAGATCCTAAATTTACATTTATGAGGAGATTGAAATATTTGGTCGATAATGCATATGCACTTGATCTAGTGCATAAAGAATTGTATGAGTTTCTACTACCTAAACATCCGGTTACTCCCCTGATATACTGTCTTCCAAAAATTCATAAGGATTTACGTAATTCACCAGGGCGCCCGATAGTTTCGGGTAAAAACTCTTTATTTAGCCCTTCAGCAATCTTTTTGGATAAATTATTAAGGCATTCAGCAATTTCAGCTAGTTCTTATGTCAGAGACACATCTGATTTTCTATCTAAGATTCGTGACCTACATATACCTAGAGGGGCTATTTTGGCATCATTTGATGTAATTTCACTATACACTTCTATCAATCATGAAAAGGGGTTGTTTAGTGTGAAAAAAGCTCTAGATATTACAAATTTTTCTCCTGAATGCAAGGAATTTGCTTTGGGCCTATTAGAAATTATTCTGACATACAATTATTTTTTATTTGGTGACGATTTTTTTTGTTCAATTGAAAGGTACCGCCATGGGGTCCAATATGGCCCCACTTATGCCAATATCTATATTGCAGACCTTGAGGAGTCTGTCGTCTATGTGTCCCACCATTTTTCCAAGGTCTTGGAATGGTGAAGATACATAGACGACTATTCCTCATTTGGACTGACACACAGGACTCTCTTCAAGAGTTTTTTGTGTTACTAAATGGGATGGACCAAGATATTAAGTTTACCATGGTTAGCTCAACCGAATCAATACAGTTTCTTGACACTACTGTTCTTGTTAGAGATGACCATCTAGTGACAGACCTTTTTATAAAGAGTACAGACCATAATAGCCTTTTAAGTTATGAGTTAACATCCTAGAAAGATGGTCAAATCACTTCCGTTTAGTCAGATGCTGGGGATTGGGAGGAAAGTTGACGATGAATCAACTATGATCGGTCGATTGGACGAGATGGGAGAGAAATTTCGATCTAGGGGTTACCTGGATAGACTTATTGGGTCCCATATCGCCCGGGTTAGAAATAACGAGAGTCAAGGGGATCACCCTAAGGACATCAGATGTCCCACAGATAAAAAACGTATCCCTTGTGTCACCGCTTATGATACATATAGTCCGAAAATTATGCAGGTGGTTAGGAGACATTGGCCTATATTGGGGAATTTTTACGATATTCCTGAATTTAAATCCCCCTCTATTCTCTTATAGGAGATCGTCTAACTTGAAAGATAGACTAGTAAAAACTGATATAGGTTCGAGGGATAGTGGAAGTTTGGCTAGACAAGATCGTATTTCACGATGTGGTTGTTATCCATGTTTAAATTGTGCGAATTGTGGTCTAATGATTAAGGAAGATTCCTTTACACACCCAAAGACCGGTAAGACATAAAATAAGACATTTTTTGACCTGTAGATCAAACTTTGTGATCTATGTTCTTATATGTCCATGTAAAGTGTTGTATGTAGGTGAGACAACTACGGAATGTAGGATTAGGCTTAATACACACAAATCCACGATCAATACAAATAAGACTGAATTACCTATCCCCAGACATTTTTGTGAAGCCCAACATAGGGTTAACCAACTTCGCTTTCTTATTATAGATCATGTACCCCATCTTAGAAGGGGTGGTGATAGGGAGAAAATACTAAAAAGGAAAGAAGTGGAGTGGATACAACCTAATGCAACCTAAGGGACACAACTTTGTGTATAATTTAAAAGCGTTTTCATAGATTTTCCTGGCTTCGGGTACTGTGGATTGTGATATTTTCCCATGCTGCTTCTGGATGATATTATCCCCTTATGTAGTAAGATGTAATTTAATTATTTATTATTTTGGCTAGGGGTATATATTTATTTATATTTATATTATATTGGATCGTACATTTTTTTCTGGAATCATGAGACTTTATCATTAATTTGGATAATTAATAATTATTTTATTCTATTTTATTTATTTATTTTTAAGGTCTGACTTATAATTAACTGAATGTCTTCTCTGGATGCTGACCCAAGCCGAGGGACACATGGACGTTTAGAGTGCTTTTCCCTTTGTGGATGTAGATATTGGATAATATAACTGTATTCTATTATTACATATGACCCCTGCTGATATATCTTTTGAATTGTCCTATTTTCCTTGAGACCTTCAGAACCTGTAAGTATCTAACCACTATGACGTGGTTTTGTCCACAGTCATATTTGTTATGATTTTGGACCATGCTACCTATATTGGTGGGATTGGTCGGGTCAAGTTGGATCCTTTGAATATAATAGACTTACGCTAGGGCCTTTGTTTTGTATTCTCGATGCCTGTTCTTTTCTCTCCGGCGCTCATGTACGCATGCGTGGATGCTAGGACGCTAACATAGAGCTGCTTGACAGCTGTTCACGTGATATTTTTATCACGTGATTTAGTGCTAAGCATGCGCAGTTGGATCACATGAACGCTGTAGATGATGGAATATGGCGCACTACACGTCCCATGTTATGTTCCTTCGTTTTGGGTGAGTGCCAATGTTTGTATGTTAATTTACAAAATATATATACATATGCATTGATTTCTCTCACCTGAGTCTTCACAGCTGTAGAATATTTTGACTCAAATCAGGATATCTTGTGCGATCTGTTACTAAGTCACGTTATTTGAATAAAACACTTTATTTATGTTCACTAAATACAATTTTATGAATGTTAGAATATTATGATGATGGACCTTATATGGTCGACTGAGTATACACTTATACATTTTAAATTTTCTATTTGAATGTTTATATCCATTTGTAACTCCTCCCATTGTGGGTTGTATAAAAGCACTGACTTTTTTGTGATATATTGCTTGACAAAGGCTGCATTGAGCAACTGAAACGTTGCACCTTTTTCACTGATGGGTGAATAAACTTCTCATATTTTGACCTTTGGAGTGCTGCCTCTTTCTCGCTACACTTACTTTTAGAAAGATCATATTACTTGACGCTAAGTAAAGAGGAAAGGGACATTTTTTTTTATAAGATCTGGAACAGATTGATAGTGGAACTATCCCCCGAACTGAAGACCTTAGGGCTGGTTTAAAATGTGTTAGTAGTTGTTTGAAGAGTAATGCCCCCCCCCCTCCCCAATATTTTCCATTTTCTGGAATTTACTTTTTGGATAATGTTTGTATTACATAATATTTTGTTTAATATAATGTTAACTCGGAACACTTTGTTTGATTTTTTTGTTATGTAGAATGGAATTCTTTGTTATATAAATCGACAACAATTGAAATTATATTATAAAAAAAAAAGTGCATATCTGAACCAGGACCATGGAAATCAAGAGTACCTCTAATAAAAGCTTTGTCAGGGACATCAATTTAAAAGAATCTCTGATCATGGCAAAGGCAGAACACAAAACGAACCCTTTGGTTTGGGAATCTGTGGGGGTTTATTTAGTGTTTAGATGTAGTAAACAGTGATATAGTAAATTCCCAGTAGCTTTTGGTATATACAGTTTCAATCTTCCACTGATTTCTTACATCCTGGAATAAAATTGTTATCAGGACACTGCTTAATTGAATAAAATAAGCTATCAGAATATATATTTAGTTTAAAATGACAATGAATCTGAAACTAATACTGCAATGACATTATTGTTTTTTCACTGCAAGGTATGTTCACACAGTTTTTTGCAGGCAGAAAAATCTGCCTCAAAATTCCCGAAGGAATTTTGATGCAGATTTTGACCTGCCTGCCCTTTCATGGTCGCTTTTTTCGGCCACGGCATGATTTCAATGGGAGGTCAGAGACGGAATAGCGGGAAGAAAGAGCATGTCGCTTTTTTTCCTGCTAGCATTTTTCCCACTCGCGGGAAAAAAACGCTTCCGCCTCCCACTGAATTCAATGGGAGGCGATTTCGGAAGTTTTTTGGCGCAGTTTCCGACGCGTTTTCCACGTCAAAAGCAACACCAACAAGCTCAGTGGGAACTGGGCCTATAAGTCCTTTAGAAATGAAAAGAAAAACCAGAAATAAATATAATGATACATAAACATTTACATAAATGATGTGCTATTGTATTACATGGACATTTGAAAATGTATTTTAGTTATTAACTTAGTTACTTATAATCATTCAAGTGACTATAGATGTTTATTACCTGTTATGTACAGATTGTAATAATGCAATGTTAATATTGAGATCAATTATCAACTATGGAAGACCCTTGAGTATGTTGTTAAAAGGAATGTTTAATCAGAAAATGGCCTATTATTTAAATTAAAGTTTTTATGGTAAACATATTTTTTAAGACTTTTCAAAGTTGTTTTTTTTTCTTTTATTTTCCATGTAATTGTGGGAATTTAAACAATTTTCTATGACAGTTTTCAGCCTAACACATTTATAATAATTTAACTCAGTGGTGCACGAACACCTGTAAATGCAACAAATTTGTTAATGCAACGTAAATTCAACGTAATTTATTAAAGGTGTGTGCTTTTTAATAAAGTTGTTGTATCTTAATCCAACTTGTTTTCTATTAAGTCTGGCGTATGACACGCAAGTCTTAATAAATTTCTCCCATTATTTTTATTAAAACATACTCCAGAAATCTTGCCGTTTTCACTATGGCCGCTAAGACTCACAATAGACTGACACTGACATTTCTTATAAAAGAAAAATATGTTTCATTATCTGTTTTTAATCAGTAAAAAATAATATATTCAATTATTTTTATATAAATGTGCCATATGAATCTACTAATGAAATGAAAGTGTGCATAGAGACATCCTTTGGAATTATTGAAGAATTATTTATAGGAATCTAGGTAGCATAGTTTCCAAAACATGTTAAAATGTTTTAGTTTTTTAACGGAATTAATTTGTTGTGATAAAACTGATTGGCCAATTCTTTTCTAATAAATGCATCGTTAATGTTAGGTAACTATTTAGACCTATTCCTTAGATCTTTAATCCCTTAGTGACCAGCCTATTTTAGGCCTTAATGACCGAGCAATTTTTTTTTAGTTTTTCCATCATCGCATTCAAAGAGCTATAAGTTTTTTTATTTTTCAGTCAACATAGATGTATGAGGACTTGTTTTTTGCAGGATTAGTTGTATTTTTTAATGGAACCAATTTGGGGTACATATAATTTTGTGATTAACTTTTTTTATTGGCGTGGAATAGAAAAAAAAACAGCAACTCCGCTATAGTTCTATGCGTTTTCAACTTACGCTGATCACCGTGTGGCTTAAATAACATGTTACCTCTATTCTATGGGCTGGTACGATTATGACAATACCACATATGTATAGGATTTTTATATTTTACTACTTTTGCACAATAAAAACACTGAACTAAAATAATTTGTTTTTGCATCATTGCTTTCCAAGAGCCATAACTTTTTTATTTTTCCGTAATGACATGTAATGACATGCGGGCTTGTTTTTTGCAGGACGAGACATAGTTTTCATTGGTACTTTTTGGGTGTACATGAAACTTATTGATTAAAGGGGTTGTCCACTTTCTGAAAACTGATGACCTATCCACCGGATAGGTCATCAGTATATGATCGATGCGTGTCCGACACCCGGACCCCACACCGATCTGGCACTCCGGCTGCCTCCGGGCAGATGGCACCTGTCAAAGAATAGCAGGCGTTTGGCGGTATTTCAGCTCTGCTCCTATTGAAATGAATAGGAGCAGATATGCAGTTCCACCGAACGGCCGCTATGCAGTGATTAGAGCCATCTGCTTCCGGCTCCAACTACTGCATCCCGTTCCAAACATCCGGTGCACAGAGGCAGCCGGAGTTGCGGATCGGTGCGGGGTCCGGATGTCAGACACGCACTGATCATATACTGATGGTCATCAGTTTTCAGAAAGTGGACAACCCCTTTAACTTGTATTATTACATTTTTGGGCAATGGAAAAAATAGCAATTCCGTCATTGCTTTTTGCGTTTTTTTTTAATTTATTTTTTATATGGTGTTCATCTTGCAGCTTAAATTACATGTTAACTATATTTTTGGGGTCATTACGATTGCAGCAATACTATATGTGTGTATTTTTATTTCTTTTTTACATTTTTGCTAAATAAAACCACTTTTTAATAGAATTTTTTTACTGTGCATATTTATGAATAATCTTTATTGAAAATGAATTAGCATACTTTTTTTTAGTCTCACTAGGGGACTTCACTATGTGATCTTTTGATCGCTTATATATACTTAGTATACCAAAGCATTATTGTCTGTCAGTGTAAAACTGACAGGCAATCTATTAGGCCATGCCCCTGGCACGGCCTAATAAACATATAGCCGGGACAGGCCTGGGGGCCTATGTTAGGCCCCCGGCTGCCATGGCACCCTATAGGCGGCCCGCGATCACATTTGCGGGCTGCCGATGGGGACAGAGGGAGCCCCATCCCTCTGTAAGCCACTTAAATGCTGAGGTCGCTGTTTACCGCAGCTGCTCGCGGGTAAAAAAAGCGTCATGTCCTTTCTTGCCATGGTTCCGTTTCTGTCCTCCCATTGAAATAAATAGGAGGCAGAAAAAACCCACGGCACTCGTTTCCGAACATTTTTCACTGCGTTTTTTTGCCCGGGGTCCTTACATTAGGTGCAATGGCCGCGTGCGCAAAAAACGCATGGCAAAAAGCGCAGGCAGGTCAAAATCTGCCTAAAAATGCCAGATTTTTTCTGCCTGCAAAATACTCTTTGTGAACTAGGCCTTACAGGTGATGACTTGCAGTAAGATCACAATGGTAACTCTAATATGCTATCCTCAGATGATGTACCATAAAGGATATGTAAATGTTTGAAAGTGTTTGATTTTTTTTATAAAAATTTGTATTAGTGTGTGTTAATAAATTTTGAAATTTTTTTTTATTAAAAATTCTATTTAATTCTTTAAGTTACAGCTGCTCTGTATTCTCTATACAGAGCAGCTGTGTCTATCACTGAGACCTGAATCTGTCAGACGGATTCAGTGAATAGTGCTAGATACAGCTGCTCTGTATAGAGAATATCTTAAAAAGTAAAAATAATTTTAAATAAAATTTATTTTACAAAGTTTATTAACACACATTTTTATTAAAAAAACAATAAAAAAAACACCTTTAAACATTTACATAGCTTATAAAGTGAATGTCCACTCCTGAACACCAATTTTATTTTTTGGATCTAAGTACTGTAGGTCCAGAATTTGGTGCTGACTAATTTCTTAGTGTATCTATAACCGGTTCAGGACTGGGCTATTTTGAGCCTTTAGGACCAGACACTGTTTAGCAATTTTTAGCACGCGTTAGTTAAGCGGCTATAAGTTTTTTATTTGTTTGGCTAGCGACATAATTTTTGCGTTTTTTTTCGTAGACAATTCAGGTTCCTTTTTTTATCATTTTTATACACATCCTTTTTGCTATTTTAGAATTTCTAGGCTTAAAGTTTAAAAATAGTAAAAAAAAAAGCTTTTTTACTTTTCAGCTATTTTTTTCTGGTAATAATATAGTTTTATTATTTGTGATCGGCATTGTCTACTGTAAATTTTGATATATTACATGTCTATTTTAGGGTAAGTGGGTCAGGGCTAGCGTTACGACAATAATTGGCTGGGGATGCCAACGTTTTTTTTGGGTGGGTATTTTATGTGTATTTATTACTACGTTTTTGTTGCACTTTATTTAACTTTTATTTTTTTATTATTATGGTCTGTCGCTTAAAGGTCAGAAAAGACCTTTGTGGTACCTTATTTTAAATTTTTGCTCAGGCAGCAAGCTAAAACCTGCACCGTAAATACTCTATGGCACGGGTTTTAACCCCTTCCCGAATTTTCACGTGCATGCACGTCGGGGAATGAAGCCTGTTTGCACATCCCCACGTGCATGTACGTGATGGAGATCGTGCGGGCACAGAAGCTGAGCCCGCACGATCGCCACGGGAGCCCCGCTATGACTGACAGCCGGGCTCCCGCTGCAACTGCCGAGATTGAAGAAACCTCCAATCTCAGCCGTTTAACCCATTAAATGCCGCAGTCAATAGCGACCGCGGCATTTAAATCTATTGACAGAGGGAGGGAGCTCCCTCTGTCACCCAACGGCAAATTAAAAATTATTTAAAAATAGGATATAAATAGAAAGCACTACACATAAAGGATAGATGGCGTGAATAATGGTAACATGAGCATTTATTTGCAAAAAACTGCAACGTGTTTCAACTCAGAACCAAATATCTTTGGCCTGATGAAGACGCAGGTTCCGCGTTGAAACGCGTTGCCGTTTTTTGCACATAAATGCTCATGTTACTATTATTCAGCCCATATATCCTTTATGTGTAGTGCTTTCTATTTATATCCTATTTTTAAATAATTTTTAATTTGCCGTTGGGTGACAGAAGGAGCTCCCAGGGTTGCCATAGAGAATGCTGTATAGAAAGTGACGTTCTTTGAATCTAGGAACGAGGACTGCTGTTACCATGACAGCGTCAGCGGTATCATCAATAAGTATGTTAATAAGGATATTAGACAGGGACTGTATAATGCGAAATGTAGGGATCAAATTGTGACTAAGTAAAAGAGACATAAATGATGTAGTGTGTGTAAACAAGGGTTTAAATATATATGTACATATGCAGGGGAAAGAATGAAAAAGCAAACAGTGAATTGGTTTTATGATACCTGTATCTGGTCGCACAGTGGATCGCATATTTTTCTAGCGTGTCTAAAAAAAATGAACAAATGACATAATTAGAGAAAACAAGTTACCGTATATGTAAATTTTAGAATAATAGATCATATTCCCTATTTAATCCCTTAGGTGTTAAAATCTCCAAAGTATGTATCCAATAGGACTCTTTCTATTTTAATAAACGTATATTATTTCCCCCTCTCCTAGGTCTAGGTACTTGTTTGATAATTTGAAAACCTAAGCTGAGATAGGTTATGATTGAGTTTCGTGAAGTGGTTAGGTAGGGGTAGCCATGTTTTTTTAATCTCGTTGTAACCTGTCATTTACAGCGAGATCTCGCGAGATCACGCGTCCTCTGCTGTAACTACCACAGACAGAGTAACGAAGTGCAGAGATTGTGAATAGACATCCCGTGAATGTCTATTCACTGTCTAAACACTTCAGTATTGTTAATGTGTTAGTATAAGACAGCACACAAGGATCAAGCAGGATCCCTATGCGCTGAGTAAATGAATGGAGAGGAGTGCATGAGGCTGATTGGTCAGCGTCATACACTCCCCTGTACAACGCCCACTTGGTCTAAAGTAAAAATACGGCCACTTGGGTATTAAGCAGCTCATTAGCATAAATCTAAAATCGCTAATAAAGTGGTAAAAATAGATCGTTTTTTTTAAAGTAAAAAGCACTGCTGTCACCTAAATTATAGCGCCGATCTCCTTATGTAGGAGATAGGGCACTTATAATGTGGTGACAGAGCCTCTTTAAGTGATAAGTTACCCTGCAGCAGTAAGTTTTCACAGTCAACATAAGGATTGCATCATGTATATTGCAATTGCTTTTATTCTTATGGGGACCTTAAAGAGTAACTACACTTTCATCAAACTTTTCATATGTCATAGAAACGTATCAAAAGTTTGGATCGGTGGTGGGCAACCCTGGCCAAAATATATTAGACTGAGGGTTTGATGGGTGTGTCAACGGACACCTGTCAGTACACTTGCCCAGATCAAAATCCATTGGTTATATCGATATATCATAGAGAAGTAAGCAATGGCCTAGAAAAGTGATTTTCTCCTGACAAAATTGCATCTTGTTTTTAGATGCCTTGCAGCCGTTTGTTGCCAAAAACAACACGAGACTTAAGTTGACATCTAGGCAGTCTAGTTCTGACTCACAGGCCAGAAGTAGGTCATTGACATACTACAACAACTGGGTTTCAACAGTGGGCGGAGTCCAGACTTGCAATACTTTACTTCAACAAGGGACTTACTGTGCCCTGGGGTAGCAACAGTATTGCTTGTTTACATGTGTAAAAGCAAATAGCAATTATAATTCTTAATCTAGTGAAATAGAATAAAGCGTCTGCCAAGACAATCACTGTAAAGCAACAAGCTGTGTGTGGGATCTGACTAAACACCTCATCCCTGGCACTACATTTCCACCAGTTTACATTTTGTAGTCTATCTTTCTATGCAGACAAATACTTGAGCTTTTTGTGATATTTCACCTCTCTGCATAGTATGCTTTGGATGGCAGTACTAAGAAGAGCAGTATGGAGATAAGACACAGTCAGCATTCACATTCCTTCTGACACACAAACACATCCTAACCCGCTGCCTCTCCCGCCTCTCACATAACCCCCCCCCCCCTCCTTCTCAGACACATTCTTCTAGAACTATGAGTTTCAGCAAAACCAAATCCTTAAAGAAACTAAGACACTGAAGTATTTCTAATTCTAAAACCTAACTTTAATATAACTTTATTTGAACCTTATAGATAAGGTACGCAAAAAAAGATTTGCACAACCTTGTACTAAAAATTCACTGTTCTAGGGCTTCTTTTACAAACTCTAAAATAACTAACAATTCAATTAGTTCAGCAGATACACAAATGTTCTTCGTACAGCTAGTATGGAGTGAGAGAGCATGCGGTATAAATGTAAATTCAACCTTATACATCAGCCATGCAATACCTGCTCAATTTGTAAGCTTTGCTATCCTTTTTGTTTCCCTAACATTGGGTAGAGATTTCCCACATTTGTCAGTCCGTTTGCATTTGCACCAGTCTGCACCTCAGAATACTCTTTAACATACACACTGCACAAGTCACCCCTCCCCCGTCATAATCCACGTTAGTCATCATTATCACTTCCCTGCATGCACCCACCAGTAATCACTTGCTCTGCCACTTTAAGACACATACATTGCTTCTCATGTCAACTCATGATCATTCACCATCCCTTGTTCATCTTTCCACAAGTCTTTTATCAACATCCAAACAACCATCTTTCAACATGCCAGCCGCCTAAACATTTTTTCACAGTTTGCTATAGTGTCCGTGCCTGTCCTGTTTGTCACAACTTCTTTGGCTGTATACCACTGTGATCCCCCTGATGCTCTGCTCCCTGAGTTTCCTATGATCAGGAATTAACCATAGAAGTCCTGACGGTACTACCGGATATTACCTCTAAATATCCAACTCCTTTGTCCCAGACTTTCTGCTACAAACGCGCATTCTGTCGATGTCCTCGACTCTCTTCTATAAGCGCGCAGTCTGTCCATCCGCGACTCTCTGTCTATCTGGACAGTTGTGTCACACATGGACACCTGTAATACCTCGCCGATGCCCTGACACTCGACCGCTGAGCCGGACGTTATGTACCTGGCACTCAGCTCTCTCAGTTTAAGCGAGCAACGGGGTAACCCTTCCATTGATCCTTAACTATTTTACACACCAGCCAAATAAATAATGAAATTACCAACAACAAACCTATAACAATACAACACAAATCCAGCAGTAACCAATTCATTTCAGGTTTATGCCTTCATCTTTTTTTTTTTTTTTTTTTTTTTTTTTTTTTGAAAAACATTTTTTATTGAATATCATATAAACATTTTACAAACAATACAAAACTTTGTATTAACAGAAAGACAGTTACATTTTTCACTCTCGCAGGAGCATTTATAATGTTACATCTGAGATAATTTCACATATTATCCTTGCAATATTTCTCATATTTTGTCCATCTGCCATGGCCATACTGTGAACGTTGTTAGCCACACCGCTTACATATTTGTTACAGTTCTCCTTTACCCCTGACAAGAGCACAGTGTCCTTTAGCTATGTCTATACACAATTACTACCATCACATCATCATCCAACTTCTATTCTTCTAGCCTGGTCCCCTTCCTTGCTATATTTTCAGCCCTTCATACGTGTATTTGCCTTCTTCCCCTCCCACCTTGTTAAAGCACTTTTAATTTTCCCAGGGCCCCCTTAATGTCTTCCTTAAGATACCAGGATGTATGTTTGAAACTTTCCATCACCATCCCAATTTCCGTTGTAGTCATTTGCTCAATAAATGGTCTCCACCTTTTGAAAAACCCTGCCGTCTTTTGTCTCTTGTGTTTTATCGCTTCTACTTTGTCTGAGAGCATATATGTCCTCATCTGTTGGGTTAAATGATGTAGCGTCGGTATTGTAGATTCTAGCCAAAACTTCAACAAGCATCTTTTTGCGATTATAAATATGATATGCATCAGGGCGGGGATGCCTACTGTAGGTCCCCCCTCCTCAATATTAATTGCTGCTATAGAATGGAAAAGAAGCAGCATAGGATCCACCGGCAAAGTTCTGCCCCAGAGTACCTGTACATAATCCATAACCTCCTCCCAGAATTTTTGTGTCTTAGGACACGACCATATGCCGTGATATAGATCAGTACTTGGCTGGCTGCATTTTGGACATGCGTGCAATCGATGTGGATTAGCAGCCGTTAAGGGAATGTTGAAAGCATATATTGCCGCATGCATTAATTTAAATTGAGATTCCCTCCACACCTCATTTATCACATGCTTTCGTACTATCCTCCAGCCCTCCAAAATAGGGGTCTTAATGTCTTGCATATTCAGAGTGCGTCTCCAGTATGCAAAATGGGCACTCTGTGCTACCCGAATATACAAGTCCCGAATTGTTTTGTATAACTTAGATAGCGATGTTCTATGCGATTCCTCCCCAATGACCTCATCAAAAGCATTGTTTACCACTTCTGCTTCTAAGTTCCTTACCAATTTTGTGCAAAAAGATTTAACTTGTAAATATTGGAGGAAATGGTTCGGAGAGATCCCATACTTCTCTACCAACTCAGGCAACGTTTTCAATCGAGGTTCCGAGGCATGAAGTATGTGACCCACTGTCGATATTCCCCTCTGCTTCCACATAGTGAAAAGGGAGCTAGACCTCCCAACTGGAAAATCTATGTGGGACCATAATGGCAGGTATTTGGATAATTGAAATGAGAGTCCCATCTTTTTTCTTACCTCCTTCCAACACATGATAGTGTCTCTCAATAGCACCGAACCCTTTACATGTTTAGGAAGCGATGCTAGTCTGGTATGTAGCAGTGCACTAAGATCATAAGTTCCCGCCAATGCCTCATCCAAGTCATAGTTTGAGTAATAGCTGGAATGGTGCAGCCAGTCTGCGACATGTCTGAACAAGCTAGCTATGTTGTAACCCCTCAAGTGTGGAATATTTACCCCGCCTTGCCAGTGATAGCCCTGTAATTTAGCCATTGAGATCCTAGGCCTTTTATTTGACCAAATAAACTTTAAAATACTGGCATTAAAATCTTTGACATCTTTATGTTTCAAGAGGATGGGCAGGGTCTGGAGCGGATACAGGAGTCTTGCGAACGATATCATTTTGACCAAATGACATCTGCCAAACAATGAAAGTGGCAAGTTCGCCCATCTAGCCAGTTCCGTTTTTATTTTTTGGAAGAGCGGGTCATAGTTTAGTTTGTATAATGTTCCCGGTGTTTGACCTATCCGGATCCCTAGGTACATTATATGTGATGTCGCTATCTTAATACCTGTCCGCAAAATTTCTATGTCACCCGTCTGACTCTGAGGGGATAATTTCAACAATTCACATTTTGTCGGATTAATCTTTAGCCCTGAGAATGAGCCATAATATCGGAACAGATCAAACACCTTCTGTAGATGCTGTGCGGGATGCGAGAGAAACAGGAGTATGTCATCCGCAAACACCGCAGTTCTCACCTCCTTGCTGCCTATATTTATCCCGGAATAAACGTCTCCACACTCCAAAGTGTGGACCAATGGTTCCAGCGCTAAGTTAAATAGTAATGGCGACAGGGGACATCCCTGTCGTGTTCCCCTATGTAGCGTGAACGTCTGGGATCTAAATCCCGGTGTGCACACAGCCGCAGTGGGGGTCGTGTATAACGCTCTTATGTACTTCCTAAAGTTTCCTTGTATATTGAGTTTGTCCAGAACCATGTTCAGCCATCGCCATTCAACATTGTCGAAAGCTTTTTCAGCGTCCAAAATCACCAGAGCTGATTGATTGGATGACGATGGCCGAGCTTTTATTTCGTCCATTACCCCCAGAACCTTCCTAATGTTGGTGACCGCAGCTCTACCCTTGATAAAGCCCACTTGCGATGGTCCCACCAGCTGGGGCATTAAGACTGCCAATCTATTTGCCATTATTTTCGACACCAATTTCAGGTCCTGATTTATGAGTGAGATGGGTCTATAGGAACCTGGATGTGTTGGATCTTTCCCAGCCTTTGGAAGTACTTTTATGTACGCCATGTTTGTCGTATTTGGTATTTTAGTTCCCTGCATCAAAGAGTTGAAATAAGGCAACAGAGTTGGAGCTATTTGTTCCTGCAGTATTTTGTAGAACTCCGCCGGATACCCATCAGGTCCTGGGGCCTTGCCATTTGATAACCCCCCAATGGCCAACTGCAACTCTTCCATGTCTATTGGTGCGTTAAGACTCTCCAATTGATCCGCACCCAGAGTGGGCATATGCAACCCGGAGAGAAACTGACTACCTTGTGCTATGTCTGGTCCCGTACCTTCCTCATACAGCTCCTGATAAAAATTTTTTAGAATGTCATTTATCTTCCTAGGATCTGAGTGTAGCTGGCCAGCATGATCTTTCAATTTTGTGATATGTGTGCATGGTCGAAAGCCCCTTGATAGCCCTGCTAACATCCTCCCTGCCTTATTCCCGAACCGGAAAAGCTCAGCTTCATATATTGACCTACCATACTTTTCTTTCTTATCAAGCCATTCCTCAAACAACCTCTTAGCTTCCACCCAGTTATTCTGTTTATCAGGACTCGGATCCGCCTGAAAAGCAGAATACGCCCCTCTAAGTTTTCCGCTATATTCCTCATATTTCTGAAATATCTGTTTTTTCTTGAAGGAAACATAAGCTATGATCTTCCCTCGTAGAACAGCCTTAGCCGTTTCCCAATATAGCGCGTGATCCGTTCTGTGAATCGCATTATCCCCGTCATATTCTATCCACCATCCTTTCAGTAGATCTTGAAAACCCTCATCTTTTGCTAGAAAAGTCGGGAACCTCCAGATGAAGTCTCCCCCTTTGGGATACGTATCCATCAATAACAAGCTCACTGGTGCATGATCAGAAATTACCATATTGGTGATATCTACCTGCTCCAGCCTCTGTAGTAAATGTGAGCTCAAGAAAACATAATCCAATCTGGACCATGATTTGTGATGCGACGAGAAAAAAGTATACTCCCTACCATCTGGATTCATGTGTCTCCAGCTGTCCCCCAACTGTGTGGCCTGTGAAAAGCTTGGTAAGATACCATCTGTGGCGAGAGGTTGTACAGGAAGCCTGCGTTGCCTATCTTCAGCCGGTTCCATCACCGAGTTGAAATCTCCCCCCACTATTTTCTGTATGGTTGCATCTGCCAAAATTTTAACCTGTAACTCTTGATAGAATATGCGATTACTGGAATTGGGTGCATATACATTATATATACTCACTTCCCCTATTGGAGTATCTAAGGAAAGCTGTATAAGGCGTCCCTCAGTGTCTGTGTGTTGCGTGTGCAAAGTAGCTACTAGGTTTTTGTGTATTAAGATCATTACTCCATTTTTCTTACTTACCGCCGATGACCCATAAACTTCCCCCACCCAGCTTTTCCGCATGCGAACAAAATCTTTGTCTACCATGTGTGTCTCTTAAAGTAAGGCTATATCAGCTTTCAGCTTATGTAGGTGTCGCAAAACCATAGCTCTCTTGTGAGGGGACAATAGCCCCTTGACATTCCATGTTACTACTCTCATAAATTGGTTATTGGATTTAGCCTATGATGACGGAATGTGTGCCTCATATTCAATCCTAAGATTGTGTGCGTCAAGCTCTTCAGGAAGGTAGCGAATTGGCCATTTAGCCCCTTTTGAACTGTATCATTTAACATGACTCTTCTGTCTTTCAATGTAAAACCAAAACATTTAATTAATACATAACATTCCTTTTTATCCCCAAAGGCCCCCAATACCTTAATACCCTTAATTTTCATTACTTCACTTTTTTCTGACACGGTGCTTTCCCCCGCTTACCTAATGGGATATTTAGCTCATCTCCGACCAAATAACAAAATTATATGTCATCACAACAATGTTTCGTCATTTCCCCGATTACATGTCTACCCCTTGTTCCTGGCCTTCCCATATCAAAAAAAACCCCTGCATAGTAACACCATCTTTACTTCAAGTGGGAGTACCAAACCATAGTACCCGTAATGCTTACCCACCGCCCTCACATAGCGCCTTGGCAAGCAGTCCTCAAAGATCAATACTTTTTGGCAATTAAAGGCGCTACTTCCCCGCTCGTGGAGTCTGTGGCATTCTCTTCTCTTTTGATGATTGGCCCTTCACTGCTGGAGTATGGGGTTGCACGATCATCTCCTTCTCTGTAGCAATTCCTGTCGCCGCCGATTCAAAACTTTCCTTTAGCAAATCCTTGAAAACCGCTTCTGCTTCCTGATGGTCGGTGTAGGTCTGCATGGTGCCACTCGGAGTAGTGACCTTTAGTACCGCCGGGTACTGTAGCTGAAATTTTAGTCCCTTGTTATAAAAGGCAGTGCAAATCCTGCTGAATAATTTGCGTTTTTTGGATACCTCAGCCGAGTAATCCCCGAACAACATGACTGGTATCCCATTTATTTTCGTCGGCCCCTGACGCATTTTGTATGACCGTAGTAGGGCTTCCTTGTCAGAATAGTCCAGGTATCTGACTATGACTTGCCTGGCTCTTTTACCGGCTCCTGACTGTAAATGCTGGCGCTCTGGTCCCACTCTGTGCGCTCTTTCTACCTTACAAGGGCCGTTCATGTTTAATACTTTTGGCAAGTCGTGCTCACAAATGCGTTTTAAGTTTAAGGCCGGTATATTTTCTGGGAGGCCCACTATACGTATATTGTTCCTGCGTGACCTATTTTCCAGGTCGTCAATTTTGAGAGCCATCTTTTGTTTTTCATTTAGGAGCTCCCGAAGTGTCCCATGAGTGTCTGCAGCATCATCCTCCATCATGGAGATTCGCTGCTCCATTTCGTCTAGGCGCGCTCCATGTTGAGCAATCTCACCTTGCATCTGCTGCAATGAGGCAGATATAGCATTTGTTAGGGTGTCCTGTATATCTGGCGTTATGCGTTTGGCCACTTCCATCGCCAGTTTTTTGTAATCAATTACCGGCGTCACTGCCACTCCTGACGCCATCTCCATCCCATCTTCATCTGAGAGCTGATCTTCATGCTCCGATGAGGAATGGCTTGTTGCCTGTTTCTCTTTGCGGGTTACAGGCGGCATGTTGCTCCCCGTGATAACTAATACGGGGCCGTCCCTGTAATTGACCGCGATTATAACTGCTGCTGCACTAGATAGTGGGCCCGCGATACAAGATGGCGCTTATCCCCACCAATCAGGAAGACACGTGGCCTTCCGACTCACCGGAGCGCGCTGATTTTTGCGGACAAACTAGACGTTTGTACTTGCCGTTCGGTGATGCACCGGAGATGATATCTGCACTGCGTTGTGATATCTGTGAGCGTGTCCTCGTCTTCTCGTGCTGTGCCCTGCACTGTCGGGACCAGGCACTCGGAAGCGCGGGTCCGGTAAGTTACTTCAGTCAGTCTCTGCAAGCGCTGACCGTGAGCTCACCGCTCGTCTCCGCACCCCTGAGAATGATGGGGTATGTTCTTTGGTCGTGTTCGATGCGTGTGTCGGCTTATTCCACTAGGTCAGCACGGAGCTCTCTCTGCACCCTCCTTACATGTCAGCGCCGGAACCGGAAGTTCTGTATATATGCCTTCATCTTCACCTTCCCACTGTCACGATGGGTACGTGGACCCACTGGGCCGTACCGATGGTATGGCAGCTAGCCAACAGGACACAGGTCACAGTCTATAGTTCATATAGTGTACCTGTGGTAGCTCAGACAGTAGCAAGACAGGCTCGGCTGGGAGTAGGCAGCAGGCAGGCTTGGTGTAGCAAAACAGGCGTGGTATACAGAACAGCACGACTTCAGCTCAACATGGTACTTGACCAGGATAGCACGGGATAAAGGTTACAGGTAGCAGGAACGGGAAACACTGGGATCTGGGAAACACTAGGAGACCATTTGCATAGACATACTTGGATAATGACAACAACACTCAGGCATTGCACTGAGGGGCACAGCCCTTCTTATAGCCCAGGGTGCTCTGGCAGCAATCAGCTTAATCTCCCACCAGTGTGCGCTTTGGCTCCTTATGTCTGGACTGAGCTCGCGAGCGCACCATGGTGGTCACTTTGGAACAGGACGGCCGCATGTGCAGATATCTCTGGAGAGAAGGGCGTCGACTGGATGGAAGGAGTTCGTGGTCAGCGACCACAGACGTTACACCCACACAGCATATGGGACCAGACAGTACCGGACCTCTGAAATTAGGTTTCTTTATCAGCACAGGTTTTTCCAACTGTCCAAGTTGTAATCCTTTAACAACATTAAAGCTCCTATCAACCGTCCGCTCAGTACAATAAAACTGTAATCTGTCTGACAAACTTCATTCACTGATACAATCCTATATTTCTCATCACTCTTACTACCAACATTTACACTGTCGACAATATCTTCTCATGCCATTCATACCATTAATTCACTCATGCCATTCATATCATTAACTTGAGGTAGATTTACACATCTGCAATCATTCATCACAAAATAGCTTTCAACATACCTCTGGACAAGTGACTGCGTTCGGGAGATTGTCTCGTCACAACAGCTAATTCAAGGTCTCAACAATACATGAGTGAGACGGTTTTATTATTTCACTGATACATTGATGCCCGACCTCCCAGTGACATCTATGGGACGATTAATGTCCCGGGTTTTGGCACCAAAAACTGTTGATGCAATCCTGGCCAAAATATATTAGACTGAAGGTTTAATGGGTGAGTCAACGGACATCTGTTAGTACACTTGCCCTGATCCAAATCCATTAGTTATATTGGAGAGAAGTAAGACACAAAGAGACAATGCTTTGTATACACAAAATCCTTCTCTGGTTTATTGATAGAATGTAATTTTAATAGTATTAAAGGGGAGTAGGCTTGAGCTCAGCCAATCACTTACAAATGGGACATTGGCTCTAGCTCAGCAAATCACATACAATGGGGAGTTGTTCGAGCTGAGCCAATCACGAGCAAGGAAGGCTTCTTATGGGAGCGTACATGTAAGACACAAGATTCTCATAATAAACGTACACCATCAACGTCACCACAATGTCACCAGGTCTAATCTCATAACAAAGAATATAAATAAATGAGTTCCCAGACGGTATAAGACGTCAGGCCCAATGCTCATAACAAGGACTGATAAACATAGCTAGGAATGTCAAACATATAAGTTTCTCAAACCCAGCATAAGTTTTTGTCTTATAGAGAGGAAATATAAAATGGATTCTTCTTCATACAAAATGGAGTCACTTAAACACATTTTACCCACTTTCATACCCACCTTTGCACAAATGAAGGTGCAGAAGCGCTCAGCTGAGCGCCCTGCACCTTCAGCTGTGATCAGCGCTCCTTGACGAGCTGAAGATGGCTTGTATAGACGTTATATGTAAGCGGTCTTCAGCCCAACGTGGAGCCCTGATCACAGCTGAAGGAACAAAGCGCTAGGCCCATCGATAATATACCTTCATATTAGCGACGGTGGGGTCTTAGCGCCTGAACCCCCACTGATCCAAATTTTTGATATGTCGACATATGAAGTATCAGTAGTTTTGCTTGGTGGAGGTCAGGGTGCTAAGTCCCCCACTGTCTTTGAAACGACGGTGCAGAAGTGCTTAGCTTTGTCTGTAATCGGCGCTCCTTGTCGGGCTGAAGAAGGGCTCACGTAGAACGTCTATTAACCCGACCCGTTTTTAGCATTATGAGGAGCGCTGATTATAGCCGAAGGTGCAGAATGCTAAGCTGATTGGTTCTGCACCTTCATTTCAGCAACGGTGGGGGATTCAGCATAAGGACCCCCACCGAACAAAACTTCTCACATGTCTCTATGACATATCAATAGTGTTTTAAAAGTGCAGATACTCTTTAAGGCTAAGGCCTAGTTGGGCCTTAATGATGCAGCAATCTTTTGAATTTTTTCACCTTCACATTCCAAAAGCCATAACTTTTTAATTCCATCAACATAGCCGTATGTGGGTTTTGTTTTTTTTTGCAGAATATGTTGTATTTTTAAGGAAACAATATTTGGGTACATTTAATGTATTAAATACCTTTTATAAATTATTTTTTGGGGGGAATGGATACAAATAGCAGTTCTGCCATTGTTTTATAGGATTATTTTATTATTTTTAAAGCGTACGCTAATTTACAATTACTGTGATACCAAATTGATTTTTTTTTTATGTTTTACTACTTTTGCACAGTAAAAATGTTTTACTAAATAATTTGTTTTTGTGTCGCCACATTCCAAGACTTATAAAATGTTTATTTTTTGTTGTATATTTTTGAGAGCTTTTTTTTATGGAACGATTTCATTGGTATCATTTAAGGGAACAGACAAGTTTTTGAACACCTATTATTCCTGTTTTTGAAATGCAAGGAAAAAAACAGCTATTATGGCATGTTTTAAAAAAAATTGGGACGTTCACTGTGCAGGATAAATAACATGTTTGTTTTATAGTATGGGTTGATACAGATGCGGCGAAACCAATTGTGTGTATTTATTTTTTTGCAATTGTAGAATATTGTGTAATGGAGTTTTTTGGGGGGGTTTTACGTTACTTTAGTTCTTAGGGATTTTTTTTATTATTTCTCTGCAAACTTTATTTTTTTTTAGCCCTGCTGGGTACTTGTTCACTCAGGCAATACACTGCAATAATTCAGTATTGCAGTGTATTATGCCTGTCAGTGTTACTTTGACAGGCAGCTTATTAGGTGCTGCCTCCAGCAGGACCTAATAGGCCATGGGACATGGCAAACCTGGGGGCCATTTTCAAGTTCCCAGTAGTGATGGCAACCTATTGCCATCCCACGTCGCATCATGAGTTCTAATAGAGAAAGTGAGCAGCACAGTACAACAACCTCCAGGGTAGCAGGGTGCAAGCCTTTAGGAATCCCACTTTAGAGTCCCTAGATATCAGGCAAAGTATCGAAATAGAGGCAGCACTCCAAAGGTCAAAAAAAGGGATTTTTATTCACCAATCTGTGCAATAGAATGCAACATTTCAGCTGCTCAATGCAGCCTTTGTCAAGCAATGTGTAAACAGACATATCAGTGTATTTATACACCCCCATTGTGGGAGGAGTTTAACGTAATATAAAAATTCCAATATTGTGAGAATTTATTTAGGTGATCAAAATCTTTATATATAGATAATCGTGACAACATCATAAATGTAATAAAATTACGCAGTGTAAATGTCATAATGCCAGATCAAATATTCGCATTAGGCAGCACAAATCAGATCAAATATTCACATTAGGCAGCACCTGTGATCGTAGAGAGAACAAACATGAGACAGAGGCACTCACCCAAAACGCTGAAGGAACACGCCATACAAGCAGCACTGTTATGGCGTCTAAGAAAGCCCATTGCGCATGACTACTAGCTGATGACGTGATAACAAACCACATGACCGTCCCAGTCTAGCGTCCCTCGAGACAGCTAGCAACCAGATGAGGTCTGCGCATGTGCACAAAATGATCTAAACCGTATATCGCAGCAGAATGAATAACTATGTAATTATAAACCCCTCTATCCTAGGATTCATTTGACCTAATCCAAGCAGCCAATAGAGGCATGCAAAACGGTTTGTTACAGCAGTGGTTTGCAATGAAATAAACATCGCAACATCGCAACCGCTAGTACCCTATAAGGTTCTGCTGACCCAAAAAGATTTAACAAAATTGTTTATCATATATATCACATGTATGCAATTTCACATATAAAATATAAAAAAGGCCGTTGAGTCCGTCAGTTTGGGTGAGTGTGAACATAGTCCACTTATTATGCGTACTATAAGGCAACACTGGCCCATGTAGGGTCATTTCTATGATATTCCCTGTTTCAAACTTCCTCCCCTTTTTTCATACAGGAGGTCAACTAATCTGAGAGACAGATTAGTGAAGAGTGATATAGGCCCTAAGGGTGCCGGTAGATCTACTAAACATGTTTCACATACTCTGAGGGGTTGTTACCTGTTAGACTGATGTGTAAAGGTGATACCTTTACGCATCCGGCCACAGGCAAGATTTACAAGATACAACATTTTTTGACTTGTAGGTCTGATCATGTGATTTACATACTTATGAGTGCCTGTAAACTTCTATATGTAGGAGAGACCACAACTCAATGTAGAACTAGACTGAATACACATAAATCCACGATTTATACGAGAAAGACAGAGTTACCATTACCTAGGCATTTTTGTGAAGCCCATCATAGAGTTAACCAACTCAGTTTTTGGATTGTTGACCACATGCCACCACTCAGGAGTGGGGAGATAGGGAAAAGTTACTTAACCCCTTCCCGACATTTGCCGTAAATGTACGTCATGGAAAGCATTGACTTCCCGCATCTTGCCGTACATATACGCCGAATGTTTGGGACCGGCTCAGAAGCTGAGCCGGTGCCATCATCACCGGATCTCAGCTGTATCTTACAGCTGACATCCGGCTGTAACGGCGGAGACCCAAATTAGCTTCGATCCCCGCCATTAACCCCTTAAGTGCAGCGCTCAAACGCGATCGCTGCACTTAAGGTGTTTGCAGCTCATCGGAACCCCAGTAATGAAATTGCCGGGGTTCCGGTGGCTGCAATGGCAACCCGAGGCCTAATACTGGCCTCCCGGCCTGCCTAGCACCGAAGCCGTTCAAGATCCGCCCGGCGGCGGAGCCTGATCGGCTTCCGTAGCTGCCAGCAAGATGGCGCCGGGTCAGGAGCTGATCCGGCGTCGTCAGCGGTGGAAGTCAGCTGTACTGTACAGCTGACATCCACCTGTAACGGCAGGAACCGGAGCTAGCTCCGATCCCTGCCATTAACCCCTTCGATGCAGCAATCGAAAGCGATTGCTTCATCGTAGCGGTTACTAGCAGATCGCCAGCCCTGACAGGCAATCAGGACTGGCGACTGCTGTTATGGCAACAGGAGACACAATGGTCTCCTGCTCTGCCATTACGGAAGCCGATTTAGGCCCCGCCGGGAGGCGAAGCCTGATCGGCTTGCTGTCAGTGAATGATTGACAGATCTAATACATTGCACTACATAGGTAGTGCAATGTATTAGAAAAAAAATAAAATCTGACCGTTGGACCTTCAAGTCCCCTAGTGGGACTTGAGAAAAAGTGTAAAAAAAGTATAAAAAAAGTGTAAAAAAAAGTGCAAATAATAAAAGTTTGAAAACAATAAAAGTTTCAAGTAATCAAATAAAACACAATCCCCCTTTTACTCTTATCAAGTCCTTTATTATTGAAAAATAATAATAAACCATATGTATTTGGTATCGCCGCTACCGTAACGACCTGAGGTATCAAAATATTATATTATTTATTGCACGCGGTGAACAGCGTGGAAAAATCGTAAAAAACGTTACCAGAGTTTCTGTTTTTTAGTCACTTTGCCCTACAAATGTTAGAATAAAAAGTGATCAAAAAGTCGCACGTATCCAAAAATGGTACCTATAAAAACTATAGCTCGTCCCGCAAAAAACAAGCCCTCATACACCTCCGTCGACAAAAAAATTAAAAAGTTATGGTTCTCACAACTTGGCGACAGAAAAAATACATTCTTTTTACAAAAGTAATTTTATTGTGCAAAAAGTTGTAAAACATAAAAAAGTCCTATAAAATAGGTATCGCCGGAATCGTACTGACCCGCAGAATAAAGTTAACATGTAATTTATAACGCATGGTGAACGCTGTATAAAAAAAACGAAAAAAGCTGTGCCAGAATTGCGTTTTTTTGTTTACCTGGCATCCCAAAAAATAGGATAAAAGGTGATCAAAAAGTTGCATGTACCCCAAAATGGTACCAATAATAACTACAGCTCGTCCCGCAACAAACCAGCCCGTCCCGCAACAAACCAGCCCCATACCGCTACGTCTATGAAAAATAAAATTAGTTATGGCTCCAATAAGTCAGGAAATAAAAAAATATGCAGTTGTGCCCGAGGGGAACATTTCTTCTGTTTGAAGAGGCGATTTATCAAGGACCTAAAATTAGGGAACCAGGAAAGGGAGGGCCCAAACATATCCGCTGGAAGCGACGGTGCCCGTATTATACCAGGACAACACTTCCTAGCAAAATTCCCCAAACTACAAAGGCGCGGAGTGTGGATCAAAAGGGGGATAATAAAGGATGCCATATATCAGTGCGACACCGGCCTGTGCAGAAATGATTGTGTCACAGCGTAACACACATCTATGGATCATTTTATTGTTTTTTTTTACCCCATTATTATACCACCTGACTATGCCCCTTATATACTCCGCCCGGCTTACATATGCCCTACATTATAAACGGAAACACCAGTAAGACTCCAAACAAAACTACTACCAAGCAAAATCCACACTCCAAAAGCCAAATGGCGTTTCCTCCCATCTGAACCCTACAGCGTCCCCAAACAGCAGTTTTCTTCCACATATATGGCACCGTCATACCCGGGAGAACCCTTTTAGCAATTTTTGGGGTGTGTGTCTCCAGTGGCATAAGCTGGGCACGACATATTTGCCACTGAATGGCATATCTAGGGAAAAATATAAATTTTTAATTTGCACCATCCACAGCGCATTCATTTATGGAAAAGACCTGTGGGGTGAAAATGCTCACTACACCCCTTAATAAATGCCTTGAGGGGTGCAATTTCCATAATGGGGTTACTTCCCAGGGGTTTATTTTTATTATTTCACATCTGAGCCTCTGCAGTTGTGAACCAATACTTTGTAAATCGCCAAATTAGGCCTCAATTTTACATGGTACGCTTTCACTCCTGAGCCTGGTCGACTGTCCAGGCAAGAGATTAGGGCCACATGTAGGGTGTTTCTAAAACCAGGAAACCCAGCATAATAATTAGAGAGCTGTCTTGTTATGGTGGCACAAGCCGGGCACCACATATTGTCCACATATCTGTGGAAAAAATCCAATTTTCACTCTGCAACATCGAGTTCACACTAATTTCTACAAAACACCTGCAGGGTTAACATGCTCACTACACCCCTAGGTAAATGCATTGAGGGGTGTAGTTTCCAAAATTGGGTCACTTCTGGGGGGTTTCCACTGTTTTGGGCCCACCGGCGCCCAGAAACCAATCTAGCAACATCTGCACTCCAAATGGCGGTCCTTCCCTTCTGAGCCCTGCCGTGTGCCCAAACAGCAGTTTATGACCACATATGGGGTATTGCCGTACTCTGGAGAAATTGCTTTACAAATGTTGGGTTCCTTTTTTTTACTTTATTTGTTGCAAAAATGAAAAAATTTGCGCTAAAGCTACGTCTTATTGAAGAAAAAGGATTGTTTTTATTTTCACTGCCCAATTCTAATAAATTCTATGAAACATCTGTGGGGTCAAAATGCTCACTACGCCCCTAGATGAATTCCTCAAGAGGTGTAGTTTCCTAAATGGTGTCACTTTTTGGGCGTTTTCATTGTTTTTTCCCCTCAGGGGCTTTGCAAATGTGACATGGCACACCATTCCTGCTCAATGTGATCTCCAAAAGCCAAATAGCGCTCTTTCCCTTCTAAGCCAAGCCGTGTCTCCAAACAGCCGTTTATTACCACATGTGGGGCATTGTTTTACTCGGGAGAAATTGCTTTACAAATTTTGTGGTGCTTTTTCTCCTTCAGTCCTTGTGGAAATGAGTAAAAATAAGCTAAACCTACATTTTCTTTGAAAAAATGTTGATTTTTATTTTCAGGGCCTACTTCCAATAATTTCTGCAAAAAAACTGTGGGGTCAAATCGCTCACTATACCCCTAGATAATTTCCTCAATGGGTGTATTCTCCAAAATGGGGTCACTTGTGGGGGGTTTCCACTGTTTTGTCTCCTCAGGGACTTCGTAAATGTGACATGGCCTCCGCAAACCATTCCTGCTAAATGTGAACTCCAAAAGCCAAATGGCACTCCATCCCTTCGAAGCCCTGCCGTGTGTCAAAACAGCCGTTTATTACCACATGTGGGGTATTGTTTTACTCGGGAGAGATTGGTTTACAAATTTTATGGTGCTTTTTCTCCTTCAGTCCTTGTGGAAATGAGAAAAAATTAGCTAAACCTACATTTTCTTTGAAAAAATTTAGATTGTCATTTTCAGGGCCTACTTCCAATAATTTATGCAAAAAACCTGTTAGGTCAAAACGCTCACTATACCCCTAGATAATTTCCTCAATGGGTGTAGTTTCCAAAATGGGGTCACTTGTGGGGGGTTTCTACTGTTTTGTCCCCTCAGGGGCTTTGTAAATGCGACATGGCCTCCGCAAACCATTCCTGCTAAACTTGAGCTCCAAAAGCCAAATAGCGCTCTTTCCCTTCTCAGCCCTGCCGCGTCTCCAAACAACCGTTTATTACCACATGTGGGGTATTGTTTTACTCGGGAGAAATTGCTTTACAAATTTTACAGTGCTTTTTCTCCTTTAGTCCTTGTGGAAATGAGAAAAAAAATCGCTAAACCTACATTTTCTTTGAAAGAATGTCGATTTTAATTTTCACGTCCTACTTCCAATAATTTCTGTAAAAAACCTGTGCGGTCAAAATGCTCACTGTACCCCTAGATAATTTCCTTGAGGTGTGTAGTTTCCCAGATGGGGTCACTTTTGGGGGATTTTGACTGTTTTGGCACCGCAAGAGCCCTTCAAACCTGACATGGTGCCTAAAATTTATTCTAACAAAAATAAGGCCCCAAAATCCACTAGGTGTTCCTTTGCTTCTGAGGCCGATGCTTCAGTCCAGTAGCACGCTACGGCCACATGTGGGATATTTCCTAAAACTGCAGAAACTGGGCAACAAATATTGAGTTGCATTTCTCTGGTAAAACCTTCTGTGTTATAAAAAAAATTGTACTAAAAATTTATTTCTGCAAAAAAATATGAAATTTGTAAATTTCACCTCTACTTTGCTTTAATTCCTGTGACATGTGTAAAGGGTTAAGACATTTTCTAAATGCTGTTTTGAATACTTTGAGGGGTGAAGTTTTTAAAATGGGGTGACTTTTTGGGGGTTTCTAATATATAAGGCCCTCAAAGCCACTTCACAACTGAACTCACCCCTGTAAATATGGCCTTTTGAAATTTTCTTGAAAATGTGAGAAATTGCTGCTAAAGTTCTAAGCCTTGTGATGTCATAGAAAAATAAAAGGATGTTCAAAAAACAATGCCAATCTAAAGTAGACATATGGGGGATGTTAATTAGCAACACTTTTGTGTGTTATAACTGCCTGTCTTACAAGCAGATACATTTAAATTGAGAAAAATGCTAATTTTTGCAATTTTTCGCTACATTTTGGTGTTTTTCACAATTAAATACTGAACATATCGAGCAAATTTTGCCAGTAACTTAAAGTCCAATGTGTCACGAGAAAAAAATCTCAGAATCGCTTGGATAGGTGAAAGCATTCCGGAGTTATTACCACATAAAGTGACACATGTCAGATTTGAAAAATGAGGCTCGGTCAGGAAGGTCAAAAGTGGCTAAAGAGGGAAGGGGTTAAGAGACGGGAGGTTGTATGGATCAACAAACTCAACACATTACAAACAAAAGGCCTCAACTTTGAGCACAATCTTAGAGCTTTTTTATGAGATGTAGTTCCTGGAATGATATGAATTTAGGTGTCCCCTTTGGGTACTATCTAAAGATACTGTTCTACTGTCCTCTTATGTAGTAAGGTCTATTACATTTTTTATTGGGTTTTATACACTTGAATTTTCCAGATTATTTATGACAGATTATTAATTGTTATTGTTTTTATATTGAGAATTCATTCTCTTCTTTTTGTATTCTTTAGGTATCTTCATTGAATTGAATTTGAACTACTACATTGGACACTCACCCAAACCGAGGGACTCAACTGCCTTTTTTATATTTTATATGTGAAATTACATACATGTGATATATATGATAAACAATTTTGCTAAATCTGATATCTAGACTCCTCTTTAAATTTTTGGGGTCAGCAGAACCTTATAGGGTACTAGCGGTTAGATTGCGATGTTTATTTAATTGCAAACCACTGCTGTAACAAACCGTTTTACATGCCTCTATTGGCTGCTTGGGTTAGGTCAAATAAATCATATGGATAGAGGGGTTTATATCGTAATCACATAGTTATTCATTCTTCTGCGATATACGGCTTAGATCATTTTGTGCGCATGCGCAGACCTCATCTGGTTGCTAGCTGTCTCGAGAGACGCTAGACCGGGCTTGTCATGTGGTTTGTTATCACGTGATCAGCTAGTAGTCATGCGCAATGGGCTTTCTTAGACGCCATAACAGTGATGCTTGTATGGCGTGTTCCTTCAGCGTTTTGGGTGAGTGCCTCTGTCTCATGTTTGTTCTCTCTACGATCTACATGATTATATACACCTGCTCCTTTGATCACAGGTGCTGCCTAATGTGAATATTTGATCTGATTTGTGCTGCCTAATGCGAATATTTGATCTGGCATTATGACATTTACACTGCGTAATTTTATTACATTTATGATGTTGTCACGATTATCTATATATGATGATTTTGATCACCTAAATAAATTCTCACAATATTGGAATTTTTATATTACGTTAAACTCCTCCCACAATGGGGGTGTATAAATACACTGATATGTCTGTTTACACATTGCTTGACATAGGAAGCATTGATCAGCTGAAACGTTGCATTCTATTGCACAGATGGGTGAATAAAAATCCCTTTTTTGACCTTTGGAGTGCTGCCTCTATTTCTATTCTTTGCATCATGAGTTCTGTCAGGTTTCCTTAATGGTTTCCATAATTTTGTCGGACAAAATAATGCTGCAATCTGCAAAAATGACGAAGCCTCCAAAGCAGATGAGAGCAGAGTCTTAGTCAATACTCTGGAGCAATGTAGCTTAGTTTCTTTAGTGTTGGCTGCTTGAGTATTGTTCTGTTCTTCTCCATTAGGGGAGAGCTGTGATCCATGACTGCAGCTTACCTTCATTATATAGAGGGGGGCCTTGTAGTCTGTAATCCACCTCCTGTCTCCATCACAAGGCTACTTCCCTCTCCTTTTCCAAATGCAGGTCTTTGGATAGGCTACTATGCAATAGCCATCACAAGCTCACCAGGAAATTTCCATTATGAGGATAGAACAATTGTATACTAAAAGCAACTAAAGTGTGGAAAAGATGATTATCAGCTAAATACCATACATTTATTAATGCAAATAAAGGTCCTGTAGACATCCTTAAAAAAAACACAAAAAAAAACATGCTTTGAATTAAATAGCACAAATTTACAATACGATACCGGTGGCCATCTCCCTGACTGCCGATACTAGAAGTCACCCGTCTGTTGTGTCTTCTACTACTAAACTTTGACTAAAACATATTCGAGCTGCTGCATAGGAAACAACGCATTCCATCACTTTCTTTCTGTTAGAGATTTGTTATTCTTTAGATTTATTGCTGCCATTTCAGCAGACATTATTTCGGAAACTCAAAATCTGTAAATCATCTGTTTCATCATATTTGATAAAACAGAACTCGCACGAGCTGTAATAATAAGATGTATTAGCTACTCTAAAAAAAAAATGGTACTTCTCCAGTGATCATAATTGCTGCAAATGAACTTTATCTTTCCATATTTATTATTTTATCACATTCTCCAGAGTTTCAGTCTTAGTGGGTTAGTGACAAAGAAAATTATACTTATTTGGTATTAAAACACTTGACTAAAAACAAAGCCCTGCCTTCACAGTGTTAACATTTTATTTTTTCCTACTTTTTACAAAATGTCATCTTTAGCTTTGACGATGATATCAGAGTTAAAACATAAATCTTAAATGCGCTATATTTTGCCTCTGGATGAAAATAGAGGCTTCAGTATGCTGTATTTCAGCATGAGTGATGGCCATATTTTCCTTTACTTATTGATCAGTGTTTTATAGATAACAAAAGTATGAAGATATAAAAATTGAGTATGTGTATTATCACATTAGGGTGTGGGGGGTGACTATTTTTAGTTTATTTCTTATTCTTGAATAAATTATAATTTGCTTCTATTGATAACTTCATGATGGTAAAGATAATTTATAGATACTAGTAATAGCAAGGGTTAGGCCTCATGCACACAGCCGTGCCCGTAATCACGCATTTTTGGGCTGCTCTCCCATACAATGTATGGGAGCACAGCCCGTAAAATACGAAAAATAGGACATGTTGCATAATTGCCGGCACAGTTCTACGGCACAGACACCTATCCGTAGCGATATGGAAAGGTGTCCGCAGCCAATAGAACTGAATGGATTCATAATTGCGGACCGTCTTACAGTCCGCAATTATGGGGACTTTTTACGGTCGTGTGCATGGGGCATTAGTGGAAGCCTGTTGATCATTTCCAGCCACGCTGGATCCAAACCACCTGTTTTCTCTTGTATCCCACACGACGCGTGCCGACGCGAGGATCCGTGCGAAGACTACAGTACACCCACTTGTACTCACAAGGTGAGCTGGAGGTTCTCCTCCTCCTTTTTGTCTATACATTTTTCGGCTACGCACCTCACGTGCTCACCAATTACTGGAAACCTGTATACGTAGATATACAAATAACCTTTTTTCCTATGAAAATGACAAACGCATCAAACTACTTGAGTACAACAGTGCTGTAGGAGAGTCCTATATACGGGAGCCATCTAGAAAGAAAAGCATTAACGAAATTTTCTACCAAAAAGTTTATATAGTGGCTAAAACCTTATTCCTGATTTTAAACTACTCACACTCTAACTGGAGACATTATCAGTGGGGAGAAAGTATCAATCTCAATCATCAGAATGACTCTAGAAATACCTCTCACTAGAGCCCAAATGGCCGTGAAAGTTTTTGGAAATTCAAACAACACGAATATACAGGACCAGGACCTGGAAAATCTGTTTCATGGTCTCGAGAAAGATATGGCCCAACAAGCCAAAATTTGGTGGGATCTAACTACCTTGAACAACTATATAACCAAGAACATGATTCCAAGAGGCCTAAGGCTAAGGAAAATACCATCGTTTAATTATTCAGAAACCTTTAACAAAGAATGGAACAAAACTTTATCAGACTGTTCAATAAAACTTATGATGTTAATTACAGAAGAAGAAAAAATAAAATTAACAGAATTAGAAACCAAAATTTCTGAAACCAGGTCCAAAATAGATATTTTCCCTAACTCACCAGATCTTGTAACTCTTGAGACCCGCACCTCTCAATACATAGACAAGCTTGATCGAGCAATAGCAGAAATTAAAAAAACAAAATTTCAAAGAGATACAAGAGATTATAGTTCAAATGAAGTCTACAATTGGAACAACAGAGACAGAAATAGAACCCGACCCAAACCTATTCTCAAACAACGAAACCAGCGCAAAAAACAAAGAGACACTCTCCATAGAGTAAGTTTCAGTTCCACAGAGCCAGACTCATACGATGGACTTTCTGAGGACGATTCCACCAGGACACGCACAAAATACAACTATAGACAAGATGATAGACAAGTTACGTCAAAAAACGAAGAAGGAGGGGCGGCAAGAAACATAGACCGACAAGATCAGGTCATGAGCCGTCACCTCCGGTCCCACAAGTTCCAACTGTAGATATGATCGTCACCAACCTATCTTCCACCACGCTTACATCATCACAAATTGAAGTACTCTCATTGGGACTTAATTTTGCTTCCAACAACAACTTCGACCCTTTCACCACTCTTCTTGACGTAAATAAATTTATCAGAAATCTAACCGTCAAAAGACATTTTCTCATACAAACATATGACGTTCTCGAGAATCCGGAAGAGGAGGATATATTGCTACCATCTCCAGCAATAAATACAACATCAGAATCTCCTAGAAAAACCCATCAAGAGTGTCACCAAGTACCAAAAGATCTGTCTTTTGAAGAGTTACAAACAATGGTTTGCCTAGATGGTCTACGCACAGAGGATATAGATATGCTCACAGATAATAATATTGACTTCCACACAAACAATCCTAAATATTATCCCAAACAATCAAGGACAGAGTCTATGGACCGTTTTCAGACCATTGTAGAGAAAGAACTCCATAATCTATCTGATAGACTCAAAGACACTAAAATTGAACACAATCTTCCCCTCCATCTAAAAAACGCAGTAAAAACGCTCAGAAACAATAAAGAAATAACTATCAAAATGTCTGACAAAGGAGGAGGAATAACTGTAATGAATAAATCTGACTACAAAAACTCCATCCTAAATCTCTTATCGGATGAAAATACGTATAGATGTCTGGAAAAAAAACCCACAACAAAAATTCAGAACAAGATGAAAAACCTCTTAAACGAGGGCATAAGAGAAGGACACATCAATCAGAAACAAGCAGATTATATTTTCGTGGAACAACCAATTACACCAATCTTCCATGCTCTTCCTAAAACCCATAAAAATCAGGTTCCACCACCTATGCGACCGATTGTCTCGGGTATAGGCTCCCTTTTAGAAAGACTGTCAGAGTGGCTAGACACGGTACTTCAACCTTTAGCCCAAAGAACACCGGGGTTCATAAAAGATACCAAAGACGTCCTAGTCTCTTTCAAGAATAGAGTTTGGAATGAAAATAACGCATGGCTCACCTGCGATGTCACTGCACTTTACACAAGCATTCCTCATCAAACCGCATATGCTGCACTAACACACCATCTAGCCAAGTACAGCACCTTTACCAAAAATTTCCAAAATTACATACTTGATATCCTTATGTTCCTAATGACAAATAACTACTTTCAGTTCAATGATAAATACTACCTACAATTAAGAGGGGTATCAATGGGGGCAAAATTCTCCCCATCCATAGCCAATTTAACCATGGCATGGTGGGAAGAACAGTATATTTTTTCAACCGATAACCCATTTGGACATAACATCGCATGGTTTGGTCGATATATCGACGACCTCCTATTTATATGGAGGGGCGACACTTCAAACATTCAAAGATTCGTCGATTTTCTGAATTGCAACCCATACAATTTACACTTTACTCACAATCATGACAGAACTACAATAACATTCTTAGATCTAGTCTTGGAGGGCAAAATAGGATCAATCATACAAACTAAAACTTTTCGCAAGCCTACCACTGCCAACACCATACTACACGCCAATAGTAACCATTCAAAGAAAACTATTATGGCCATCCCAGTTGGCGAAATGTATAGAGCAAGAAGAAACTGCAGCTCAGAAGAACAATATACAAAAGAACAACAACAAATACAATCAAGATTAACCCCTTCCCTCTTTAGCCACTTTTGACCTTCCTGACAGAGCCTCATTTTTCAAATCTGACATGTGTCACTTTATGTGGTAATAACTCCGGAATGCTTTCACCTATCCAAGCGATTCTGAGATTGTTTTCTCGTGACACATTGGACTTTATGTTACTGGCAAAATTTGCTCGATATGTTCAGTATTTAATTGTGAAAAACACCAAAATTTAGCGAAAAATTGCAAAAATTAGCATTTTTCTCAATTTAAATGTATCTGCTTGTAAGACAGGCAGTTATAATACACAAAATTGTTGCTAATTAACATCCCCCATATGTCTACTTTAGATTGGCATCGTTTTTTGAACATCCTTTTATTTTTCTATGACCTCACAAGGCTTAGAACTTTAGCAGCAATTTCTCACATTTTCAAGAAAATTTCAAAAGGCTATTTTTACAGGGGCCAGTTCAGTTGTGAAGTGGTTTTGAGGGCCTTATATATTAGAAACCCCAAAAAAGTCACCCCATTTTAAAAACTTCACCCCTCAAAGTATTCAAAACAGCATTTAGAAAATGTCTTAACCCTTTAAACATTTCACAGGAATTAAAGCAAAGTAGAGGTGAAATTTACAAATTTCATATTTTTCTGCAGAAATACATTTTTAATAAAATTTTTTTTATAACACAGAAGGTTTTACCAGAGAAATGCAACTCAATATTTGTTGCCCAGTTTTTGCAGTTTTAGGAAATATCCCACATGTGGCCGTAGCGTGCTACTGGACTGAAACACCGGCCTCAGAAGCAAAGGAGCACCTAGTGGATTTTGGGGCCTTATTTTTGTTAGAATATATTTTAGGCACCATGTCAGGTTTGAAGGGCTCTTGCGGTGCCAAAACAGTCAAAATCCCCCAAAAGTGACCCCATCTGGGAAACTAGACACCTCAAGGAAATTATCTAGGGGTGTAGTGAGCATTTTCACCGCACAGGTTTTTTACAGAAATTATTGGAAGTAGGCCGTGAAAATTAAAATCAACATTTCTTCAAAGAAAATGTAGGTTTAGCGATTTTTTTTCTCATTTCCACAAGGACTAAAGGAGAAAAAGCACCGCAAAATTTGTAAAGCAATTTCTCCCGAGTAAAACAATACCTCACATGTGGTAATAAACGGTTGTTTGGAGACACGGCGTGGCTGAGAAGGGAAAGAGCGCCATTTGGCTTTTGGAGTTCACATTTAGCAGGAATGGTTTGCGGAGGCCATGTCACATTTACAAAGCCCCTGAGGGGACAAAACAGTGAAAACCCCAAACAAGTGACCCCATTTTGGAAACTATACCCCTTGAGGAAATTATCTAGGGGTATAGTGAGCATTTTGACCCCACAGGTTTTTTGCAGAAATTTTTGCAAGTAGGCTGTGAAAATGAAAATCTACATTTTTTCAAATAAAATGTAGGTTTAGCTAATTTTTTTTCATTTCCACAAGGACTAAAGGAGAAAAATCACCATAAAATTTGTAAAGAAATTTCTCCCGAGTAAAACAGTACCCCACATGTGGTAATAAACGGCTGTTTGGACACACGGCGAGGCTGAGAAGGGAAAGAGCGCCATTTGGCTTTTGGAACTCAAATTTAGCAGGAATGGTTTGCGGAGGCCATGTTACATTTACAAAGCCCCTGAGGGGACAAAACAGTGGAAACCCCCCACAAGTGACCCCATTTTGGAAACAACACCCATTGAGGAAATTATCTAGGGGTATAGTGAGCGATTTGACACCACAGTTTTTTTGCAGAAATTATTGGAAGTAGGCCCTGAAAATAATAATCTACATTTTTTCAAAGAAAATGTAGGTTTAGCTAATTTTTTCTCATTTCCAGAAGGACTAAAGGAGAAAAAGCACCACAAAATTTGTAAAGCAATTTCTCCCGAGTAAAACAATACCCCACATGTGGTAATAAACGGCTGTTTGGACACACGGCAGGGCTTAGAAGGGAAAGAGCACTATTTGACTTTTTGAGATCACATTTAGCAGGAATGATTTGCGGAGGCCAGGTCACATTTGCAAAGCCCCTGAGGGGACAAAACAATGAAAACGCCCAAAAAGGGACTCCATTTAGGAAACTACACCTCTTGAAGAATGCATCTAGGGGTGTAGTGAGCATTTTGACCCCACAGATGTTTCATAGAATTTATTAGAATTAGGCAGTGAAAATAAAAACAGTCCTTTTTCTTCAATAAGACGTAGCTTTAGCGCAAATTTTTTCATTTTCTCAACAAATAAAGGAAAAAAAGAACCCAACATTTGTAAAGCTATTTCTCCCGAGTACGGCAATACCCCATATGTGGTCATAAACTGCTGTTTGGGCAAACGGCAGGGCTCAGAAGGGAAGGACCGCCATTTGGAGTGCAGATGTTGCTGGATTGGTTTCTGGGCACCTGTGGGCCCAAAACAGTGGAAACCCCCCAGAAGTGACCCCATTTTGTAAACTACACCCCTCAATGCATTTACCAAGGGGTGTAGTAAGCATTTTAACCCTGCAGGTGTTTTGTAGAAATTAGTGTGCGCTCAATGTTGCAGAGTGAAAATGGGATTTTTTTCCATAGATATGCCAATATGTGGTGCCCGGCTTGTGCCACCATAACAAGACAGCTCTCTAATTATTATGCGGTGTTTCCCGGTTTTAGAAACACCCTACATGTGGCCCTAATCTTTTGTCTGGACATATGACAGGGCTCAGAAGTGAAGAGTACCATGCGGAGTGGAGGCCTAATTTGGCGATTTACAAAGTATTGGTTCACAACTGCAGAGGCTCAGATGTGAAATAATAAAAAGAAACCCCTGATAAGTGACCCCATTATGGAACTGCACCCCTCAAGGCATTTATTAAGGGGTGTAGTGAGCATTTTCACCCCACAGGTCTTTTCCATAAATGAATGCGCTGCGGATGGTGCAAATTAAAAATTTATATTTTTCCCTAGATATGCCATTCAGTGGCAAATATGTCATGCCCAGCTTATGACGCTGGAGACACACACCACAAAAATTGTTAAAAGGGTTCTCACGGGTATGACGGTGCCATATATGTTGAAGGAAACTGCTGTTTGGGCACGCTGTAGGGTTCAGGGCCGAGGGAGCACCATTTGGCTTTTGGAGAGCGGATTTTGCTTGGTACTATATTTGTTTGAGTATTGCTGGTGTTTTATAATGTGGGGGTACATGTAAGCGGGGCGGAGTATATAAGGGGCATAGTCAGGTGGTATAAAAAAATAAAAATAATCCATAGATGTGTGTTACGCTGTGAAGCAATCCTTTCTGCACAGGCCGGTGTCGCACTGATAAATGGTGTCATTTCTTATCCCCCTTTTGGTCCACACTCCGCGCCTTTGTAGTTTGGGGAATTTTGCTGGGAAAGTATTATCCTGGTATAATACGGGCACCGTCGCTTCCATCGGATATGATTGGGCCCTCCCTTCCTGGTTCCCTAATTTTAGGTCCTTGATAAATCGCCTCTTGAAACAGAAGAAATGTTCCCCTCGGGCACAACTGCATATTTTTTTATTTCCTGACTTATTGGAGCCATAACTAATTTTATTTTTCATAGACGTAGCGGTATGAGGGCTGGTTTGTTGCGGGACGAGCTGTAGTTATTATTGGTACCATTTTGGGGTACATGTGACTTTTTGATCACCTTTTATCCTATTTTTTGGGATGCCAGGTAAACCAAAAAACGCAATTCTGGCACAGCTTTTTTTTGTTTTTTTTTATACAGAGTTCACCACGCATTATAAACTACATGTTCCCTTTATTCTGCGGGTCAGTACGATTCCGGCGATACCTAATTTATAGAACTTTTTTATGTTTTACAACTTTTTGCACAATAAAATTACTTTTGTAAAAAGAATGTATTTTTTCTGTCGCCAAGTTGTGAGAACCATAACGTTTTAATTTTTTTGTCGACGGAGTTGTATGAGGGCTTGTTTTTTGCGGGACGAGCTATAGTTTTTATAGGTACCATTTTTGGATACGTGCGACTTTTTGATCACTTTTTATTGTAATATTTGTAGGGCAAAGTGACTAAAAAACAGAAACTCTGGTAACGTTTTTTACGGGTTTTTTTTACGCTGTTCACCGCGTGCAATAAATAATATAATATTTTGATACCTCCGGTCGTTACGGTCGTGGCGATACCAAATACATATGGTTTATTATTATTTTTCAATAATAAAGGACTTGATAAGAGTAAAAGGGGGATTGTGTGTTATTTGATTACTTGAAACTTTTATTGTTTTCAAACTTTTATTTTTTGCACTTTTTTTTACACTTTTTTATACTTTTTTTACACTTTTTCTCAAGTCCCACTAGGGGACTTGAAGGTCCAACGGTCAGATTTTTTTTTTTCTAATACATTGCACTACCTATGTAGTGCAATGTATTAGATCTGTCAGTCATTCACTGACAGCAAGCCGTTTAGGCTTCGCCTCCCGGCGGGGCCTAAATCGGCTTCCGTAATGGCAGAGCAGGAGACCATTGTGTCTCCTGTTGCCATAACAGCAGTCGCCAGTCCCGATTGCCTGTCAGGGCTGGCGATCTGCTTGTAACCGCTACGATGCAGCAATCGCTTTCGATTGCTGCATCGAAGGGGTTAATGGCAGGGATCGGAGCTAGCTCCGGTTCCTGCCGTTACAGGTGGATGTCAGCTGTACAGTACAGCTGACTTCCACCGCTGATGACGCCGGATCAGCTCCTGACCCGGCGCCATCTTGCCGGCAGCTACGGAAGCCGATCAGGCTCCGCCGCCGGGCGGATCTTGACCGGCTTCGGTGCTAGGCAGACCGGGAGGCCAGTATTAGGCCTCCGGTTGCCATTGCAGCCACCGGAACCCCGGCAATTTCATTACTGGGGTTCCGATGAGCTGCAAACACCTTAAGTGCAGCGATCGCGTTTGAGCGCTGCACTTAAGGGGTTAATGGCGGGGATCGAAGCTAATTTCGGTCCCCGCCGTTACAGTCGGATGTCAGCTGTAAGATACAGCTGAGATCCGGTGATGATGGGACCGGCTCAGCTTCTGAGCCGGTGCCAAACGTTTGACGTACATGTACGGCAAGATGCGGGAAGTCAGTACTTTCCATGACGTACATGTACGTCAAATGTCGGGAAGGGGTTAAAAAATAGAGGTTACCCAAAATGGTCTCTCAACCGAGCCAATCACATCACCAAAAGAATTCCTAGAGCCGATCTCCTCGAACAGTCTTGCAAAAAGAAAAAGCTAGATCCCAATACACCAGTCCTAGTATTACAACAAAGCAACCAGTTTGAGAAAATTAAACAAATCATAAACAAACATTTACCCATATTGACGGAAGACGATGGACTACGGTCCATTTTACAAGGAGGCTGTAAAATAGTGGCACGAAAAGCACCTACACTGGGCAGCATCCTCTCTCCCTCTCTTTTTGTATCAGAAGAACACACAACAACTTGGCTAGAAAGTAAAGGTTTTTTTCAGATGTGGCCAACACCCATGTAAAACATGTACTCTAGCCCAACCAATCAAATCTTTTTCAAATTTCAACAACTCTGAAACGTTTAAAATACAAAACTACATCAACTGTAATACCACCTCAGTTATTTATGCAATCGAATGTACTACATGCAGCTTGAAATACATAGGCTGCACCAGCAGAAAATTTAAAACCCGTATCCTAGAACACCTAGGCTACATACGAAACCCCAATATTTGCAACATATCAAACGTAGCTAAACATTTTATACTATGTTACAACAGAACAATAAAGTCACTAACCTGCTATGCCATAGAAAAAGTACATTCTCCAAAAAGAGGTGGTGATCTACAGTACAAAGTCCACCAGAGAGAGGCTTTCTGGATATATAGACTTAACACCAGAGTCCCCAATGGCCTGAACTTAAAAAAGGAACTTATGTTCCACTACTAATAAACAAAAAATATGATGCTTAACCCCTTAATGACCGGGCCATTTTGCACGTTAATGACCAAGGATTATTTTTTGTTTTTCCACGGTCGCATTCCAAAAGTCGTAACTCTTTTTTTATTCCGTCGACATAGCCGTATAAGGGCTTGTTTTTTCCGGGACGAGTTGTATTTTGTAATTGTACCATTTTTAGATGCTTATAACATATTGATTAACTTTTATTAACTTTATTTTAGGAGAGAATTGAAAATAAGCAGCTATTCCAGCATTAATTTTCACGTTATAAATTTACGCCGTTTACTATGCAGCGTAAATAACATGTTAACTTTATTCTATGGGTCGGCACGATTACAGGGATACCAAATGTGTAAAGGTTTTATATGTTTTTTCTACGTTTGCACAAAAAAAACCCTTTTAGAAAAAAATTACTTGTTTTTGCATCGCCGCGTTCCAAGAGGCGTAATTTTTTTATTTTTCCGTCGATGTGGCCGTACGTGGGATTGATTTTTGCGGGACAATGTGTAGTTTTCATTAGTACTATTTTGGGGTACATAGGACTTATAGATGAACTTTTATTTTATTTTTTATGGGGGGAATGGGAGAAAAGAGAGAATTTTGCCGTTGTTTTTTGCGTTTTCTTTGGACGCCGTTCATCCGGCGGTTTAATTAATGTGTTCATTTTATTGGTCAAGTTGTTACGATCGCGGGGATACCATATATGTGTATGTGTGATTTGTTTTGACCGTTTTATTAAATAAAACCACTTTTTGGGGCAAAAAAGTAGTTTTATTTGACTTTGACTGTAATTTTTTTTATTTTTTTTTTCACAAACTTTATTTAACGGTTTTAGTTTTTTTTTTTTAGTCCCACTAGGGGACTTCACTATGCGATATGCCGATCGCATATATAATGCTTTGGTATACTTCGTATACCAAAGCATTATTGCCTGTCAGTGTAAAACTGACAGGCAACCTGTTAGGTCATGCCTCTGGCATCGCCTAACAGGCAGATGCTGAAGACAGACCTGGGGGTCTTTGTTAGACCCCCGGCTGTCATGGAAACCCGACGGCGACCCGCGATTTGTTTGCGGGGGCGCCGATCGGGAGACAGAGGGAGTTCCCCCCTCTGTCAAACACATTAAATGCCGCTGTCACTGTTGACAGCGGCATTTAATGGGTTAAACTCCCGGAATCGGCGCGTGCTTCGATTCCGGCAGTTGCAGCAGGAGCCAGGCTGTGTATAACAGCCGTGCTCCTGCCGCTGATCGCGTGGGTAAACTGTCAGTACCCGCGCGATCACAGGACGGATATATCCGTCCTCCTGCGCGAACTAGCAGCTGCTGAGGACGGATATATCCGTCCTTCGGCGTTAAGGGGTTAAAATATCTAATACAATTTATGTTAAACCAGGCAGGTGTACTATAGTTTCTACCCATCACCAACCTAAATTTAAATCTGGCCACAGATGATAGATAGTCACAAAAAATTATCATTCATTTTTATGTTTGGTCAATTGATCAGCCCAAACCAATTATCATTCAATATATCACAATCTACTCGCAGTGGGCTTTTCTACGTCTAAAGTTAATACCATCCATTCTGTACTTCCCCCAACCTCACTCTTGGCACATAAACATATGCTCTTTTATAGTCCCTCTCGACAAAGTTTATCAAGAGACATACACATATACAAATCACTGATAAAAACATTACCAATCTAGTTCAATTGATTGATCTCCAGTTTTTGCTTTGTTTGTTTGTTTTCTTTTTTGTTGTTTTTTGGTTTTAAATTTTTTACTCTTAGCTACAATCAACAAATAAAATTTATTTATTTTTTCCAGTATATCTTTTCCTCGATCGTGAGGATAGAAAGCAACATTTTTTGCTTAGTAAAAAGGTTTTAGCTCACAACCCCCTCCATTTTCCCATACCGCATACCCATCCTAATGCTCTTCTTATTTTTCTCTTATGGCTTAAAGAGGCTCTGTCACCAGATTTTGCAACCCCTATCTGCTATTGCAGCAGATAGGCGCTGCAATGTAGATTACAGTAACGTTTTTATTTTTAAAAAACGAGCATTTTTGGCCAAGTTATGACCATTTTTGTAATTATGCAAATGAGGCTTGCAAAAGTCCAAGTGGGTGTGTTTAAAAGTACAAGTCCAAGTGGGCGTGTATTAGGTGCGTACATCGGGGCGTTTTTAATACTTTTACTAGCTGGGCGCTGTGAAGAGAAGTAACATCCTCTTCTCTTCAGAACGCCCAGCTTCTGACAGTGCAGATCTGTGACGTCACTCACAGGTCCTGCATCGTGACGGCCACATCGGCAGCAGAGGCTACAGTTGATTCTGCAGCAGCATCAGCGTTTGCAGGTAAGATCGACTTACCTGCAAACGCTGACGCTGCTGCAGAATCAGCTGTAGCCTCTGGTGCCGATGTGGCCGTCACGATGCAGGACCTGTGAGTGACGTCACAGATCTGCACTGTCACAAGCTGGGCGTTCTGAAGAGAAGAGGATGTTACTTCTCATCAGAGCGCCCAGCTAGTAAAAGTATTAAAAACGCCCCGATGTACGCACCTAATACACACCCACTTGGACTTGTACTTTTAAACACACCCACTTGGACTTTTGCAAGCCTCATTTGCATAACTACAAAAATGGTCATAACTTGGCCAAAAATGCTCGTTTTTTTAAAATAAAAACGTTACTGTAATCTACATTGCAGCGCCTATCTGCTGCAATAGCAGATAGGGGTTGCAAAATCTGGTGACAGAGCCTCTTTAACCACCCAAATAATAATTTCTAACTGACAAGCCAGTACAAACGTACATCTAGCCCAGAAAATAACAAGAGATAACCACAAAATGAAAAGAAAAAATACAAACCTATACTTTTAAGAAAACAAAAATATATATAAAAAACATATATATAATAAAATACATAACTTAAGACAGTAAAAATACAATCAACTCACTATCTTTATTTTGCAATTGTCATTATTTTTTCCAATTTCTCTATCTTCTCCATTTTTCTATCATAGGGGCAATATAACACATTAAAATCCGTGTTTATTTCATTCACAATTTCATTTATATCTATGAACAAACTATTTTCCCAAAATTATCCATTGAATAGGCATTTCCTTGCATACACTCTCTAGGAACACACATCAAAACAAGAATAACATACTTACGATCGGGTTGTCACATAGCATGATGTCTGTGCCTTGGCATCTGCGAGTAGCGACGCTTCCGGTCTGCGTTCCAGCAGACTCACATGACCCTGAAACGCAAAACAACATTATGCAAATTTAACCGGAAGTGTTTTCCCGTCTCCAAGGAGACTAATATCACAACTGTGACACCGCAACCCAGCTCCTCTTGCCTTACACTCGTAATATCGTAATATGGATACATGAAAATGAACCGTTAGGTTAAAACTATCCCATACCGACGCTTCAATATTAAAAGCCCATAATAATTACACTCACCGTACATCAGAGAGAAGGGGGCGTGTAGTCACAGTGCTTCCGGTCCTCGTACAAGGAAAGTGCCACCACCTGGAACACAATCAAAACATGCTACATATAAACACATCAGACTTGTCAGTCAGTTCATTACAGCCATGACTAAGAACGCAGCTAGCGTTTGAAACGCGTAGGCTTCATCTATCCTCCTACTTCTCTCCCAGCACTCGAGGACATCATGCCGATTGACCTCTTTTAATACAATCCATTAAACTTGGAACAAGTTCCTTTTTAGTTACAGCCACGCTGGATCCAAACCACCTGTTTTCTCTTGTATCCCACACGACGCGTGCCGACGCGAGGATCCGTGCGAAGACTACAGTACACCCACTTGTACTCACAAGGTGAGCTGGAGGTTCTCCTCCTCCTTTTTGTCAAAACATGGAATAGTTATAATATTAGTAAAATTAGTTTTAAAAAAAAGTCACAGCTAATTTCCCTTACCATAATCAACTTCCAGATTTGAGAATTGGGCTTAAAGGGAATACATTTAATTTTAGTTATATTAACTAGATTTAAGTGTGTAGGAAAGAAATAATGTTTTGTTCTTTTTTTTTCTTCTTTTTTTTTTTCAAATGTTGTAGCTATTTAATTTTGGGAGGCAGCCATATAGGAAACATACACTGCCTTCCTGTATTGTCTGTACAGACCGCTTGAAATGAAGGTGCAGCTGAAATCAATGGGAGGTTATTGTCAGAAAAATATCAATGGACATTACAGTCTACAGGAAGTAATGGAATATAGTCCTTCTCCCAGAGAGCAGGGAGTTTTAGGGATGCATGCAGAGCCTTATCGGTGTGTGTGTGTGTGTGTGTGTATAGTGTTTCTATCCTGCCTTAACCCCTTCACGCACCAGGATGTGCCGGTACATCCTCGTGCGCGGGGGGTGGGGTGAAGTATGGAGTGGGCTCACACGCTGAGCCAGCTTCATATGCTGTGGGTGTTTTTTACAGCTGACGCCCTGCACTGACGGCCACGAACAGCGATTGCAGAGTGCCGATGGTTGTCATGACAGCCTCTGGGCCTAATGAAGGCTCCCAGGTCTGCCATCTTTCTGCCTCTGTTAAGCCCTGCCTCTGCCTGTAAAAATTACAATATACTGCAATACATTAGTATTGCAGTGTATTGAACCAGCGATCTGATGCCTGCTGGTTCAAATCCTCTAAGGGGACTAATGAAACAAGCACAAAATAATTAAATTAAGTTTTCAGTATTGTACGAAATAAAAAAAAATAAACAGTTAAAAGATCAAAAAAAAAACTTTTCACATTTTTGTCCCTAAAGAAATGTATAAAAAATAATTAAAGTTAACATAACGCGTATCGCCGCACTATTACAAGGCAGAGTTATTCTCGGTGATCGACGTTAAAAAAAATAATTATTAAAAACGCCTTAGTCTTAAAAAATTATCAAAAAGTTGCATGTACCCCAAAATGGTACCAATAATTAAGCCCTCACACCGCTCAATCGACGGAAAAATAAAAAAGTTATGGCTCTCAGAATATGGCAACACAAAAAAAATTTTTTTTCAACAAATAATATTTTATTTATAAAAGTGGTAAAACATAACAAAATATATATAAATTTGGTATTGCCGTAATCGTATCAACCCATGGAATAAAGTGAACATGTCGTTTTTACCACACAATTAATGCCGTAAAAACGAAACCCCCAAGGAATGGCGCAATCACTGTTTTTTGCCTATTTAACCCCACAAAAAAAAAAAAATCAGTTTCCCAGTAGATATTATAATACAATACATGGTGCCATGAAAAACTAAAACTTGTCCCACAAAAAACAAACCCTCAAATTACAATGTCGATGAAAAAATAAAAAAGTTATGGCTTTTGGAAGGAGGGGAGGAAAAAACGAAAATTAAAAAAATAAAATCGTCTGTGTCCTTAGGAGATTACATTTTCCACACTCTGTTGACCCTTTTCCTAATCTAGACAGCAAAGCTGACAAGTAAGCTGCATAAAACAGGACATCTCAGGTTGTGTGCTCTAGTGGCCAATATGAAAATGAAATATTTCAAGATATTCTATAGATAGATAGAAAGTATATAATATAGAAAAATTTGTTTTTACCATATTATTTTTTAAATATGTTTAGAATAAAAACCTCATTTAAATAAGACAACATCTTTTGACATACATACCCTTTCAAAAGACAAAAGATAGGGCATGGATTTGCTATGGCACAGTTTGACAGCTAAATGCCAGAGAACCAAGTTTATTTTCTAATTGCCATCTACCCAGCTGTTTTATGTTGACACTTTTTTTTTATATAAATAAAAGAAAAAAGTCAAAAAGAAGCAAAATAGCTCACACAGGGACAATAATTGGATTTTATTTTCAGTCTATCTGTTCCTCTTGCAGTTTCATCCAGTATGTTACTGGCAACTCTCCAACAGTTATCCTCAGTCCTGGCAGGACTAACTTCTTATACCAATTCTGAAAATTTACATCAGGACTCTCACCTAACCTGTTTGGACCGGTCATCTTTAATTTGTTTATCTCAATCAATTACTTACATTAGTCTAATGTTCATGTTTACTCTTTTTTCATTAAAAGTATCTGAAACAGCTATGTTGAAAAATATATTGCAAACATGTATAAGGTGCCAACATTTTGAATACATTAATGCAGGACAGGCTTAGCAGAAGCCTAGCTTGAGCTTTTAAAAGTTTAGGAAAGGGGACAGGGCTGCTGGCCAGGTCTCTTGTATTTTATATTTAGGGGCCTAACTAGGAAAGATGTGCCCCTTAGCAAACTTTTGACTGCCCCCCTCCCCTAAGTGCCACACGCAGGCCCCTTGTAGATAGTGCCCCCTGTAGCTTGCGCCATACAGTCCCCCTGTAGACAGTGCTATAACAAACCCCCTGCAGACAGACCTGTAGATCGCACCCCCACCTCCCCCTTGTAGATAGTGCCATACAGCCCACTTTAGATAGCGCCTGTAAAGGATCTGCCAGGCACAGCGGGGTTAACGCCCATAGGTAATCAGTTGGCACCTGAGTCTATGCCTCTGAGACTGACTCCAGCTTCCACCACTCAGGCTGGCAGGCTTAGGAGTGGGAGAGCCTATCGCAGCCTGGCCAGACTCAGCTAGCTCCCGCCCTCTGTCTATTTATACCTGCCTTTCCTGTTCCTCCAGTGCTTGTGATTCTTCTCGTGTGGTTTTTCTGGCCCAGCTACAGCTCCTGAATATTTGATCCTGCTCCATACTGACCCTGGCTTACTGACTACTCTTCTGCTCTGCGTTTGGTACCTCGTACACTCCTGGTTTGTCGCGGCTCGTTCACCTCTCTTGTTGCTCACGGTGTTGCCGTGGGCAATTGCCCCATTTCCCTTAGCTTTGTGTACCCTTGTCTGTTTGTCTCGTGCACTTACTGAGCGTAGGGACCGCCGCCCAGTTGTACCCTGTCGCCTAGGGCGGGTCGTTGCAAGTAGGCAGGGACAGAGTGGCGGGTAGATTATGGCTCACTTGTCCGTTTCCCTACCCCTATCATTACATAATCACAAGCCCGTTACCTAGTCTACCCTGGTCCCTGTCTCTACTATGGACCCCCTTGAGACCCAGGCCCAGCAAATGCAGGGTCTCTCCCTACAGGTCCAGGCCCTGGCTCAGAGGGTCAACCAGCCTGACACTACCATGGTAGTGCCCCTCACCTCACCCCTTGAACCCCACCTCAAGTTGCCTGACCGGTTCTCAGGGGACCGGAGGACTTTTCTCTCCTTTCGGGAGAGTTGTATGTTTTACTTTCGCTTAAAGCCTCACTCCTCAGGTTCTGAGAGCCAGCGGGTGGGTATAATTATGTCCCGGCTCCAGGAAGGGCCCCAAGAGTGGGCCTTCTCCTTGGCTCCTGACGCCCCTGAATTTTCCTCCGTTGATCGCTTCTTTTCTGCTCTCGGACTTATTTATGACGAGACTGACAGGACTGCCTTTGCCGAGAGTCAGCTGGTGACCTTACGTCAGGGTAAGAGACCTGTTGAGGAGTATTGTTCTGACTTTAGGAAGTGGTGCGTAGCTTCTCGGTGGAATGACCCTGCCTTAAGGTGCCAGTTTAGGTTGGGTCTGTCGAACGCCCTGAAAGACCTGCTAGTTAGCTATCCCTCTTCTGACTTATGGTTATGGCTTTAGCGGTACGACTTGACCGACGTCTCAAGGAAAGACAACTTGAAAGTTTTTGTGTTTTCCCCTCTGACTCCCCCATGATGCCTCCCGAGGTCCCGTTGCTTCGCTCTTCCAAGGAAGACTCGGAGGTACCTATGCAACTCGGGGCCTCCGTGTCCCCCCGACAACGTAGAGAGTTCCGCAGCAAGAATGGTCTCTGCTTCTATTGTGGGGATGACAAGCATCAAGTGAACACCTGTCCTAGGCGTAAGAATAAGCAGCCGGAAAACTTCCGCGCCTAAGTGATCATCGAGGAGGTCACTTGGGCGCACAGGTATTTCCCGTAAATATGAAACGTAATAAAATCTTGCTTCCCTTTCAGGTCTCTTTTGGTGGTAGGTCTGCTACCGGCAGTGCCTTTGTGGATTCAGGGTCTTCTACATATATCATGTCTGTGGAATTTGCTATGTCTCTAGCTATGTCTTTGATTGATTTGCCTAAACCTGTTCCGGTAGTGGGTATCGACTCCACTCCTCTTGCTAATGGTTATTTTACACAGCATACCCCTGTTTTTGAACTCCTTGTTGGCTCCATGCATTTGGAGCAGTGCTCTGTACTGTTGATGCAGGGATTATCCTCCGATTTGGTTTTAGGCCTTCCCTGGTTGCAGTTGCATAATCCCACGTTTGACTGGAATACTGGGGAGCTTACCAAATGGGGTAATGAATGCTTGACGTCATGTTTTGCTGTTAATTCTATTTCTCCCCCTGAGGTGGTGAACACGCTACCTGAGTTTGTGCAGGACTTCGCTGATGTTTTCTCTAAGGAGGCCTCCGAAGTGTTACCTCCTCATAGAGAATACGATTGCGCTATCGAATTGGTACCAGGAGTTAAGCTCTCTAAGGGTAGGATATTTAATCTTTCTTGTCCCGAACGTGAAGCCATGAGAGAGTATATCCAGGAATGCCTGGCCAAGGGTTACATTCGCCCCTCTACTTCTCCGGTAGGTGCTGGCTTCTTCTTCGTAGGGAAGAAGGATGGTGGTCTTAGGCCATGCATTGACTACCGTAACTTGAATAAGGTCACTGTAAGGAACCAGTATCCCCTTCCTTTGATTCCTGATCTCTTTAATCAGGTTCAGGGGGCCCAATGGTTCTCTAAGTTTGATCTACGGGGGGCGTATAACCTTATCCGCATCAAAGAGGGGGATGAGTGGAAGACTGCGTTTAACACGCCCGAAGGTCATTTCGAATACCTCGTCATGCCCTTTGGGTTGTGTAATGCTCCTGCGGTCTTCCAGAATTTCATAAATGAAATTTTAAGGGATTACCTGGGGGTTTTTCTTGTAGTGTACCTTGATGACATACTGGTGTTTTCCAAGGACCTGTCCTCCCACATTGAGCATGTCAGGAAGGTGCTCCAGGTCCTTCGGGAAAACAAACTGTTTGCGAAAACCGAAAAATGTGTGTTTGGGGTACAGGAGATACCATTTTTGGGTCAAATCCTCACTCCTCATGAATTCCGCATGGACACCGCCAAGGTCCAGGCTGTGGCGGAATGGGTCCAACCTGCCTCCCTGAAGGCGTTACAGTGTTTCTTGGGGTTCGCTAATTATTACAGGAGATTTATTGCTATATCTCGGTCATCGCTAAGCCTCTTACGGACCTCACTCGCAAAGGTGCTGATCTCCTCAACTGGCCTCCTGAGGCTGTCCAGGCTTTTGAGGTCCTTAAGAAGTGCTTTATCTCGGCCCCGGTGCTGGTTCAGCCCAACCAAATGGAGCCATTTATCGTGGAAGTTGACGCATCCGAGGTGGGAGTGGGGGCTGTCTTGTCCCAGGGTACCAGGTCCCTCACCCATCTCCGTCCCTGTGCCTACTTCTCCAGGAAGTTTTCGCCCACTGAGAGTAACTATGATATTGGCAACCGCAAACTCTTAGCCATTAAATGGGCATTTGAAGAGTGGCGCCACTTCCTGGAGGGGGCTAGGCACCAGGTAACGGTCCTTACCGACCACAAGAATCTGGTTTTCCTAGAATCTGCCCGGAGGCTAAACCCGAGACAAGCTCGATGGGCGCTATTTTTTACCAGATTCAACTTTTTGGTTACCTATAGGGCTGGGTCTAAAAATATTAAGGCCGATGCGCTGTCGCGTAGCTTCATGGCCAACCCCCCTTCGGAGGAAGATCCTGCTTGTATTCTGCCTCCTGGTATAATCATTTCTTCTATTGATTCTGATTTAGTCTCAGAAATCGCGGCTGATCAAGGTTCAGCTCCCGGGAACCTTCCTGAGGACAAGCTGTTTGTTCCCCTGCAATTCCGGCTAAGGGTACTTAGGGAAAACCATGACTCCGCACTATCTGGTCATCCAGGCGTCCTTGGTACCAAACACCTCATTGCCAGAAACTATTGGTGGCCTGGGTTGCCTAAAGACGTTAAGGCCTACGTAGCCGCTTGTGAGGTTTGTGCTAGGTCCAAGACTCCCAGGTCCCGACCAGCGGGCTTACTACGTTCTTTGCCCATTCCCCAGAGACCTTGGACCCATATCTCCATGGATTTTATCACCGATTTGCCTCCATCTCAAGGCAAGTCGGTGGTGTGGGTTGTAGTAGACCGCTTCAGTAAGATGTGCCACTTTGTGCCCCTCAAGAAACTACCCAATGCCAAGACGTTAGCTACCTGGTTTGTCAAACACATCCTGCGTCTCCATGGGGTCCCTGTCAATATTGTTTCGGACAGAGGGGTACAATTTGTTTCATTGTTTTGGAGAGCCTTCTGTAAAAAGTTGGAGATTGATCTGTCCTTCTCCTCTGCCTTCCATCCTGAAACTAATGGCCAAACTGAGAGGACTAATCAATCTCTAGAACAATATTTAAGGTGTTTTATCTCTGACTGTCAATATGATTGGGTCTCATTCATTCCCCTCGCCGAATTTTCCCTCAATAACCGGGTCAGTAACTCGTCAGGGGTCTCCCCCTTTTTCTGTAATTTTGGGTTTAATCCACGGTTCTCCTCCGTTTCACCTGGTAGTTCCAACAATCCCGAGGTAGAGGTCGTTCATCGGGAACTGTGCACAGTCTGGGCCCAGGTTCAGAAGAACCTAGAGGCGTCCCAGAGCATACAAAAAACTCAGGCTGATAGAAGACGTTCTGCTAACCCCTTGTTTATGGTCGGGGATCTGGTGTGGTTATCGTCTAGGAACTTGCGCCTTAAGGTCCCGTCCAAGAAATTTGCTCCCCGGTTTATTGGGCCGTATAAGGTCATTGAAGTCCTCAATCCTGTCTCCTTCCGACTGGAGTTGCCCCCATCTTTTCGAATACACGACGTGTTTCATGCCTCCCTCCTTAAACGCTGCTCAGCGTCCTTGGCTCCCTCGAGGAGACCTCCTGTTCCCGTTCTCACCCCAGAGGGGGAGGAATTCGAGGTGGCCAAGATTGTGGACAGCAAGATGGTCCAAGGCTCCCTCCAGTACCTGGTCCATTGGAGAGGATACGGGCCTGAGGAGAGGACTTGGGTACCCGCCCGGGATGTTCACGCTGGGGTATTGGTCAGGAAGTTCCACCTTTGTTTCCCCAATAAACCAGGTCCACTTAGAAAGGGTCCGGTGGCCCCTCATAAAAGGGGGGGTACTGTAAAGGATCTGCCAGGCACAGCGGGGTTAACGCCCATAGGTAATCAGTCGGCACCTGAGTCTATGCCTCTGAGACTGACTCCAGCTTCCACCACTCAGGCTGGCAGGCTTAGGAGTGGGAGAGCCTATCGCAGCCTGGCCAGACTCAGCTTGCTCCCGCCCTCTGTCTATTTATGCCTGCCTTTCCTGTTCCTCCAGTGCTTGTGATTCTTCTCGTGTGGTTTCCTGGCCCAGCTACAGCTCCTGACTACTTGATCCTGCTCCATACTGACCGTGGCTTACTCACTACTCTTCTGCTCTGCGTTTGGTACCTCGTATTCTCCTGGTTTGACTCGGCTCGTTCACCTCTCTTGTTGCTCGCGGTGTTGGCGTGGGCAACTGCCCCATTTCCCTAGCTTTGTGTACCCTTGTCTGCTTGTCTCGTGCACTTACTGAGTGTAGGGACCGCCGCCCAGTTGTACCCCGTCGCCTAGGGCGGGTCGTTGCAAGTAGGCAGGGACAGAGTGGCAGGTAGATTAGGGCTCACTTGTCTGTTTCCCTACCCCTATCATTACAGCGCCATACAGCTCCCCCTGTAGATAGCGCCATACAGCTCCGCCTGTAGATAGTGCCATACAGCCCCCTGTAGATAGCGTCATACAGCCCCCCTGTATGTAGCGTCATACAGCCACCCCTGTAGATAGTGCCATATAGCCCCCTGTAGATAGTGCCAAAAAGCCCACCTGTAGATAGTGCCATAGAGCCCCCTGTTGATAGGGATACACCCCCTGTAGATAATGTCATACACTCCCCCTGTAGATAGTGCCATACACTCCCCCTGTAGATATCGCCATACAGCCCCCCCGGTGTAGATAGCACCATACATTTCCCCCTGTGGATAGCGCCATACAGCCCCCCTCTTGTAGATAGCGCCATATTGTGACTCCCTCTCCTGCAGATAGCGCCATATAGCGACCCCAAACAAAAAAATGTCATACTCACCTAGACCCCGTTCCCGGGTCAAACTGAGCGAATCAACGCAGACGGGATCCTTGCATAGGCCGGCATGATCACGCTGGCCTGCGCAGGGAAAGTGGCCTGTAGCCTAGTAAATGGCAGAGTAGGGAGATACCTCCCTGCTCTGCCAAAGTGTTCACTAGTATCTGCGTCCTAAGGACGCAGATACTATTGAATGTGGCGTCGATACCGCTGTAGCAGCCATAGTGGCTGCTAGCGGAGCCACCGGGCATGGGGGGTTGTGACTGCAGGCGGCATGGGCCCTCTTGTGCCACAGGTCCCGTAGCAGCCACTATGGCTGCTACAGTGGTAGTTAAGCTACGCTTATGTTAACCCTTTAATGACCGGCCTATTTTAGACCTTAATAACCAAGCCATTTTTTAAGTTTTTCCATCGTCTCATTCAAAGAGCTATAACTTTTTTATTTTTGCCTTGACATAGCTGTATGAGGTTTTGTCTTTTGTGGGACAAGTTGTAATTTTTAATAGCAGAATTTTGGGGTGCATAGAATTTATTGATTAACTTTTATTAACTTTTATTTGGGGGGGAATAGAAAAAAAACTGCAATTTCGCCACACTTTTTTGCATTCTAAATGTACGCCGTTTACCGTGTGGTATAAATAACACAATAACTTTATTCAGGGGGTTGTTGCGATTGCAATGATACCAAATTTATATAGATTTTGTATGTTTTATGACTTTTACACAGTGAAAACACTTTTTTTTCAAAATTATTTGTTTTTGTGTCTCCATATTTGAAGAGCCATAACTTTTTTATTTTTTCGCAGATGCAGTTGTATGATGGCGTTTTTTTTTGTAGGATGACTTGTAGTTTTTATCGGTACTATTTTTGAGTAGATGCGACTTTTTGATCACTTTTTATCACATTTTTGTTAAGGCAGGATTCAAAGAAAACAGCAATTTTTGCATGGTTTTTTATTTTTTGCGACGTTCACCGTGTGGATTAAATGATGTAATAAGTTTATAGTTGGGGTCGTTACGGACGCGGCGATACCAAATATGTGTAACTTTTTTACTTTATTTTGTATTTTAATAATAAAGCAGTTTGTAAGGGGAAAAAGTGTTTTATTCTTTTTCTTTTTCACTTTTTTTTTGGACTTTTAATTAATCTTTTTTTTACTTTTTTACTAGTCCCACTAGGGGACTTCACTATGTGATTATCCGATCACATTTATAATACACTGCAATACTTCTGTATTGCAGTGTATTATGCCTGTCCGTGTAAAACAGGCATGCACTTCAGGCAGACCTGGGGGCATTTATTAAGCCCCCCGGCTGCCATAGAAGACAGACACTCGGCGATCTTATCGCCGGGTTTCGCTGGGATGAGAGGGAGCTCCCTCCCTCTCTCCAAAACCACTCAGATGACGTGCTCGCTATTGAGCGCCGCATCTGAGGGGTTAAACGGGTGAGATTGATACTAATATTGATCTCACCCGTTCGAGCAGGGATGCCCCCAGCCCTCAGCTACCTCTGGTAGCTGAGAGCAGGGAGATTTAACGGCTCCCTGCTCTGTTTATTTATTCCGATGCAGCGCCGTAAAAAGGCTATTGCATCAGAATAAAGCCCGTTAGTGGCCGTCGTGAAAACACTATGGGGCGGTCACTAATGGATTAAAATACAAATGTTGATCCTTGGTAATTTAAATATTGAACCTATATTGTCTAAGCTAGCAATAAATGCATCCATAAGACAAAGCCTTTTGCCTAGAAAAAGTTATTCTTTATTAATAAATACAATAAGACAAACTTGTTTACCACCAAACAACAAACAGGATAAAAAGATGAAAACATCCTGGGATGAAGTCCACCATAACAGCAAGTCAATAGTACTAAAAGTATATTAATGGTAATTAATGGCAAGTCTTTATCTAGGCTACATGTCTAGAATCAAGCACTAGAGAAGTGAACCACAAAAGGTAATTCTGTATATCGCATAGGTAAATTACCTGTAGAAGACACGGTGATAATGAGAGAAGTACCACCTATACGTCTGTTTCGCAACCTTCGTCAGGAGTGTTGATGCTAGTACTTACATGTTTTAAATACTCCAATATCCAATGGCGCATTGCACATCTCTGGGTCCTATTCGGCGGAGGACACCAAATTTCTCCTCACATTCCTCCATTCTAAATATAACACTCACAGAAATAATTTCATGCTTCAATATCCTTGTTACCTGAATTTAAATCAATCATTTGTCCCGATGATTGGAAGGGAATTCTTTTCTGATCTCATACATATTAATCCAATTAAATTCCTTGATTACTATGACCACCAAGGCAAGTATCCAAATGCTGCTTGAGCTAAAGTTTGAACTTCTGGTTTTCCAAACCAGCTAAAAGATCTTGGTAGGATAAAAACGGTAACATGGTTTCCTAAGATTGGTGACCCTTGGATGCTTTTTGTGTGATCACCTTTTCAGCCCAGTGAATGTTTCAGTAGTGATTTTAATCGCTGCTCATTAAATACAGAGCACAATTTGCTTAGAATGTTTTTATGCTCTAGTAGTTAATTTGAGAGTGATTAAAGTGTGTTTGCGTACTATTGATAAGCTTTCCAAGCGGGATTCTGCATTCCATCCAGATGTTGCAACTACAACTGTTCTATTGATTTTACTACTCATACTCTACCTTATACATATTTGCCAACAGTCCAGAATTTTCCGGGACTGTCCTGAATTTACAGAGACTATCCCAGAAAATTACTGTCTTGGATGTGTCCAGGCAACTGCCATATTGAATTGTATTTGCATCCTCAGGACGCAGATACAATCGAATACTATGGCAGAACAGGAAACTATCCGCTCCCTGCTCTTCCATTCACGCCTCCTAGAGCAGAATCGCTGACGAGAGCGTTGCCGACACTCTGGCCTGGGATTCCACTCCTGGAGGAGCCCCTGGCATTACTATTCATATATGAACAGTGATGTCAGGGGCTCCTCCAGGAGCGAAATCCCCGGCCAGAGAGTTGCCGACGTTCTGGCCTGGTATTCCATTCCTAAAGGGAGCCCCTGATGTCCCTGGCCATATATGGAAAGTGACATCAGGAGCTCGTCCTGGAGCAGTATCCCCGGATTGGGGAATGGCAGAGGATTCCGCTCCTGGAGAAGCCCCTGATGTCACTATCTATATATGGACAGTGATATCGGCAATGCTCTGGCCGGGGATTTTGCTCCTGAAGGGACCGCCAATGGCACTATCTACAGGCAGAGGGAAGTGTAGCGCTATCTACAGGGTGTGTGTGTGTTTGTGTGTGTGTGGCACTATCTACAAAGGGGTTTTTGTGGCACTATCTACAAGGGGTTTGTGTGGCACTATCTACAAAGGGTTTATGTGGCACAATCCACAAGGGGTTTGTGTGGCACTATCTACTCTACAGGGGGCTATGTGGCATTATCTACAGGGGGCTGTATAGCACTATCTACAGAGGGGACTGTGGCACTAGCTAAAAAGGGAGTGTGGCATTACCTACAGAGGGCACTGTGGCATTATCTACAGAGGGCACTGTGTCACCATCTACTGGAGGTATGTGTGGCATTATCTATAGAGGGCATTGTGGCAATATCTACAGGAGGGCCTTGTGGCATTATCTACAGGGCGGCCATGTGGCACTATCTACAGGGACACTGTGGCAATATCTACAGGAATTATTGTGTGGTACTATCTACATGGAGCACCATCTACAAGGGGCACTCAGTGTGGCACTATCTACGCTGGTTTTTACACTACCAGTAGTGGTAAGCACATATCGCCTAGCCCTAGTGATAAAGTGACACATCACCTGCCTGTAAAAAAAACGGATAACCAGAGAGAGACACTGGCCACCATAGCAGTTGTCAGCCAAACTAGTGCAGGCATTTTAGTTAGTTTATTTGTATGAAGAAATTCTGTGAAGAAAGTCACGCCCCATTCGCTAAACCCACCAGATAAGCCATGCTCCTATTAAAAAAACACCCACCAAAGAAGCTACACCCTAAGTGTCCCTGGAAAAAAAATTCAAATGTCAACTATGCTTAAAACATCTTTACTGCTATTGTATAGCAATTGTTATAGCAATTGGTAATCTATTTAAAAAGGCTCCATGTATTAAATGTTCCACCTCATCCTGCTATCACATATAATTCCAATGCCTAATAGCTTTCTTTCTCATACCACTATTATTCCAGTTACCTGCAAAAATATAGAATTTTGCACATATGTAACTTTGATTTCTATGTACATTTGAAGATGAAAAACTGGCACAAACTGTTTCTCATCCCATATGCCTGAACCCATCGCAAACAGTATAAGAAAAGATTGCAACATGTGACAATCTGTAATTACAACAGCAGTATAATGTGCATGCCATGACATAGGGCAGTAAATTAGTGTGATGTGGTAAAATCAGACAATAAACAATGCCTTATCTGAAGGTTAGCAATCATTAAAGAAGTGTGGATGCAGCGCTGGGGGGGGGGGGGGGTGTTTTGAACAGCAGGATTGCTCTTTATTTTAAATTTAGTCTGTATTTTATTACATTAAAATATTCTCCGGAACATCCTGACGTTAATGAAAACAGAGTAAGTAATTTTTAATGTGTAACTGGTAGTGTAAATGATAAACTGAAATATAAATTACATGTTTATTGCATTTGAAATTAATTTGTAATTTCAAAGTGGACAAGGTGGATTTATGTTATCATTTTCTTAAATAGTACTTTGGTTAGGCTCTGTTCACATCTGCGTCACATGCTCCGTTAGGGGCCTCCGTTACAGGTCCAGCTGAGATTCCGTAAACAATATTGCAGCATGCTGCGCTATTGTTTCCGGTAAAATCACAGACACCATGGTGGAAAGCCGACAGAATCCATTAAAGTCAATAGGTTTCGTTGGCCGCTGGTGCAACTAAACCATTGCTTCCGGTATTTTTTTTTTCTGCTCCTCTGACAGAGCAGAACAACGGAATGACCCGACGCAGGTGTGAACTCAACCTTGCTTGTGCACAAAGTAAAAATGTGGTTTTGTTCTGTTTGCCCTGGAGAAAATTCAATTAAGAGAAATGCATTTCATAGATTCATAGAACCTTTTATGACCCCAGACATGTGCACCTGAGTGCACCATCTTATAGGTGATGCTGCACAGACCTTGGGGCACTTTGAATAATCAGTGTAGTCTAAGCCGATCTGGAGATATCGGTGCCGTTATAATAAGGCCGGATATGTAAATTAGCCTCTGTACGGTCAGAAGGCAATTTCAGGACATAGAAAGGCAGGGGGGCGTGATAGTCAGAGCTCTGACACTGTCCAATCAGCTGCAGACAGTATTAGAGCGGCTTCTGCTGTGTGATCTTTCTCTGCTGCGTGTGCGCACGTGCTTTCCTCCACTCTCCTACTTCTTTTGTGATGAGAAGACTGTGTGATCTTGCGAGAGAGGAGGAGAGGAAGAGCGCGCGCATACACGTGTACACGCATGCACGCACACCCCCCCTGCTCTCACTCTGTCCGCAGCTGATTGGACAGTGTCAGAGTGCTGACTATCATGCCCCTTGCCTTTTCATGTACAGGAACAACCCTCTGACAGTACAGGGGCTAATTTACATATTGGGCGCCAATTATAACGGCACAAATATCTCCAGAATGGCTCAGACTACATTGCTTATTCAAAGTGCCCCAAGGTCTGTGCAGCAGCGCCTATAAGATGGTGCACTCAGCTGCACATGTCTGGGATAGTGAAAGGTTCTCTTTAAATAGATTTTGCATTTCAAACACTAGTTTTATGATAGACAGGTTACATTTTTGAGACATGCTTTCATGTAAAATTGTGTTTTCCATCCATCAGCCATTTTGGCATGGTTTAAAATATATGCTCCCCTCAAGTCCTGCTTGGTCAATACTGTGACTCCTTAACCCCTTAGTGACCACCAATACGCCTTTTCACGTGAGTCACTAAGGGGCCTTAGGCTAGGCTGACGCCTTTTCACGTGAGCCCAGTCTAAGTCCTGCACGGGTCTCCCGTGCAGGCTGGAGCCGGGGCTCAGCTGTCTGATGACAGCTGAGCTCCTGCTCCAACGGCCGCGATCGAAGTTTACTTTGATCGCGGCCGTTTAACCCGTTAAATGCCGCCGTCAATAGCAACCGTGGCATTTAACTTGTTTACAGAGGAAGTGAGCTCCCTCTGTCACCCACGGCGGCCTGTGAATGCAATCGCGGGTCTCCGATGGAGTGTCATGGCAGCCGGGGGCTTGATAAAAGCCCCCAGGTCTGCCCTGGACATATGCCTGTTAGGACGCGACGGAAGCACGTCCTAACAGATTGCCTGTCAGATTTACACTGACAGGCAATAATGCTCTGGTACACGAAGTATACCAAAGCATTATAGCAGCGATCTGAAGATCGCACAGTAAAGTCCCCTAGTGGGACTAGTGAAATAAATAATAAATGTGAAATAAAGATTAATAATAAAAGTTACAGTAAAAAAATAAATAAAAAGTGGTTTTATTTAGTAAACGTGTAAAAAATAAATAAAAGTACACATATATGGTATTGCCGCGACTGTAATGACACCATTAATAAAGTTAATATGTCATTTAATCCGCAAGGTGAACACCGTAAAAATAAAACGCAAAAAACAATGGCGAAATTGCAGTTTTTTTCCATTGCCCCCCCAGAAAGTCATAATGAAAATGAATCAATAAGTCCCATACACCCCAAAACAGCACCAATCAAAACTACGTCTCGTCCCGCAGAAAACAAGCCCAAAAAATCACTACATTGATGGAAAAATAAAAAAGTTGCGGCTCTTGGAAAGCAACGATGCAAAAACAAATAATTTTAGTTCAAAAGTGTTTTTATTGTGCAAAAGTCGTAAAACATAAAAAACCTCTACATATGTGGTATCGCCATAATCGTACCGACCCATAGAATAAAGGTAACATGTTATTTACGCCGCACAGTGAACGGCGTCAATTTAAAAACGCATAGAACAAGTGTGGAATTTCAGGTTTTTTTTATAATCCCCCCCCAAAAAGTTAATAAAAGTTAATAACAAAATTATATGTACCCAAAAATTGTGCTATTAAAAAGTACAACTAATCCCGCAAAAAACAAGTCCTCATACAGCTATGTAGACGAAAAAATAAAAAAGTTATAGCTCTTTGAATGCGACTATAGAAAAATGAATAAAATAGCTTGGTTATTAGGGCCTAAAATGGGCTGGTCACTAAGGGGTTAAAAGCTATGTACACCTTTGAAAAATTAATTATTTTATTTTTTTATAAAAATGTGTATCATTGTCTTTGGTGCAACTTTCTAACTACTTTTTATTAAAAATCATTTTAACTGTTTGAGATACGGCTGCTTTGTATCCTGTATACACAGCAACTGTATCGTGCGCTGAAACCTGTATTCGTCAGGTCAGTGGCACTGACGGGTTCAGTGACAGCGGGTCCTGCATGTCTCTGACAGACTTTAGGGTAGCAGACACAAGTAGTTTATACTAGGGGAACTATGATGAATTCCTACAAAGAAGAATGACCAGCAGAAAAAATAGTGTTACATATTAACCACTGCTTCAAGTTTTCATTGATATATTGAGACATGGCAGAAGGAAGTTCTAAGGAATGGACGACTCTGCTGGTTTCTTACTGAAGACGTTAACAAGGCTGGCATATTGTAGGCAAGTCCTGGCACAGGTTAAACAGTCACAATAGTATGTAAATACATCTGTCTCCAAATGTATGGTCAACATTTTAGTGGAAAAGTGAAGGACATTGGGAAGGTTATCTATTGGCAGGTATGTGCCAATTGAGGTATCCAGCGAACCTATTGCACCCGATTGCTCCTCTTCCTCCTTAGGAGAATGTTGATCTGTTCAGCCAAAGTAATCAATTTATCCAGGGAGGAAGGAAAATCTCTCCAAGCTAGTTTATCAATTATTAGCAATTACACAGCCTCAAAACGAAAGCACTTGAGCAACATTTTGCACTTTCTCTGGCAATGGCGCATCTGTGAGTTCATGGCTTCAGCAAATCCAGGGGATTGGACCTTCTGAAATGCTATTGGATTTAGATTAGGGCTAGTCATAGGTGTGTAGTGAAAGGGATTGTCCCCAACAAGAACGTATAGATTTAACAAGAGAAAAGCCTCCGGCCAGGTCAGTAACTGAACAAGAAACACTAGACATTGTCGTGATGTTCCGATCTATGTGAGAAAATCCCCAATAAAACCATATTAGACTATTGAAAAAGAAAATACTGAAGTTTTGGACCTCACAATCAGCGTCTAAAACGTTGTCCTTGTTGGTACAGTCACATGTCAATCCCTTTAAATTAAACTTGTCATATGTGCCTGATTTTTTAATGTCACTCTTTCCATTTTCTGGCATGCTATAAGAATTTTTCACATGCTGTTTATGAATGAGTTGTACACAGACTTAGAACTCTTCCTGCCAGCATCCATTATGCAGCACTTCAGCTGTCCGCATAATAAGTCACGAGCCAACAGTACTGATCTTATTTACCACGTCTTCATATATAATCTAAAATCCATAGTATTTGCATTTCATAAGGGTTCTGTCTTCTTTACCACATACATTATGGAACAAATCCTGTATTTTCATGTACAATATAAATTATAATTTAGGCCAGACGCTGTTATTCAATCTATGTAAATTCACAAATAAAATCTCAACAGAATACGATCCCATCTGTTTACAAACACAATTCTCCTATTATATTTTTGACAAACAATAATCTACTTATAAAACATATTAATGAAAACTCTCTATTGGTGTCTTCATAAATATCTGTATAAAAGTGCAGTGCACAATGTACTGAATAGGAGCTATTCACAGTATACATATAATGGTATAATTTGTATAGTGTTATTGCTCTTCCTATTTGATATCATCAGTAGTGTCACAGAACCCCAACATCTCCTCTCTAAGATGACACCCTGAAGCAGCAGAGGATCTCTACAGTGTTATTCAGAAAATCGTAACTAGTGGTCAAAAGGTGTCTTAAAGGGTAAGGGTATGTGCACACACACTATTTACGTCCGTAATTGACGGACGTATTTCGGCCGCAAGTACCGGACCGAACACAGTGCAGGGAGCCGGGCTCTTAGCATCATACTTATGTACGACGCTAGGAGTCCCTGCCTCGCTGCCGGACAACTGTCCCGTACTGTAATCATGTTTTCAGTACGGGACAGTTGTCCGGCAGCGAGGCAGGGACTCCTAGCATCGTACATAAGTATGATGCTAGGAGCCCGGCTCCCTGCACTGTGTTCGGTCCGGTACTTGCGGCCGAAATACGTCCGTCAATTACGGACGTAATTAGTGTGTGTGCACATACCCTAACTATCATTTCATTATTTTTTTTAATATTGTATAGGGCAGGCAGTTTTAGGAAATATTGTACTATATTTTATTTAAAAATTCAGGCTCCTTTAATTGTAAAACTGTCCCTGAACTGCTGACCCTAGCCCCTCAGCTACTCTCCATTGCTAGAGAATATCCGTATTCAGTGCCGTACAGACTGAATACAGCCACTATGTATGCGAGAAACTTCATTCTGCCTGCTCCTGAATCCGATGCACACAATGTCTCAGTGCATCAGGTATTTCTACAACAGAATGTTTAAAGGTCCTCGTGCATCGGCCAATTTTGGCCGTTGCAACGAGCGCCGATCAACGAGACAGCTCATTTATCTGCGCTTATTTGCTCTAGTCACAAGGAGCTGTGTATGGGAACGAGCGGTCGTTACTCTATTCGCTCGTCCCCATACATTAATATCATGTCGGCAGCGCGTCTCCCTGTTTACACCGGGTGATGTGCTGCCGACAACGATAATATTTTAGTTTTTTTAAAAACTATACTGTCAGCAGATGAACGAGCGTTTGCTCTTTGATCTGCTGATCACTGCCCTGTTTACACAGGGCAATTAACGGCAACAAGCGTTCTTATCTCGCTGATCTTATCTCACTGCTCTCCATGCCAGAGGCTCTTATGAGAGAGGAACTAGTATCTGGTAAGTAATATTCCCTGGTCGGACTGGGACTGAAATTCAGCCCTGGCATTTGAAAGCACACAGGCTCACTTGCCACATTGTTCACTCAGAAATATCGGCCGGCCGAAAAAGGGGAGTTGTTTTGGGGACCTGGCTTCATACGGAGTAGGATTTAACGCTTATATCTTTTATATCATTGTTGTCAAGATGAGTGTCCTCTCAGTTACTTTACATATGATGTTAGGGGTAAATGGTTATATTCAGCCCTGGCATCATATATCATTCCCATCTTTGACATTTATGGCCTATCCATAGTCTTATGGATGCAGGTACCGCCTCTGGGACATTAACCTATATCCTGAACGAGGGTCCCCCGACCGTGTCCTGTCTGGTGAGGAGGTTGCCTACTGCTGCATCCCGCTGGAGAATCAGTGAAGAGGTGGCCAGTAATTCTGGGAACAGCCAAGCTCGCTGAGCTATGCTGTTTCTGTAACTTCCATAGAAGTGAATGGGCGTTCCGGAAATAGTAATTATGAATAATTACATACTCGAATATTGAGGTACTATAAGTCCCAGCATAAACTAGTAATAAATAAATATGCAGTGGAGCAATGAGGATCTACAAGTCCAGCATAACCAGCACACTCCTCCCTTGTGCTGACAATGCAGGACACATGCCACCCATATGCTGAACACACGCCACCCACACCTTGGACCCATGCTGCACATGTGCCACCCACAACCAAGACACATGCCACATATGCACCACTTACACATAGGACAAATGACGCACGTGCACCACTTTAAAAATAGGACACAGTACACACATGCACTTCTCACACGTAGAACGCACAGGCGTCAGTCATTTAAACATCTCTGACACGCTAGACACAAGCCACACACACACAAAGAGGATATGCAGCACAAGCGCCACTTAGGCAGCACACATGGGCGTAGCTAAAGGCTCATGGGCCCCAGTGCAAAAGTTCTTCTTGGGGCCCCCCCCAACTTCTCATGGCTTTCAGCTGCATCGCTGGGTCTCCTAAGTGACCCAACAATGAAGCACTAGCAGCCAGGGGCATCACTAAGGTCTTAAAAGTCAGGGGCAATAGCCCCAATACATATGTCCCCCCCAAAAAATGTGTGGGCTTGTATGTATATGTGTAAATAGGACATAGCATATCTATAGAACTACGACCCTATAGCTATGGATAGGATTACATACATTGGCTCCAGCACTGGACCCAGGAAAGCTAAGTATAAGAATAGCTTTGCTTTCTTATGTGTTACTAATTTTTTTTTTGTGTTTGTGTATTTTTACAGATTCGGATTTTGGACTACGTCGGATTGGAGGACTATTTCGATGACGGCGTTTTTTTTTTTTACATTTAAAGCATTAGCGCATCCAAAGACATTTGCAAAAAAAAATAATCTCAGTTTTCCTGCTTTTAGATCTATTTTCAGACTTTAGTGTTCCCCAATTCTGTATAGTCAGTTTTGAATGTCAGGAAAAATGACAACAATATCAGGCAAGAAACATTATGAAGGGAGGATTTTTACGGAAAAAATATATGTAAATCATTGAAAAATAAAGCATATAATAAAGCAAGTCAATTTATACAAACATTCAGTATTCATGAAGCTGAAATTGTTCCAGTACCTTAATTATCATGAAAGCATTTATTAACATTACTGTTATTCCCAATGTAGTTGCCATGTAGTTTCTATTGAAAAAAACTATTATGAATAACATATACATGCAACATTTTCAACCCACACAGAAATGTACTATACTATAAACTGTATTTAATTCTGTACTACTAATGTCGAAAATAAGGGTATGTACACATGGCCTTCTTTCAGCCGTTTTTTGAGCCGTACATGTCCCGATAAACGGCTGAAAATTCGGAAGCAGAATGCCTACAAACATCTGCCCATTGATTTCAATGGGAAATACGGCGTTCTGTTCCGACGGGGCGTTTTTTTACGCCTCATTGTGCATGTCACTTCTTGAGCTGTTTTTGGAGCCGTTTTTGATTGACTCAATAGAAAAAACGGCTAAAAATCAGGAGTTGTTTTCCCTTGAATGGTGACACTAGTTCTCTTTAATTTTGGGGGATCACTTTGGTCAAGTTAGGCCCCAGAGTGGGCAACTTGGATCGTAAATTGTTACAAGAAGAGGCTGGTTGGATTCACATTAATGGTCTAAACGAAGGCTTCACTTTTATGGCTTTCTTGTAATGAGGATATTTGATACACGATCCACTGTGCCGTCCTGTAAATTATTTATTAAGTAATTATTTAATTTGATCTTATACATTCATTATTTCTGCTCAAGAGAAAGACTATTATCCTTAATCACATATATATGTTTTTTGATGGCTACAGAGCAGTTACCTATTACATCAATGGATACTTTTTCCATATAAGAATGATAATGTTCTCAACTTTTATCTCCCATTGTACTGCCTATCTCCAATATATAAACAATTATATATTCAATGCTATAAGAAAAACAAGGGGGAGAATTTCCTCCAGCTCACCTAGTCACAGGTAGGGTGGTCAGCACACGGATCCTCGTGTCGGCACACGCGGGGGATATGGCAGAAAAAAGAAGGTTGGAACCAGCGCTGAGAATAATGAATCTGTTTAAAACAGGAAACTATTTCCAAGTTTTAATATTAATTTGAATAAAAACAATGAACAGAAAAATGGTGGTGACGGGCAGGTAATGTCCAAAAGTTCAGGGGGTGATGAGAAAATAGGCGGTAGCCTACGCGTTTCAGACCCTATCTGGGTCCTTAGTCATGGCTTGTAATTTGTCTGACTGTGCAGTCTACGACTTTCATACACTAGAAAAAGTAATGATCCATGAAACAAAGGTCTGGTGGGACCTTACAACATTAAAAAACTACTGCACAAAAGACATGATTCCAAGGGGATTACGTTTGAAGAAAACCCCCACTTTCAAATATTCTGAAGCTTTTAGTACCGAATTGAATCAGACCCTTTCTGACTGCTCTCTGAAACTGATGAAATTGATCATCTCACAAGAAGAACAAAAATTACTAGAACTTAAAGATGAAATTTCAATAACCAAAAGAAAGTTGGAACCCTTTACCAGCTCACCAAATTATGTCACACTAGAGACACGGACCTCTAACAGCATTGACAAAGTGGACAAGTCAATGGCAGAAATAAAAAGAACCAAGTTCCAAAGAGATCTACGGGACTATGCCAACAAAGAGGTTTATGATTGGAATAACAGGGGGAGGAACTATAACAAATTCAGACCGATTTTAAAACAACGTAAAAACCAAGGAAGAAATGGCCAATATCAACACAGAGTAAGCTTTAGCTCCACTGAGCCTGAATCGGGAGATGGTGAACATGAAGACATAGACTGTGACAGTTCCAGAGAAAGATCAAAAAATAATCCCAGATATGACAAAAAATATATGTCAAAAAACGGGGAAGGCAGGGCGGCCGCAAACATAAATCCTGTACATCCAGAACAGAGCGTTCGCCCCCGTACCCGCAGGAACTACAATCCAAACTGAACATCACCAATCTCTCCACAACCAAACTTACAAAAGAACAATCTGAAGTTTTATCTTTAGGTCTGAACTTTGCACCAACCCAAAATTTCAACTTGTTCAACACACTGTTGGATGTTAATAAATTCGTTAGAAATCTAACTGTAAAAAGACATTTCCATAGCAACGAGCCAACCATAATAGAAACAAATGAGCCTTCAGAAATAACAATTGCTCATACGAACACAGAACCTTATTTACACACAAAATTTACGGGAATAGAAGACTCTCCTGAACCTCCATTATCTTTCCAAGAATCAAGGACTATATTATGTCTGGAAAGTTTAGACACCGAAACCCCAAACAAGGAAGTGCATACCTCAACCAACTTCAAGACCATTAACCCTAAATTCTACCCGATTTTATCAAGGACTGAGACAATGGACCGCTTCCAAATATCCATAGAAAAGGACTTACAACAATTATCTGAGTCCATAAATAAAGAGAGAAGAAGGTCCAACTTCCCAAGCAAATTGAAAAAAGCAACAAAAGCACTTGAAGACAACAAAGATTTAATTATAAAAAAATCGGACAAAGGAGGCAGTATTACAATTATGAATAGGGAAGATTACAAAACACAGATTGATAAATTACTATCAGATCAATGTACATATAAATCATTAAAACAAAACCCAATAAACAGCTTTCAAAAAGAATTAAAAAACCTGATACAGGTAGGAGTAGATAGCGGTTGCCTTACATCAAAACAGGCAGAATATATGTCAGTTGAATACCCTATCACACCAATACTACACGCCCTACCTAAAACCCATAAAAACATTACGCCTCCCCCCATGCGACCGATAGTGTCGGGAATAGGGTCTTTTTCAGAAAAAACCTCCGAATGGTTAGATTCCCTCTTACAAACAATTGCACAAAATACACAGGGTTTTTTGAAAGACACCAAAGATGTCCTATGTGCTTTCAGAAATAAAATATGGTCAAAGGAATACACATGGCTAACTTGTGATGTCACATCCTTATATACGAGCATACCCCATAACGTAGCCCACAGTGCCATGAAACATCATCTGAATAAACATAGCAACTACAGTGAATCATTACAGACATATATCTTGGAAATTCTCACTTTCCTAATGACACACAACTACTTCCAATTCAATACCAAATATTATCTCCAACTGAAGGGAGTCTCAATGGGGGCAAAATTTTCCCCATCTTTGGCAAATTTGGTTATGGCGTGGTGGGAAGAACAAAGTATTTTTTCCACCAGCAATCCATTCGGAGACAATATCAATTGGTATGGCAGATACATCGATGACCTCCTGTTCATCTGGGAGGGAGATGTATCTGCCATCCAAAAGTTTGTGGATTTCCTAAACTCCAACGATTATAATCTTAGATTTACACATGCATTCGACAAAACCAACACCTTTTTTCTAGATCTGGAGTTGACGGGAGAAGATGGCACCCAAATACATACAAAAACTTATAGAAAACCAACTGCCGGCAATACCATCTTACATGCGGGCAGTAATCACTCCAAAAAGACCATAGCTTCAATCCCAGTGGGTGAACTATGCAGAGCCAAACGCAACTGCAGTTCAGATATACAATTTAACATAGAGAAACAACATATACAAAATAGACTATCTAATAGGGGATATCCACGTTGGTCCCTAGACAGAGCAGACAAGGCAATTGCCAAAAAAACCAGGGACACTCTTTTGTCCCAAAACAAAAGTCCGAAATCAACCTCTAACACACCCACCTTAGTGTTACAACAGAGCAGTCAATTCAACAAAATAAAAAGAATCGTGAACAAACACTTACCCATGCTTGGTGAAGATCCGATTTTGGAAGATATCCTTAAAAATGGGTGTAGAATAGTTGCACGACGAGCTCCATCCTTGGCAACGACACTCTCTCCATCTTTTTTCAGCCCCATTAAAACAAAAGGTTCTTGGTTAGAACAAAAAGGTTTTTTCAAGTGTGGTAATAATCCCTGCAAAGTGTGCTTATATGCAACACCCAAAAAGGTATTCTCAAATTCAACTAACACCGACACATATACCATTAATAATTACATTAACTGTAATTCTGACTCAGTTATATATATAATCGAATGCATCGCATGTGATTTGAAATACATCGGATGTACCAACAGAAAGTTTAAAATAAGAATTTTAGAACACCTTGGTTACATCCGTAACCCAAACATTGTCAACATCTCTAATGTAGCCAAACATTTTATATCTCAACATAACAGAACAATAAACAGTTTTTCCTGTTACGCTATTGAAAAAATACATAACCCCAAAAGAGGTGGTGATATTAAACATCTAACACATACAAGAGAAGCCTTCTGGATCTTCAGACTTCAGACAAGGGTCCCCAAAGGGTTAAATTTTAAATTTTAGAAAAGACCTCATGTTTCACTATTAATTTCAAGAATACAGTTTCTACCTATCTTCTGGTGCCATACACAATGCTCAATGGCCCATTGTTTTGAGTTATAGTGGTCTTCGTTCTAACCTAGTATTCTCCAGTTCTATAAAGTTAGTATTATTCCCAAAATCATATATTCCAGGCGGGACATCACTAATCCCAAAGAAACACCTAAGTTAGTATGACCAACAAGCAATAACAATGCATAATAAGTACAAAAATTTAATAAAATAATTTAATATATATAAAAAAATTAATACTGTTTTTTATAGATAAATAAATATAAAAAATTAAAATATTAAAAAACAAAAAACAAAACAAATACAAATACATAGATTAACGGTACCTGATGCGAGAATTATAAGATTCCTTTATGTTTATTCAATCATCTAAATTTATCATCAATCAGGATGAAAGTACCTTTCATCACATCTATACGGCATTTCTCAAAAAATACATAAAGGGATAAATCTATAATAAGATGTCATGAAAACAATCTCAATCTGGAATCATACAAAAGGCCACAATATCTGGACTCAATAAAATTTACAACAGTCCGTTTTTCTATACATTAGGTCAAAAATGCATAGACAGAATTTTTTCAACTATGAAAATAACTCCATTAAATAAAAATATAAAAGAGCTCATAAGATGAATAACACAATTCATCCATCCATTTGGAAATATTTACAAAGCCATACACGCATAAAATAAGCCAGATTTTTCTCCCAATATATTTAACAAATAATAATTAAAAAACATAACTTAAAATATCTGAAAATATAGATAAGAACAAACAGAAATTAATGAAAAAACCAGTATTTTGTCATTTTAAATGTACGTCTTTCTGATTCATTTCAGTTTTTTAAATAATAAATTAATTATCCATTGTTTCTCCAACAATTTTACATAATAGGTGTCATCTCGCTTTGCCAGTCAGTTTTTCACCCGTTTTCGTTGTGGTTTCTCAGTTCACTATAGAATAATAAATAAATTTATTCCGCTAAACCACCTATACAATGACAAAGCATTATAGGTTTTTTCCTATAGGAGCCACACTGAAACAAAAAAGTCCATGATTGTCACTTTTCTCGTTTTCTTTTGTTAAAAGAAAATAGTAACGCAACAATTTATCCTGTTTAAATCAAATTATAAACACGGAGCCGCTTGCCGCTTCCGGGATATGTTATGTTCTAAACAATAATTAAACCCAGTGTATATTAACACAGAAGTACACTCGTTTCAATTCTCTAATTAATTGTTCATACATACAAAAGATTTTCTTTGCACACAATTTATATGTATTTTAAAAAAATTCAACATACCTCTAAAAAAAAATTTTGTGCCCAGGAAATGACATACAAAACTGCGTTCCACAGGACTCCTCCCATTTCAGTTTGAAACGCAATTAACTAATTAATCATGAGACTGACTGGCTACAAAAGTCGTAGACTGCACAGTCAGACAAATTACAAGCCATGACTAAGGACCCAGATAGGGTCTGAAACGCGTAGGCTACCGCCTATTTTCTCATCACCCCCTGAACTTTTGGACATTACCTGCCCGTCACCACCATTTTTCTGTTCATTGTTTTTATTCAAATTAATATTAAAACTTGGAAATAGTTTCCTGTTTTAAACAGATTCATTATTCTCAGCGCTGGTTCCAACCTTCTTTTTTCTGCCAATGCTATAAGAATATTATATATACATGTTTCTATTCTCATAGATGTAGCTGTTAGATCCAAATATATCTATCCTGTAGTATAGTGAAGAGTGGAATTAAGTGATAATTCTGGTACTTCGCAATAATAATATTTTATTTAGACATTCCTTTTCGGAAGTCTATTATTTAGTCTAAGTATTGTATCTGTTCTATTATAATCTATTCTATCAATTGCCCTTAGAAGCCAAGTTCACTATCCATTCTACTAAAAGCTGTGCAGAAGTTAAGTCCACTGACATGCGCAGTGGTGTATAATCTGTACTTATCCTTCCGTCGCTAGTATCTTGCTGGATCGCGCAGGCGTGGACTAAGCCGAGTGATTGGCCTACTCAGACATATTCTATTGGAGCATGCACCTGTCAATTTTGTCTCTGGGAGGCCTGACTGGCCTTGCCACTCTGATTGGTCATGACGTAGACCGCTCTAAGCGACACGAGGAGGGAGCTTATAAAAAGGGAGATGTTCTCATGCTCGCCGCCATAAGCCCCTATACCCCTGAAGACAGCACTGTTGTGGTGAAACATGTCGTGGGGTCTATGAGAATTCCTTATTTTGAACAAATCAATGCAGTCCAATGTATAGTGTCCTCTTGTAAGCGGACTGCAGCCGCTGCTTGGCACCTATCATAGCCAGGCATTGGTTATTCATTAGCTCTACATAGAATCTGTGGAGGGAATTGCTACATAGTGTAACTCTGACACCTTAAACACTGTGTGGCTTTGATACATCATATAGACTTTATTATAAGAGTGATATATCACCAAATCACCAATATATATATATATACAATTACTTGGACCAATAGTCCGCATTGATCGTTTTTTAATCACTATGTGTGTTTGTTTGTTCTCTAATATAATTAATAGTTAAGTTTTATGATATGTACAAATATATGTTAGGTACCTGGGAAACCAGGGCTTATTCTTTTGTCATTTGCAATGTTTCTTTGCTTGTATATATGCACAGATCCCTGTAGATAGTGTCACACAACCCTCCCCCCTTGTAAATAGTGCCATACAGCCCCCCTTGTATCTAGTGCTACACAGCGCTCACCCCTGTTGTATATAGTGGTACACAGCCCCCCTTGTATATAGTGCCACACAACCCTCCCTCCCTTGTATATAGTGCCACACAGCCTGTCCTCCCACCTTTGTATATAGTGCCACACAGCCTGTCCTGCCCCTTGTATATAGTGCTACACAGCGCTCCCCCACTTGTATATAGTGCTACACAGCACTCCCCCACTTGTATATAGTGCTGCACAGCCCCACTTGTATATAGTGCTACACAGCCCTCCCTTCCTCCTTGTATATAGTGTCACACAGCGCTCCCCCCTTTTATATAGTGCTACACAGCGCTCCCCCACTTGTATGTAGTGCTACACAGTGCTCCCCTCCTTGTATATAGTGCCACCCAGTTCTCCCTCCCTCTCTCCCTTGTACATAGTGCCTCACAGCCCTCGCTCCCCCTTGCATATTGTAATGTCGGGGTAGGGAGACAGACAGGTGAGCCCTAATCTAGCCGCCACTCAGTCCCTGCCTATTTGCACGGCCTGTCCTAGGCGACGGCGTACAACTGGGCGACGGTCCCTACGCTCAATAAGTGCACGACAGACAAACAGACAAGGGTACACAGATGCTAAGGGAAATGGGGCAGTTGCCCACGGCAACACAGTGAGCAACAAGAGTAGTGAACGAGCCGAGTCAAACCAGGAGTGTACAAGGTACAAAACGCAGAGCAGGAGCGTAGTCAGTAAAGCCAGGGTCAATTTGAAGCAGAGGTCAATAGTACTAGCAGGAACAGCAGAGCCAGGAAACCAGACAGAATCACAGGCAAAGGAAGAGCAGGAAATGAAGGTATAAATAGACCGAGGGCGGGAGCTAGCTCCGTCTGGCCAGGCTGTGATAGGTTCTCCCACTCCTCAGCCTACCAGCCTGAGTGGTAGCAGATCGAGTCACTCTATCAGACCTAGAAGCAGATGCAGACTGAATAACCACGGGCGTCAACACAGAAGCTGTGTCTGGCAGATCCTTTACACATATAGTGTCACACAGCACTTCCCCTTGTATATAGTGCTATACAGCACCCCCCCCTTGTATATAGTGCCACTCAGCCCTCCCTCGCTTGTATATAGTGCCACACCGCTCCCCCCTTGTACATAGTGCTACACAGCGCTCCCCCACTTGTATATAGTGCTATACAGCCCCCTTGTATATAGTGCTTCACAGCCCCCCTTGTATATAGTGCCACACAGCCCTCCCTCCCTTGTATATAGTGCCACACAGCCCTCCCTCACCCTTGTATATAGTGCCACACAGCCCTCCCCACTTGAATACAGTGCTACACAGTGCTCCCCCGTGTATATAGTGCTGCACAGCGCTCCCCATTGTATATAGTGCCACTCAGCCCTCCCTCCCTTGTATATAGTGCCACACAGCGCTCCCCCCTTGTACATAGTGCTACACAGCGTTCCCCCACTTGTATATAGTGCTACACAGCCCCCTTGTATATAGTACTTCACAGCCCCCCCTTGTATATAGTGCCACATAGCCCTCCCTCCCTTGTATATAGTGCCACACAGCCCTCCCTCCCCCTTGTATATAGTGCCACACAGCCCTACCCACTTGTATACAGTGCTACACAGCGCTCCCCCGTGTATATAGTGCTGCACAGCACTCCCCATTGTATATAGTGCCACACAGCCCTCCCTCCCTTGTATATAGTGCCACACAGCGCTCCCCCCACTTGTATATAGTGCTACATAGCACCCCCTTGTCTATAGTGCTACACAGCCCCCTTGTATATAGTGCTTCACAGCCCCCCTTTTATATAGTTCCACACAGCCCTCCCTCCCTTGTACATAGTGCCACACAGCCCTCTCTCCCCCTTGTATATAGTGCCACACAGTGCTCCCCCCTTGTATATAGTGCTACAACGCTCCCCACTTGTATATAGCGCTACACAGCATTCCCCCCTTGTATATAGTGCTACACAGCGATCCACCCACTTTTATATAGTGCTACCCAGCGCTACCCCCCCATATATAGTGCTGCACAGCCCCCCCCCCCGCCCCCCCAAAAATAAATATTGCACTTACCTTGCCCAGTTCCTGCGACGAACGGATCGCTGCGCAGGCTCCAGTCAGAATGCACAGACCAGTGTGATGTAGTGACATCATCATGCTGGCTGGCGCTGGGAGCCTTCCGAGCGCTTTATAGGCTGCAGGCCTAATGTGGCCTACAGCCTATAGTAATCATTTGTATCTGCGTCTTGAGGATGCAGGTACAAGTGAATGTGGCTGTTGCTATCATTGGGGCCCCCTCCGGTGCTAGCGATGCCACCGGGCATGAGGGGGTTCGGGCGGCACTGGGCACCCTGGGGGTTCGGGCGGAACTGCCCTAATGAATAGCTGTTAGATCAGGGGTCTCAAGCACGCGGCCCGCACAGCGATGTCTGGGGCTTCCCCAGAGCCGGAGTCCCGAGCAGAGCGCTAGTACAGGCTCTGCTCCGGGACTCTGTGGAATTCCCTGACATTGCTGCCCATATATGGACAGTGTGTCAGGGTCTTGCCCAGAGCGGAGCAGAGAGCTGGTGTCGGCTCTGCTCCTGGACTCTGTGGAATTCCCTGACATCGCTGTCCACATATGAACAGCGATGTCTGGGGCTTCCCCAGAGCCGGAGTCCCGAGCAGAGCGTTGGTGTCGGCTCTGCTCCGGGACTCTGTGGAATTCCCTGACATCGCTGCCCATATATGGACAGTGTGTCAGGGTCTTGCCCAGAGCGGAGCAGAGCGCTGATGTCGGCTCTGCTCCTGGACTCTGTGGAATTCCCTGACATCGCTGTCCACATATGAACAGCGATGTCTGGGGCTTCCCCAGAGCCGGAGTCCCGAGCAAAGCGCTGGTGTCGGCTCTGCTCCGGGACTCTGTGGAATTCCCTGACATTGCTTCCCATATATGGACAGTGTGTCAGGGTCTTCCCCAGAGCGGAGTCCCGGGCAGAGCGCTATTATCGGCTCTGCTCCGGGACTCTGGGGAAGCCTCTGACATCGCTGTCCATACATCGACAATGATGTCAGGGGCTTCCCCAGAGCAGGAGTCCCAGTGATGTCAGGAGCACAGCTGGAGTCCCAGGAAGAGCCTACTAGCGCTCTGCCTGGGACTCCAGCTCTGGGCAAGCCCCTGACATCACTGGGGCAGCCTCTACAGAGGGCACTGGGGCAGCCTCTACAGAGGGCACTGGGGCAGCCTCTACAGAGGGCATTGGGGCAGCCTCTACAGAGGCCACTTTGGAAGCCTCTACAGAGGCCACTTTGGCAGCCTCTACAGAGGGCACTGGGGCAGCCTCTACAGAGGGCACTGGGGCAGCCTCTACAGAGGGCACTGGGGCAGCCTCTACAGAGAGCACTGGGGCAGCCTCTACAGAGGGCACTGGGGCAGCCTCTACAGAGGGCACTGTGGCAGCCTCTACAGAGGGCACTGTGGCAGCCTCTACAGAGGACACTGTGGCAGCCTCTACAGAGGGCACTGTGCAGCCTCTACAGAGGGCACTGTGGCAGCCTCTACAGAGGGCACTGTGGCGTTATCTACAAGTGGTTGTGTGACAGTATCTGAAGAGGACACTGGCATTATCTAGGGGTGTGTTGCATTATCTACAGAGGGCACTGTGGCCTTATCTACAGAGGGCACTGTGGCCTTATCTACAGAGGGCACTGTGGCCTTATCTACAGAGGGCACTGTGGCCTTATCTACAGAGGGCACTGTGGCCTTATCTACAGAGGGCACTGTGGCCTTATCTACAGAGGGCACTGTGGCCTTATCTACAGAGGGCACTGTGGCCTTATCTAGGGGTGTGTTGCATTATCCACAGAGGGCACTGCGGCAGCATCCATAGAGGGCACTGCGGCAGCATCCACAGAGGGCACTGCGGCACTATCTAAAAAGGGGCTGCCCAATCTTGACATGTGTACTAACTGAGCCGCCGGACTGCATTTAGCGACACTTAAACTGGAAAGCTGGATTGTTGAAATAAGCACGTGGAGAAATATCTCAAATTTTAAACCTAGCGCTATTATTATAGTAATGTAGTATTATTCTAGTAATATAGTGTTATAGTAGTTCAAATAACTAATTGATTAACAATAATTTTGTATTGTATCAAATTTGAAAGTAATGCGGCCCGTCAACTTCCCATTTTTTCTATATGCGGTCCAATTACCCGGCCGAGTTTGAGACCCCTGTGTTAGATAATAAGATGGTATATCTAATCTAGCCACTGCTAGATAGTGTATCTAATTATCTGCGTATGTATATAACACACAAGAGAAAAAAAAAGTGAATATTAATGTGACAAATAATACATATAACCTAAAAAGGAAAATAATTAATATGAAATAGAGAAGGTGCTAATACCAATAATAAATAGGGTAGGTTCTCTCAGGGTATGTTCACACGCAAAACAAAAAAGGGCTGTAAAATACGGAGCTGTGTGTTCAAGGGAAAACAGCCTCTGATTTTCAGCCGTTTTTTAAGCATCAAACGTTTCTTGATGCGTTTTTGTAGCCGTTCTTGGAGCTGTATTTCTATTGACACAATGAAAAACAGCTCAAAAACGGCTCAAGAAGTGATATGCACTTCTTTTTATCAGGCTTTTTTTTTCGGGCCGTATGTTCAGCCGTTTACGGGCCGAAAAACGGCTGAAAATAAGCAGTGTGAACATACCCTTATAGTTCTTAATACCTAAGCATCTGAAGTGCGCCCACCGAGAGCAGAGAAGGGGGGGGCAAAGGCCACGAGCCCAAAAAGGGCTAAGGGACATTTGTAAACAATGAATGTGATAATAGACATATATATAGGTTATAGTTCGTAAATAAAAAATATACTTTTCCGTCCTTGGTTCAGTCTTCAATTCAATATGTGTTTTTTTCATGTCATCTTTATTCTTGTTTGCTTATATTCTTACTTCGAAAAATATGTAGAATGTTCTTTCAAAGAAATTGCTTAAAGGGCAATCACGAGATTATAGACAATGTCTGGTTTAATTAGACTCCTGGAGATATAAAATGAACCTCATTATTATGCATAGGATTACAGGAATTGGATGAATGTTGGGAAGGAGAAAAACAGAAAATTGGGCAATAACGAAATGATAGACAATGTCTATTTTAATAGCGCATCTAGGGATATAAATTCAACGTCATTACTATGCATAGGATTGGATGAACATTGGGAGGAGAAAATGTTTTAATATAATATATATATATAATATTGTGTAGATGTGCAACTAATGTGATCCGTGATGATATGTAACTGTGATAACTATACTAGTCCCATATAAATAAACCTAGCTAAATTCGGGTGAAATAAAATGTGTGTTAACTAGGAAGATAGTATAATGAAGTGATGGTGTGTTAAAAATGTGGCGAATACATGAATACCATGTGAAAAAAGTGTTGTACTAAAAAAATATGTTTTGTTTTGCACTAATCTATATAACTACTCTATGAATATAGTGATAATGATTACTGTTTATAAAACCCTGTGTATAAAAGTTCCTTGTTCATTCCCATTGGTGCCATGCATTTTAAATAGTAAATCCATCTGGACTCACATTGTAGTAATTTTGGAACCCCCCCCTCTAATATTTGTAGGTGTTCTAATCCTGTCACATGTAGGCTGTTTTGTCTTACCTCCATGCATTTGTAGGAAATGTGACGCCACTGATAAAAGGTTCTTATCTTGCTTGAAATTTCTGTCGGCTAGGGTAATTGTCGATATATGTTGTTGACATCTTTTGCATAGCTCCTGGGTTGCCTGACCTATATAGACCCGGGGGCAAGAGCAAGTAAGTGCATAAACAACATTTCTAGTACGGCAATTTAAATGTATGATTTTAATTGGTATTTTTTCTGGTCTATAGGGTCTATAAATACCTCAGTGGTATAAATACCTCTACAGGATAGGTCATCAGTACATTACATGATCGTGGGGGTCTGACACACAGACCCTGCACCGATCAGCTGCTCTGGCTGTCTCCAGGCACCGGATGTCCGGGGCGGAAGAGCAGACGGCTCCGGTCACAGTATAGCAGGTGTGCTGCAATACTGTAGCTCTGCTCCTATTCAAGTGAATAGAATCAGAGTTGAAGTTCTGCAGCACGGCCGCTATGCAGTATATGGAGCCATCTGCTTCCATCACTACGGGCACTGAACACTGCACAATATTTGGTGCCCAAATGCAGCCACAACAGCTGATCAGTGCGGTATATCAGTATATGGTAGGTGCGGGTCCGGGTTGTGTAGTCCAGGACTAATAGACAAATGCATGTTACCATTCCCATTGTCAAGCGGGTGTGTCCCTACACAGAGTGATACTGTCAGCGATGGTTGGAGACTGTCAGTATGTAGGGACATAGCCCTTTGACAAGGGGAATTGGAACACCCAGTTGTAAATGCTTGCACAGAAAGGTGGTGTTCACTATACGCAGGGCAGAGCGGCTGTGGGAAATGGGGGCCCATGTTTGGGGAACTGCCCAGGGCCTATGGTCTACTTAATCTGCCACTGCATAGTATATGTGTGTGTGTGTGTGTGTGTGTGTGTGTGTGTGTGTGTGCGTGCGTGCGTGCGTGCGTGCGTGCGTGCGTGCGTGCGTGCGTGCGTGCGAGATGCTGCTCTATCCAAGTTTCTACTGACATCCTCATAAGAAACAAATTAGATTTGCTTGACAATTATTTTTTATGAAAACCATGGCAATCAATTATGTTTTCTGTAACATGCTCCTTCATGCAGTTCTTTAACAGCGCCCTTTATCCCTAGCCTCGAAATGTGCATTCAACATAATTTTAATAGTTTACACCTTGATATAATATACATATAATGTTAAGTAAAGTATTTGAAACATCAAAGGTCCTTTTACAGCAACCAATATGGGCCATGAAAACAAGTGCCAATTAACGGGACAGCTCGTTGATCGGCGCTCGTTTGCTCCTTTCACAAGCAACAATGATTGGTTATATATGGGGATGAGCGATTCTTACTACGTTTGCTCATCCCCATGCATTTGCATCCCGTCATCAGCACATGTCGCTGTTTACACAGGGACATGGGCTGCCGACAACGCTAAAATTTATTGTTGCATAAAATACGCAATCAGCCGATGAATGAGCATTAGCCGTTCATCAGATGATCATTGCGCTGTTTACACGGTGCAATTATCAAGAACGAGCTTTCATATGAACACTCGTTTGCCCGATCATTGGCCTGTGTAAAAGGGCATTTACTCATCTTTGATCTCGATTTACTTAATCTCTTACAATATATGATTATCTAGAGCTGCACTCAGAATTCTGCTAAATGCTACTTTTAATTGTCAGTATGTGTCAGTACAATGCTATCTACTGCTCCGCATTCTAGGAATTTTTGATCTTCTGCATCGGACTACAATTTCTGGTTTAAAGAACACACGTGCTAGAATGCTAATAATGATCTGTAGAGACGATGAACCAGAATGCACCGTTGACAGATGTGAGCTCAGAGGTAAGAAGACAGAAGAATTCTGAATATAGTTATCGATGTAAAGCAGTACATAATCAGTAAAACAATGCTAAATTATTCAACAGCATATGCAGCTTATATATAGATTTAAATTATACATTTGTGTTCAAAGATGAACCTTCATTATAACATCCTACAACAACTGGAAAAATACAGCATTCAATCCGAAAAAAGAGGACGACTGCTTTAAGTGGAAAAATACATATGGTTTTCTGCAGAGTTGTCTTGTTGTTTATTGTGTCGATGTGATGACAATTATATAAAATCTGAATTAATTTCAGAAAAAATGTGTCAGGGAATTGGTGATCCAGCTGTTGCTGAATTACTTCTGAGTGAAGTGTATTATGTGTACAGATTTGTAGTGTTAGTGTTTACATCATCGCACACATGCTAAACATTTTCTCTTGTGTACTCTTCAACGTGTCAGGAGTGCAGAGGAAATAACTAGGCTGTCATATTTCTACATTCTTCTCTATTCTATTGATGTTATTTCACTTAAAGCAACAAAGATTTCAGTTGCTAACAGGACTTATTCATATTCTAACAAGACAAGCAGAATTCTAAGACACATGGTAGACAAGGCGGCAACAATGGCATAATCAAACTTTGTCTTTTCATTTGATTTGATTTTCAATATATATATATATAGTTACATAGTTACATAGTTTGTACCGTTGAAAAAAGACACATGTCCATCAAGTTCAACCAAGGTATGGGAAAGGGGAAGTAAAAAAATTCTACACATAGGAGCTAATATTTTTTTGTTCTAGGAAATGATCTAAGCCTTTTTTAAAGCCATCTACTGTCCCTGCTGTGACCAGCTCCTGCGGTAGGCTATTCCATACATTCACAGTTCTCACAGTAAAGAAGGCTTGCCGCCTCTGCAGGTTGAACCTTTCTTTTTCCAGATGGAGGGAGTGCCCCCTTGTTTTTTGAGAGGATTTTACATGGAACAGGATTTCACCATATTTTTTGTATGTGCCATTAATATATTTATATAAATTAATCATGTCCCCCTTTAGTCATCTTTTTTCAAGGCTAAATAGGTTTAGTTCTTTTAATCTTTCCTCATAACTTAGATTCTCCATGCCCCTTATTAGCTTCGTTGCTCTTCTTTGTATTTTTTCCAACTCCAGGGCATCCTTTCTATGAACTGGAACCCAGAACTGAACTGCATATTCTAGATGAGGCCTCACTAATGCTTTGTAAAGTGGTAATATTACATCCCTGTCCCGCGAGTCCATGCCTCTTTTAATACATGACAATATCTTGCTGGCCTTTCAAGCAGCTGATTGACACTGCATGCTGTTATTTAGTTTATGATTTACAAGTACACCCAGATCCTTCTCAACAAGTGACTCTCCCAGTGTAGCTCCCCCTAGGACATATGATGCATGCAGGTTGTTGGTACCCAGATGCATAACTTTACATTTATCTACATTAAACTTCATCTGCCAAGTGGATGGATGCCCAAACACTCAGTTTGTTTAAATCTGCTTGCAATTCATGAACATCTTCCATAGTCTGAACTACATTACATAGCTTGGTGTCATCTGCAAAAATAGAAATAGTGCTATTAATCCCATCCTCTATATCATTAATAAATAAGTTGAATAATAGTGGTCCCAGCACTGAACCCTGGGGTACACCACTTATAACCGGGGACCATTCAGAGTAGGAATCATTGACCACAACTCTCTGGATACGGTCCTTGAGCCAATTCTCAATCCAATTACAAACTATACTTTCTAAACCTATAGTCCTTAATTTACCCATTAGACGTCTATGGGGGACAGTGTCAAATGCCTTTGCAAAGTCCAAAAACACTATATCCACAGCGGCCCCTCTGTCTAGGCTTCTGCTCACCTCTTCATTAAAACAAATCAGGTTGGTTTGACAGCTTCTGTCCTTAGTAAAACCGTGCTGGCTGTCACTTATAATACTATTTATTGTCACATAATTCTGTATATAGTCCCTCAATAGCCCCTCAAACATTTTCCCCGCATTTGATGTTAAGCTTACTGGTCTATAATTACCCGGCGAAGACCTAGAGCCCTTTTTGAAAATAGGCACCACATTTGCCCTGCACCAGTCCCTTGGCACTATACCAGTCATGAGAGAATCTCTAAATATTATGAAGAGGGGGACAGAAATAACTGAACTAAGCTCCTTAAGAATATATATTAACGAAAGTTTGTTTGAAGCCCGATTTTTCATTGGTTTAAAATCAGGGAATAGCTATTTTTGATTGGACACACGTTCCCCAGGTAACGGATTGCACTGACAGGCTCTGCCCCCTATTGATGACGTGGCAGGCCATAATTAGCTGCAACGTACATCATTCGATGACTTCTGGGACCTGCAGTAAGGACTAATCCCTATCACTGGTCATTTATAATCAAGCACCGCAGTAATACCGCATGCAGATCACACAGCTATGTCAGTGACATCTGTATAATGTGTCTTATATAAAACACAGCTGCCCCAGAACCTCTTATTCAGATGTACAGAACTGTAGCTGTCCCATTCATACGTCGCAAAATAATGAATATAAAACATATAATATAACGAATGTAAAACACAATATAAATGGAATATAAAACATCGATGGGCATGAATCAGAAGTCCCCGCCCCTCATCCACCACTTCGTTGTTTAGTCTAGGAGCACTAGCATAGGACTTTTATTTCCTAAAGGGAATAAAAAATTTTTTATCATGTGATCATAGTGTTAAGGATATTTAATGGTGCTTCCAATAACATTGGGTCCGGTGTCACCAGTATTCCACCCGTACTTACGGACCCGTTTTCTCTACACTAATCTGCAGCCCCTTCATACGTACCGTTGTCTTGGTGACGCGTCCCTCTTGACATCCAGTCCGACCTCCCTGGATGACGCGGTAGTCCATGTGACCGCTGCAGCCTGTGATTGGCCTGTGTTTGGCTGCAGCGGTCACATGGGATGAAACGTCATTCCGGGAGGAAGAAGCAGGTAAGTTAACTTTTAATACTCTCTAATTATTATGCGGGTCGTGCTCCCATATAAAGTATGGGAGCACGGTCCCTAAAAAGCAAAAACAGGACATGTCCTATCTTTTGCGGAGCCTTTCTACGGCACGGATGCCTTCCGGTAAATATACAGGAAGGTGTCCATGGGCAATAGAAGTGAATGGGCCGTAATTAAGGACGAATTCTATGGTCGTTTGCATGGGGCCTTACAACACATAATTGGGTATTTAAATAGTGAGCTTTTACTCTATCTATACAGTAAGTCAACCTCCCGAGCTAGTATATATGTATGTATGTAATAAAGCAGAAAATAGAAGGTCTTAATAGGTTGGTACATTCTATAAAAAAATGGGTAAGGTGACTTGGAGTAATTAAATTCTAATGATCTGTAGGTAGTTAATACCCCCCAACTGTTGTTAAAGATATATATTCTGTGTGATGTCTGGTAAAATTCTGCCAAGGTAGAATAATTGAACAGTCTTGGTCGTGATTCTTTGAAAGAAATAAACGCTCCAGCTGAGAGATGTAATAAAACTGTCCTGCAACATAGATTTCAATCCACAAAGCTGTGTTTCTAATTTCAAAATGTAATAGGATGTGTATTGCCTGTGCAGTTAACATACTGTAGCTAATTCCTACTACATCTGACCATCAAAACCCAAAGACCGTTTCAGACAGAGATGGAGCTGGAACAACAGTCAAAAATAACGCCTAATGAGATTACGTGTCAGTTATTTAGACCAGCACTGGCACTGTGAAATCCTTTTAACCCCTTAGTGACCAGCCTATTTTAGGCCTTAATGACCAAGCAATTTTTTTCGTTTTTCCATCGTCGCATTTAAAGAGCTGTAATTTTTTTATGTTTCCGTCGTATGAGGACCTTTTTTTGCAGGACTAGTTGTATTTTTTAATGGAACCATTTTAGGGTACATATAATTTTATTAACATTTATAAACTTTTTTTGGGGGGATTGGAAAATAAACAGCAATTCCGCCATTGTTGTATGCGTTTTAAATTTACGCCGTTTACGTGTGGCGTAAATAGCATGTTACCTTTTTTCTATGGGTTGGTATGATTACGACGATATCGCATATGTATAGTTTTTTTTATGTTTTACTACTTTTGCACAATAAAAACACTTTTTGAACTGAAATTATTTGGTTTTGCAAGCAACTTTCCAAGAGCACTAACTGTTTTATTTTTTGTCAATTTAGTTTTATGTGGGCTTGTTTTTTGCTGAACGAGACGGCACTTTTTGGGGGTACAAGGGACTTAGTGATTACATTTTATTATTACTTTTTTGGGGGAAATAGAAAAAAATAGCAATTCAGCCATAGTTTGGGTCAAAAGTACCATATATGTGTGCTTTTATTTATTTTTTACACTTTTACTAAATAAAACCACTTTTTAATGGAAAAAAAAGTTTGTTTTTTTTTTCTAACTGTAATATTTATTAATACATTTTATTTATCATTTTATTTAACATTTATTACTTATTTTTTTAGTCCCACTAGGGGACTTCACTATGTGATCTTTTGATCGCTACTATAATGCTTTGGTATACTTAGTATACCAAAACATTATTGCCTGTCAGTGTAAAACTGACAGGCAATCTATTAGGCTATGCCTCTGGTACGGCTTAATAGGCATATAGCCAGGGCAGGCCTGGGGGACTTTGTTAGGCCCTGGCTGCCATAACGTCCCATCAGAGGCCCGCGATTGTATTTGTGGGCTACCGATGAGTGACAGAGAGGGTTCCCTCCCTCTGTAAATGACTTAAATGTTGGGGTCGCTATTGACTGCAGCATTTAAGGGGTTAAACGGCCACAATCGAAGTATACTTCGATTGCTACCATTGGAGCAGGAATCCGGCTGTCATAAGACAGCCGAGCAGCCACTCCAGCCTGCACAGGACACCCATGCAGGACTTAGCCTAGGCTGCCGTGAAAAGGCAGCTGCCTAGCTTAAGACCCCTTACTGACAACCATGAAAAGGCGTATTTGTGGTCAAAAAGGGGTAAAACTAGTCACAGCGTATGGTTTTGCCCAATAGTTTGGTTTCTGAATGTACAGTACTGAGCATTTAAACAGCGTAAGAGCTGTAGCAGCATTATTACTCTAATCTGGTTTCTATAGGACGAAATGTGCTGTATAAAATTTTCCAGATTATCAGATTTTTACTGTAAACTGGTTTTCCCACAATCCATCATTTTTCCCACAATGTCCAGTACCATCATAACATGTGTAAATAGACTGCCCTATGCTAAAATTAACTTACTTTGTCCTGCCTTTGTAGGTATTCAGCTCCCCTTTCTCGTTTATGCGCTGTCTTCTTCATAGATTAGAATGGGCAGTCCAGCTTCTAACACCATGTGACCAAACTACATTTCCCAGCAGCACACTGCGTCTCCTCTAAAATATAGATACAGTGAAGGAAATAAGTATTTGAACCCTTGCTGATTTTGGAAGTTTGCCCACTGTCAAAGACATGAACAGTCTAGAATTTTTAGGCTAGGTTAATTTTACCAGTGAGAGATAGATTATATTTTAAAAAAAAACAGAAAATCACATTGTCAAAATTATATATATTTATTTGCATTGTGCACAGAGAAATAAGTATTTGATCCCTTTGGCAAACAAGACTTAATACTTGTTGGCAAAACCCTTGTTGGCAAGCACAGCAGTCAAACTTTTTTTTGTAGTTGATAATGAGGTTTGCACACATGTTAGGTGGAATTTTGGCCCACTCCTCTTTGCAGATCATCTGTAAATCATTAAGATGTCGAGGCTTTCGCTTGGCAACTCAGATCTTCAGCTCCCTCTATAAGTTTTCGATGGGATTAAGGTCTGGAGACTGGCTAGGCCACTCCATGACCTTAATGTGCTTCTTTTTGAGCCACTCCTTTGTTGCCTTGGCTGTATGTTTCGGGTCATTGTCGTGCTGGAAGACCCAGCCACGAGCCATTATTAATGTCCTGGTGGAGGGAAGGAGGTTGTCACTCAGGATTTGATGGTACATGGCTCCATCCATTCTCCCATTGATGCGGTGAAGTAGTCCTGTGCCCTTAGCAGAGAAATACCCTCAAAACATAATGTTTCCACCTCCATGCTTGACAGTGGGGACGGTGTTCTTTGGGTCATAGGCAGCATTTCTCTTCCTCCAAACACGGCGAGTTGAGTTAATGCCAAAGAGCTCAATTTTAGTCTCATCTGACCACAGCACCTTCTCCCAATCACTCTCAGAATCATCCAGATGTTCATTTGCAAACTTCAGACGGGCCTGTACATGTGCCTTCTTGAGCAGGGGGACCTTGTGGGCACTGCAGGATTTTAATCCATTACGGCGTAATGTGTTACCAATGGTTTTCTTGGTGACTGTGGTCCCAGCTGCCTTGAGATCATTAACAAGTTCCCCCCGTGTAGTTTTCGGCTGAGCTCTCACCTTCCTCAGGATAAAGGAAACCCCACGAGGTGAGATTTTGCATGGAGCCCCAGATCGATGTCGATTGACAGTCATTTTGTATGTCTTCCATTTTCTTACTATTGCACCAAGAGTTGTCTCCTTCTCACCCAGCGTCTTACTTATGGTTTTGTAGCCCATTCCAGCCTTGTGCAGGTCTATGATCTTGTCCCTGACATCCTTAAAAAGCTCTTTGGTCTTGCCCATGTTGTAGAGGTTAGAGTCAGTGTAATGCTGGGGATAGGGAAACAGACAAGTGAGCCCTAATCTACCCGCCACTGAGTCCCTACCTACTTGCAACGACCCGCCCTAGGCGACGGGGTACAACTGGGCGACGGTCCCTACACTCAATAGGTGCACGACAGACAAACAGACAAGGGTACAAAGAAGCAAGGGAAATGGGGAAGTTGCCCACGGAAAACCGTGAGCAACAAACGAGGTGAACGAGCTGAGTCAAACCAGGAGATGAGCGAGGTACAAATACGCAGAGCAGAAGAGTGGTCAGAGAAGCCAAGGTCAATCACAAGCAGAGGATAAGTAGCTCAAGAAGCTGCAGCAGGGCCAGGAAACCAAACGAGAAGAATCACAAGCAAGGAGGAACAGGAAAGGCAGGTATAAATAGACAGAGGGTGGGAGCTAGCTCCGTCTGGCCAGGCTGTGATAGGCTCTCCCACTCCTAAGCCTGCCATCCTGAGTGGTGGAAGATGGAGTCAGTCACACAGACATAGAAGCAGGTGCAGACTGATTACCTATGGGCGTTGACACAGAAGCTGTGCCTGGCAGACCCTTTACAGTCAGACTGATTAATTGAGTCTGTGGACAGGAGTCTTTTATACAGGTGACCATTTAAGACAGCTGTCTTTAATGCAGGCACCAAGTTGATTTGGAGCGTGTAACTGGTCTGGAGGAGGCTGAACTCTTAATGGTTTGTAGGGGATCAAATACTTATTTCTCTGTGCACAATGCAAATAAATATATATAATTTTGACAATGTGATTTTCTGTTTTTTTTTAAATATAATCTATCTCTCACTGGTAAAATTAACCTAGCCTAAAAATTCTAGACTGTTCATGTCTTTGACAGTGGGCAAACTTACAAAATCAGCAAGGGATCAAATACTTATTTCCTTCACTGTATAGAGTTTCCACATACATTTGTAAAATGTGTGCCTTGTCTGCCGCTTCTGCCAGTAGTCTGTAGTCCCCGCGCCTCCACAGCACAGTGTCTGTCCTCCTTTAAAGGAAACTGTATCACAAAAATGTCTGGACCATCTGCTCTATGTAATATTTGCAGCAGGAGGAGCTGTCAGCTGCTGTTACGACAGCTCTACAAGCTCCTGTGCTCTGTAAACATAGAGAAAACATATGTTGCAGAGCACAGGAGCAGGGAGAGCCATCGGTAAGAGCAGATAACAGGTCCTCTTGCTCCAACTATTAGATAACTATTTATTTCATTAGTGGTTGCAGTGTATTAGTGTATCTTTAGCAGTGCACACTCGACTGCAACTGTTAGACAGCCGAGTGGCGCATAGTGGGGGCAGGCGATAGAAGAAAAGCAGAGCGATACTGAAGTTCTGTCTGCACGTGCTCGCCTGTGCTGCAGACAGGTAAGCTGCACAAAGATCCCATAGACAACATTGGAGAAGTTACTCCGTCTGATAGACCACCGAGTGAAGGACTACTGGCGGAAGTCCCCCGTTGCAACAGAAGTAAAACAAAGAGGTATCATAAGATATTTGGGGGGAAATCAGTATTAGTGCATTTGAGAAAAATGAAAGTATTGGCTAAGTTTAAGAATTTCATGAGAAGTTCCTAAGTTCACTGAGCTACCAACGTGAACTTAGGAATACCCCTTTAATTCATTTTGTATGAATTGGGTAAAAGTTCAGCTATAGAAGTAAAAGTAACAAAATCTTACGGCGCTGGTGGCCCCCAAGATGGCAACACCAGGCAATCACTATCACATGGGTGAAGCGCACATCAACACTGACAGAAAACAAAAGGCACAAGTAACTCACCAGTGGACAAGTGAAACCGAACACCGGAGGCAGTAGAAGATGAAGACGATACACAAATTGAGTGGATGGCAGATGAATAGCATGCAAGCAGTTAACAGACAAATAGACAGTGGACAAGAATTCACAGCACTCACTCACCCTCTCTGAACACTATCCCACAGCAGGGCAAGACAAGAGTTCGGCAGCAGACCAAAAGCACAGAAAAGGCAAACAACCAGTGGAACTACTGATCCCAGGATACACATAAAACCAATATACAAAAACTAGATCTCTCAGACGACCAACAGGTTTCACAGTACGAACAAACACTAGATAAGAACAAAGTCACAATCAAGAATCTGGAAAGCGTTAGCACATGACAGAAACAGTCTAACCAGCACCTGCGTAATCCAGGCCTGAAGTATATATAGCGAAGAAGGGAGGAAAAAATGGATCATCTGGAGGCGCTGCTGCGTGGTGAAATTGTAAAATTACAAGGTGGTAGAGTCCAGATATAATAATATCATTTATTTAGAACAAGACGTGGCTACGCGTTTCGATGCTGAACAAGCGTCTTCCTCAGGCCATGTACACATTGCACTTCTGACACTTATATATCAGAGTGAGTTCAAATTAACAAGAGAGAAAAAACTGCCAAGTCTGCCGAGGTCAGAGTGTGACCGTGACGTCACACCCGGTTCTATCGTTAAGAAACATTTAAAACATAGAAGAAACATTGTTAAAATAAATACATGGTTCGTTTAGAAACATAAACACTTAATAGTAGGGATACAGTAGGGTAATGCATAAAATGCATAAAATGCATAAAATACATAAAATGATGGTCTTTAAAAACCGGAAATATATTCTCATATAAAACCCATTAAAACCAACTCAGAGCTGACATTTTAATATAAATGATTAATAGAGCTTTTAATGTTGCTAAAGGGTTTAAAATGAATTAACTTTGTAATGAACGGTAGTTGCATCGTAGTTGCATCGGGTTGTTGTAACAGCATCACTCACAAGAAGTATACATACACATCCACTGTTACTAAAGAATCATTTCCCATTAAGTAATTTCTCAACTGCAGTAGCTCTTATGTGATTTATTTAATGGAGTGCACTTGCCAATTACAATATATAGGGAGAACCACACAATGCTTACGTTCCAGATTAAATAAACACAGATTTAACGTTAATACGGGTTTTCTAAAACATAGCGTTTCTCGTCATTGCTCACAGGCACACAACTGCCAATTCAATAAAATCAATATTACACCTATTGAGGACATCCATCCAGATGTTCCCAATAGGTTCAGCAAACTCAAACAGAGGGAAAACTACTGGATATTCAGATTACAAACACTACACCCAGGGGGTCTTAACGACATCTCTGAGTCCACATTAGTCTAATGTATCCCAATTTTAGGCAATGATAATAACAAAAGCCATTGATATTATTTTCCGCTCACATCAAATGATAGACTAAAATAGAATTATTTTTAATGGGTCCTGTGTATATATCCTTCCTTCTCACATATTCACTATCATATATCAAGATCGATTTAAACTATTTGATGTGATATTTAAAGCCTTTTTCTATTCTATTACCATTTACTATTTCACACATGGGATAAGGCAAGTACGTATACATACAAATATCTCTGCTCCTCTGCAACTTACCTGCAGTTCTTTTGGTCCATCACGTCTCGTCCCACCTGATGTTATGACCATCCTCGGCCTTCGTAGCACCACTGGTTGTCTAGGTCACGGAGACGCGTCTCAGCGTTCTCGGTGTAACCTAGCAACCCGATGCAACTACGTTCATTACAAAGTTAATTCATTTTAAACCCTTTAGCAACATTAAAAGCTCTATTAATCATTTATATTAAAATGTCAGCTCTGAGTTGGTTTTAATGGGTTTTATATGAGAATATATTTCCGGTTTTTAAAGACCATCATTTTACGTATTTTATGCATTTTATGCATTACCCTACTGTATCCCTACTATTAAGTGTTTATGTTTCTAAACGAACCATGTATTTATTTTAACAATGTTTCTTCTATGTTTTAAATGTTTCTTAACGATAGAATCGGGTGTGACGTCACGGTCACACTCTGACCTCAGCAGACTTGGCGGTTTTTTCTCTCTTGTTAATTTGAACTCACTCTGATATATAAGTGTCAGAAGTGCAATGTGTACATGGCCTGAGGAAGACGCTTGTTCAGCGTCGAAACGCGTAGCCACGTCTTGTTCTAAATAAATGATATTATTATATCTGGACTCTACCACCTTGTCATTTTACAATTTCACCATGCAGCAGCGCCTCCAGATGATCCATTATTTTCCTCCCTTCTTCGCTAACTAAGCGGTCCCCTCCGGGAACCGTTTCGGATCTGGCAGCAGCATATGTGGACCTACCCTTGCGCTTTATGCATTCAGCCTAGGTGAGCATGGTAATGCCCCCTCTCCTCACCAACCTGACCTATTGACCTGCACAAGGTGGCGCCGTGTTTTTTGCTTTTTTTGCTCTTTCTCTTCATGAAGTATATATAGGCCCAAGAAAAGTACTGCGCCCTAATCAACCAGGCAAATAAATACTGACCAGATTCAGACCAAAGGCATTGCCTAGCACTGCTAAAACACAGAGATAATAGACTTCCTGCTGCTACTCGTAACACAAAAAAAAGCATTTAAGCAGTGTTGCAGAGCACATTACTTTTGGTGGCATTGACACTAGACACTGACAAAAAGTATAAAATACACCAGATACACTGATTTATATAAAATCCTTTATGCTGTATGCAGAATAAACATACAGTATATTTTTGGGGCAGCCTGTAACTTTGCAAAAGAGTTTTGTTCTTTTCATAGTTGCCACAATAAAGCCAGGTTCCCATGGGGCGGATACGTTGCGTAAAAATCACACAGCGTGTTCGACCTGGAATCTGCAGTACATTCTGTCCGAAAAATCACACCACCTTGTGCTTTTTTTCGGATGGATTTTTCGCAGCTCAAAGCAGCGGTAAAAAACGCTCATACCTACAGTGGATATAAAAAAGTCTACACACCCCTGTTAAAATGCCAGGTTTTGTCATGTCGAAAAATCAGTACAAGGTGAATCATATCAGAACTTTTTCCACCTTTAATGTGACCCAAAATCTGGAGAATGCCATTGAAAAACAAACTGAAATCATTTAGGGGGGAATAATAAAAATAACAAAACTACAATAATGTGGTTGCATAAGTGTGAACACCCTCTTATAATTGGGGATGTGGCTGTGTTCAGAATTAGCCAATAACATTTAAACTCATGTTAAATAGTAGTCAGTACACAGCTGCCATTATTTAAAGGGATTCTGAGTAACCCCATATAAAGTTCAGCTGTTCTATTAGGATTTTCCAGACATTTTCTTTGTTGCATGTGACAGAAAAAGCCATGGTCCTTGAGCTTACAACACATCATATGGATCTGATTATTGAAAGGAATCAGTCAGGAGAAGGGTACCAAAGAATATCCAAGGCATTAGATATACCATGGAATACAGTGAAGATGATCATCAAGAAGTTGATTACATTTGGCACAACAGTGACATTACCAAGAACTGGACGACCCTCAAAACTTGATGAAAAGACAAGATGAAAATCGGTGTGGGAGGCTACCAAGAGGCCTACAGCAACATTAAAGGAGCCTCAGGACTTTCTGGCAGGTACTGGTTGTGTAGTTCGTGTGTGTCACGGAGCGGGTTAGTGGACCCACTAGGCCGTACCGCCGCAGCGGGGAGGCAGCTGGCCAAACAACAGGACACCCCAGAAATACAATGTCCCACACAAGGGTACCTGAATAGTCCAGATGGTGGCCGCAGCTCTGGCACAGATGAGATGGGCGCAGCAGATGGCGCCAAACATGGCGGATGACACAGGAGCCGCAAGTTGCGCCAGACGTGGCGGATTCCTCCGGACGTGGCAGATAACACAGGACGTGGCGAATTCCACCGGACGTGGCAGATTCCTCTGGACGTGGCAGATGACACAGGACATGGCGGATTCCTCCAGACGTGGCAGATGACACAGGACGTGGCGGATTCCTCCAGACGTGGCAGATGACACAGGACGTGGCAGATTCCTCTGGACGTGGCAGATGACACAGGACGTGGCACGACTTGATACTAGGGCAAGCACGGGAAAGAGGAATGGGGAACAAGGTACGGGTAACAACAGGAATGGGAAACACTAAGGGACCATTTGCAAGACAGACTGGGAAAACTAACAACGCTCAGGCATCGAACTAGGGGGCTGGACCCCTCTTATAGCCCAGGGTACTCACGGGTCAAAGGTCGTTCAAGATGTCCAGTGCGCGCGCTGCCCATTTAAAAAGCGGGGACGAGCGTGCGCGCGCACCCTGCGGGCTCCGGAGGAGGTGAGTGGATGCAAGCGTTGGCGTCTCCAGAGGAGGAGGCTGGGGCCAGCGCTTGCCGACTCGTGGCTGCGGCTGTCAGCGGGAGGCTGGAGCTGACAGCCTGCAGCCACGGACATTACAGTATCCCCCCTCTTACGCCCCCTCTTCTTGGGTCCGGAGCGAGAGAGAAACTTCTTTAGAAGAGTAGGGGCATTGAGGATCTCCTCTGGCTCCCAGGACCTCTCTTCGGGACCAAACCCCCTCCAATCCACCAAATAAAAGGTCTTTCCTCTCACTCTCTTGGTGTCCAAGATCTCCTTGACCTCAAAGATGTCCGAGGAGCCGCTGGGAGCAACCGCAGGGCTGGGAGTTTTGGAATAGCGGTTTAGGATCACAGGCTTCAGGAGGGAGACGTGAAAGGAGTTGGGAATCCTGAGGGTAGGAGGCAGCCGAAGCTTGTAGGCGAAAGGGTTGATCTGCTGCAGGACCTTGAATGGTCCAAGGAACGAGGGAGCGAACTTGTATGAGGGCACCTTCAAGCGAATGTTCCGAGAGGACAGCCAGACTTTAGTCCCCGGAAGATACTGAGGCGGCTCTCTTCTCTTAGTATCTGCCTTTCGCTTCATGCGATCTACTGCCAGCAAAATAGAGGACCGGGTCTGTGGCCAGATTTGCAGGAAGTCCCCATATGCAGAGTCAGCAGCGGGAACCAGAGATGAAGTCGACACAGGAAGAGGGACTCTGGGATGTTGACTGTACACGATGTGAAACGGAGTGGAAGTGGTGGACTCACTTGTGTGGTTGTTGTAAGAATATTCGGCCCATGGTAGAAGCTGTACCCAGTTATCGTGCTGTGAAGAGATGAAGTGGCGGAGATAATTCTCCATGATCTGGTTGATCCTCTCAACTTGCCCATTGGACTGGGGGTGATAGGCAGAGGAAAAGTCGAATCTCACATCCAGGAGTTTACAGAGGGCTCTCCAGAACCGAGAGGTAAACTGAACCCCCCGGTCGGACACAATGTGAAGAGGCAAGCCATGCAAGCGGAAGATGTGCTGAATGAGAGACTTGCCAGACGAGGAGCAGAAGGTAGGCCGGTCAGCGGGATAAAATGAGCCATCTTAGAGAACCGGTCCACCACCACCCAGACAGTGTTACATCCTGCTGAGGGGGGGGAGGTCTGTGACGAAGTCCATCGCAATGTGCTGCCAGGGGGCATTGGGTACAGGCAGAGGTTGAAGCAGACCGGCAGACTTGGAGTGAGTCACTTTGTTAGAGGCACACACCGTGCAAGAAGAGACAAAGTCCAGAACATCCTTAGGTAGCGTGGACCACCAAAAGTGACGAGCAATACGGTCTCGGGTTTTACGGACACCGGCGTGCCCAGCAAGTTTAGAACTATGTCCCCAGCGGAGAATTCTTCTCCTGTCTGCCAACCGAACAAAAGTCCTCCCAGGAGGGATGTCTCTAACCTGCAGAGGATTAGCAGTGACAATGCAGGACGGGTCTATGATGGTCTGAAGGGACTCCACCGTGTCTTCCGTCTCAAACGATCTGGACAGGGCATCGGCCCTCACATTCGTGTCCACGGGACGGTAGTGGAGCACAAACAGAAAACGGGTGAAGAACAGCGACCACCTGGCTTGACGAGGATTAAGTCTTTGAGCGGACTGAAGGTAAGTGAGGTTCTTGTGGTCGGTGAAGATCAGGATGGGGTGAGCAGCGCCCTCCAGAAGATGTCTCCACTCCTCCAGATTCAATTTGATGGCCAGCAGCTCCCGATCTCCAATGGAGTAATTGCGCTCAGCAGAAGAAAACAGTCTAGAGTAGTAGCCACATACTACTGCCTTTCCTTTGGAGCTCCTCTGGAACAGAAGTGCACCTGCACCGACAGAGGAAGCGTCCACTTCCAGTGAGAATTGCCGAGATACGTCAGGATGATGGAGGATCAAGGCTGAAGTGAAGGCTCTCTTGAGGCTAATAAATGCGGACTCTGCCTCTGGAGTCCACACTTTGGCGTTCACACCCTTCTTGGTAAGGGTCGAGATGGGAGACGTCAGAGAAGAGAAGTTAGGAATAAACTGCCGGTAGAAATTGGCAAATCCCAGGAACCGCTGTATGGCCCTTAAGCCTTGGGGACGTGGCCACTCCAGGACAGCCTTCACTTTCTCAGGATCCATCTTGAGGCCTTGATCCGAGATGATGTAGCCCAGGAAGGGCAGAGAACTCTTCTCAAAGATGCACTTCTCCAGCTTGGCGTATAAATGATTCTCCCTCAATCGTAGTAGAACCTGACGGACATGCCTCCGATGAGTCGTCTGATCTGGGGAGAAAATCAAAATATCATCGAGATAAACAACAACACAGACATAGAGTAGATCTCGGAAGATGTCGTTAACGAACTCCTGAAACACTGCGGGAGCGTTACACAGTCCGAAGGGCATCACCAGGTATTCGTAGTGCCCGTCCCGGGTGTTAAATGCCGTCTTCCATTCGTCACCCCAGCGAATCCGGACTAGATTGTAAGCCCCACGCAGGTCTAGCTTAGAAAATTTTTTGGCTCCTCGTATGCAATCAAATAGATCAGAGATGAGTGGCAACGGGTATTTGTTCTTGACTGTGATCAGGTTGAGGCCCCTGTAGTCAATGCAGGGACGGAGGGATCCATCCTTCTTTTTAACGAAGAAGAATCCAGCCCCGGCCGGGGAGGAAGATTTTCATATAAAACCCCTCTCAAGATTCTCCTTGATATAGGCCGACATGGATAGAGACTCAGGCAAGGAGAGAGGATATACCCGTCCACGGGGAAGAGAGGCATTAGGAACCAGTTTAATGGGGCAGTCATAGGTGCGATGTGGAGGCAGCGTCTCAGCCTCCTTTTTGCTGAAAACATCTGCATACTGAGCAAAATGGGGAGGCAGTCCCGACAGCGACTGAGGCAGAGAAGGCTTGACAGGATGGATCTGCAACAGACAACGACCATGGCACTTGGAGCCCCATTGGAGAACCTCTCCAGAATTCAAGTCCAGGACTGGGGCATGTAGTCGAAGCCAAGGCAGGCCCAGCAGAACAGGATTGATGGCCTTGGGCAAAACAAGGAACGAAATAAATTCACAATGAAGTACTCCAACCTGGAGCTTCAACGGCTTGGTTTTAGAGATAATGGGGTCAGGCAGAGGCAGTCCATTAACTGAGGCAACAGCCAAAGATGTCTGCAGGGGAACTGTGGGCAGCTGAAGATGATCCACAAGCTCTTTCTGGATGAAATTTGCAGCAGAGCCAGAGACAAGATAGGCAGAGACTTGATGCGTCCTCTCGCCGGATACCAGGGTCACAGGAATAGTAAATTTGGAAGCGAATCCTCTGTTAGATTCCATTCCACCTAGGGTTGTCTCTCCAACCAATCCTAGGCAATGGGGTCTCTCCGGCCTCTGGGGGCACAGATGCACAATATGGCCTCCATGGACGCAATACAAACAAAGTCCAGAAGTGCGTCTGCGTTGTTTCTCCTGGGTAGACAATTTAACTTAATTACTCTGCATCGGGTCCTCTGGTGGGACGACTGAGGAGGATTGCGGGACAGCAGAATCCAGCCTGGGAAGTTCTCTCCCCCGGAGAACCTCTTGGGAACGTTCCCGGATCCTCATGTCAACACGGGAGGTCAGTAGGATAAGATAGTCCAGGGTAGATAGCAGATCGCGAGCAGCCAGCTCGTCCTTGATCCCTGAAGACAGTCCCTGCCAGAATGTAGCCACTAAAGCCTCGTTGTTCCAGGTCAATTCAACAGCCAGGATACGGGACTGAATGGCATACTCGCCCACGGAGAGGCCTCCCTGGTGTAGGGTCAGCAAGGATGCAGCAGCCGAAGAAACTCTCCCAGGTTCCTCAAAGATCGAGCGGAAGGTCTGTAAGAAGCACTGCAAGTCCTGGGTCTCTGGTCCCTGATGTTCCCACAGAGGATTGGCCCATGCCAGGGCTTTGCCGGTAAGGAGAAGATGATGAAGGCAATCCTGACGTCATCCGAACAGAAGGACCTGGCATGTAGTCTGAAATGGATCAGGCACTGATTCAAAAATCCCCTGCAGGACCTCGGATCTCCGTCATAGCGTGGAGGTAGCGGCAAGAAACACAGGGGGTTGGTACCGGTACAGACAGGAAGTGTAGCAGGCGGAACCGCAGGAACGGGTGCGGTGATGACTGTGGTTGGAGCAAGCAGCCGATGGGCTATGGCGTTCACCGACAGGAGGAGCTGGTCTTGTCGTGACTGGAGATCCTCCATCTCAGCCAGCATGGCTTGTGTAGTCAACGTCTCAGGTTGACCAGTGGGGTCCATGGCCTGAGCGTACTGTCATGGAGTGGGTTAGTGGACCCACTAGGCCGTACCGCCGCAGCGGGGAGGCAGCTGGCCAAACAACAGGACACCCCAGAAATAAAATGTCCCGCACAAGGGTACCTGAATAGTCCAGATGGTGGCTGCAGCTCTGGCACAGATGAGATGGGCGCAGCAGATGGCACCAAATGTGGCGGATGACACAGGAGCCGCAAGTTGCGCCAGACGTGGCGGATTCCTCCGGACGTGGCAGATAACACAGGACGTGGCGGATTCCTCCGGACGTGGCAGATTCCTCTGGACGTGGCAGATGACACGGGATGTGGCGGATTCCTCCAGACATGGCAGATGACACAGGGCGTGGCGGATTCCTCCAGACGTGGCAGATGACACAGGACGTGGTAGATTCCTCCGGACGTGGCAGATGACACAGGACGTGGCAGATTCCTCTGGACGTGGCAGATGACACAGGACGTGGCACGACTTGATACTAGGGCAAAGCACGGGAAACAGGAACGGGGAACAAGGTACGGGTAACAACAGGAACGGGAAACACTAAGGGACCATTTGCAAGACAGACTGGGAAAACTAACAACGCTCAGGCATCGAACTAGGGGGCTGGACCCCTCTTATAGCCCAGGCTACTCACGGGTCAAAGGTCGTTCAAGATGTCCGGTGCACGCGCTGCCCCTTTGAGAGCGGGGACGAGCGTGCGCGCACCCTGCGGGCTCCGGCGGAGATGAGTGGATGCAAGCGTTGGCGTCTCCTGAGGAGGAGGCTGGGGCCAGCGCTTGCCGACTTGTGGCTGCGGCTGTCAGCGGGAGGCTGGAGCTGACAGCCCGCAGCCACGGGCATTACAGTGTGACAACAAGACAGATATAGGTCAGGGGCAGGCAGTGATAAAAGGCAAGGTTCGGGTCAAATCCAAAATTGCAAACAATAAAAACTTTGTCAAATGAACAGGAACCAATGAGTGCAAGTGTGTTAATGTTTTGCAGAGGTTCCCAAAAAAATTAACTAAGTAAAACAATAAATAAGTGGTAGAACTTAGTGGAGGAAACACTTCAAAATATAATGTCTCAAATGCAGAATAACCTCTGAAGTATGTCAAACTTCTAAAACATGTATCAGAGTAAAAGAGATCGGGGCAATCTTGGCACCACTTAACTTAAAGATCCCAAATAATAGATCTGGAGAAAACAGCAGATCTTCACCATACATGTGAATTATGTGTTAGGTGAGCATATTGCTAGTAGATACGTCACAAAAATGTCAAATCTTGTCTTCAATAATTCCTATACATGACAAACAGCGAAACGCGTGTTGGAGGGTGAGGTGGGAGGACATCACCTGCATACAGTTATGGGATAGTATACTGGTCTCATTGTGTTATAGCTAATTGTTATATCCACTGCGGATGATTATCATGTTTATATGCTCCGGAAAGGTTTCAATTATGTGTTACATGCTTGCGTATGCAGGACACTTATTCCGTTTGCACACCAAAATGATTATGTGCATTAAACAGTTTGTTGTTACTATTCAAGTATTTTACTAGATATTTTTTTGTATGTGATGTCTACCTGCCTCCTTCGGTGATTTATTTTATCCTGTCTTGTGTATTATGTCTTTTTATTGTGGGCTTTGTCAGCTTCAAATCTAAATAAAGATTTTTGTACTTACACAAAATTATGCTGTTTTTGGCTTATTGTTGATACCCTCCTATTGTAGATATATCTTATTGTGGGTTTCTCAAATAGTATTTTTGTTTATTGTTTATTGGGGATTTTCCTCTGTTATTGTAGGTTTATTCCTATGGTGAAGTACTGTAATAATCCGGCTCATAAAGTGCAAAAAATGTATTCTGCTTACAGGAATTCTAACAGATAAAAGCATATAGTAAGCCAGTGACGTGATAGTTATTTGAATGAACAATGTCCAACTCGGGTCTTGCCCTCACAACAATGCTCTGGATTCACTCACTTGATTGTTGTATGAAGATTTGGACCAGGGAAGCTGATCAACCAAGTTGCCCTAATATTAAGACACATAGTTCCACAAAAAGTTGATACCTTCAGTCTGACCATTCATATGTGGATGACACGCAGAAGAGAAATCTGTTGGATGTCTAGGAGTTTACAAAGAGCATGCCAAAATCTTGAAATCAACTGTACACACATGTCAGACACAATGTGGTTAGGAAATTACAAAGAGTGAGTCTAATTTCACAGCAGAAGGTAGACATCTATATTTTATGAACTGTGCCATCTTGGAAAATCTGTCCACCACCCAGATGACATAGCAATAAGATAATTCAGGCAAGTCCGCAAGAAAAACCATGTAAATATGTGTAGCGTCCATGGCCACGGGCCGTCGAGTTTACTCACCTAACGACGCCCGCAGCCATGGATCTGTGAGCGCTTGTCCCCATTTCCTTCCTAGAAGACGCCAGTGCTCACTTCTGCTCCGGTCTGCTGTGTCCCGAAGGGTGCAGGAAAGGAAATCGTCATCATCATCAGCTGCCATGATTTCCTGGTCTATAAGAAGGCCCCAGTCCTTCTTACCTATGCCTTAGTGTTGTTAGTTTATCCCAGTCTGTCTTGCAAATGGTCCCTTAGTGTTTCCCGTTCCAGTTGTTACCCGTGCCTTGTTACCTGTTCCTGTATTCCGTGCTGTTCTTGTTCCTGTGCCTATTAGTGTCGGAGGCGTGTCATGTTCTGTGTCACCTGCCACGTCCGGAGGAATCCGCAACGTCCTGTGTCATCTGCCACGTCCGGAGGAATCCGCCACGTCCTGTGTCATCTGCCACGTCCGGAGGAACTCCCACGTCTGGCGCAACCTGCGGCACCTGTGTCATCCGCCACGTTTGGCGTTACCTGCTGCGTCCTCCATCTGTACCAGAGCTGCGGCCACTGTCTGGACTATCCAGGTACCCTTGTGCGGGACATTGTATCGCTGGGGTTTCCTGTTGTTTGGCCAGCTGCCTCCCCGCTACGGCTTAGTGGGTCCACAAACCCGCTACGTGACAATATGGATCCAAGGTCGATCAGGTACTGAAAAGAGGTTTAATTTTGGGCACAAACAATGCAGGCTTTCACATTTTTAGGCATCATGGGTCACCAGCACACCTGAGAGGCAAGTTCCAGAAACTTGCAAATGCCAGAGTGACCTGCCACTTTAAAGCTATGAAGAACTTTTCTTCTTTGCTGTTTGGGCACAAAGGTTTACCTGGAGGTATGTAATGAAGATGAGTGGCAGAAACTTGGATCATGAGAGAAGGGTTATTGATGTACTATGGTTCAACATCAGCTTCCCCAGAATCCAAGGACAGTTGAACTCAAAGTCAAATGATGAAAAAAACATCTCGCTTCGTCAGGGTGCTTAAGAACTGGGGCAGGAGCAAATTTCTTCTTTAACTGTTCAAAGGCTCCCACAGCTTTGGTTGGTCATACATTAGCATTTGTTTCCTTGCAAGTCAGTCCAGAGATGGAATCTACAAGGGTGCAGATGTGATGGATGAACTAACAATAATAGTAAGAAAACCCCATAAAAATCCCTGAAGCAGAGGCCAGGAGTGGACAGGACCAGAGAGTTTTTTTTTGTGGATCTATTTCCAATCCATCTGCAGACACAATATATCCAAAAAAATGTTATATGTGACACTTTGAACAGAGACTTCTTGAGTTTATTGTCTATAAGGCAATTTAGCTATGAAGTGAAGTCTATGGGGAACCCAGCAGCGGTGAGACAGGTTGAGGGACATCGATTGCACCTCTATAAACCAGGGTAGGGAGCCTCTGCAGGATTTGGCTCATCTGTGCATTACAGGTTGAACATTTATTTCAATGGTGGCCATGTTCCCCTGTAGGGGAATAACAGCTGCTCCATTCACTGTCTATGAGATTGATGGAAACGTGGTGCAACAGCATAAAAGCTGCTCTTTTTTTTTTTTACAGTGGAAGATTTTCCTAGAGAAATAATATGGTACCTAGTAGCAGCACATGCAGTGTTGTAGGTACATATGATAAACTGATCAAGATTTTCTTACTAATTTGTAAGAAAGTAAAATAAAGCTTACATCAAATATTATGTGTGGGAATCCAAATCGAAGCCACTTATAATCTCACAAACCCGCTGCTATTTAGATGACTTTAGAAATAGATGAGTCATGTTTCCAAGTAAAGTGCACAAAAATTGCCAAGGGCACTAAACAGTATGTAAAAGTTTCTGAAAGCACATATGGTAGAAATTGAGATTGTCTGATTTGTTCAGAAAAATCACTGCTGTCTGATAACAGATGACACAGGATACCATCCTTCAAAGGCCATGGGCCACTTGCTGAAACTATTTAAAGATTCTGTGTAAAAGTCTTGCTGTGCTTTCAACAAAATCCATGATCTAATCAAATTCCACATTATGCTTTTAATTATGTGGGTGACCCGGTCCAATTAATTTGATATCATTTTATAAGATGTTCCTAATTTAATTACACAAAACCATCCTCATGGGGGCACCAGCATTCAGGCCTGGCGTACACAGATAAGTCTATCAATGACAATATAGAAAGTCACCTCTGTGGTCAGTACACTGAATGTGATGTTGTTCTGGTATTTATAGGTAGTGAGAAAGGGTATGCTGTAATTTTTTAGAAGGTCAGTGTATATGTTTGAGCCTTTTTCTGTAATCCTAAAATCTTTAGAACAAGAAAATTTAATATTAATATGAAGGTGGAATTGTCTAGACACTAGGTGGGGAAGATTTATTAAGACTGGCATTTCCTATGCCAGTTTTATTAGGAAACAAGCTGGCGTAAGAGAGGGAGCTAAAGTAGATTTCTGCTATAATTTACACCAGATTCTGGCGGTCGTCCCGTCCCTTTCTGCTAAGCTCCATCCCCTTTTTATAAATGTGGTGAGAGGGGCGGAAACGATTAAAAAGGTCTAAATTTTTGTAACTTTTAAGCCATTCGCAACTTTTCCATACCAGAAAACTGGCATAGAAAAGTTGTTAAATTCCCCCTGTGACTCTCTCATTCCAATCTTATTCTGGTATTGCCAAGATGCATGGTTGATGCTGAAACTTTTAAGCCAATGAAAACTTTATAGTCAGGTGAGAAATGTCTATAATATGTCAATAAAAAGAATGTTCATGTGCTAAAAGTTATGAAAACATTGATTCTGAATTTTACCTGACTAGATGGCCAACAATCATTTATTACTATTTTTTTCTGATCCAGTATTTATGTTAATTTCAGTATTCCCATATTCAGCCAAAACATGTTCCTCCCTATTTTGTTTTATTTTTGTTAATAGATTGTTCCAAAGTGGAGTGTAATTTATTGAGGAGATTTGACAGATTTTTTTTCATTTTTTTTGCAGAACCCGTATATTATTTAGCTTTAACCCCATTGGGAATTCACATTTCATCAATGTACCCGACTCCAAGAGTACATAAATGTTTTCAAACTGCTTTTTGGTCCAAATACTAACCATAAAAATATTGAAATCTATGTTTCTCCAACAAGCTAAATATTGTAATTGTGCTGCTAAATAATATAAATTACGGTTAGGCAGGTCCAGTCTTCCATGATCTTCCGATTATTATAAGACGCTTTGTTTTATTCTAACTCTATTCCCTTCCCAAATAAATTCATTAATAATAGATTCCAAAACTCCAAAGAACTTTGGTGCAATCTAGACGTGACAGTTTGTAAAATTGTACAATACTATGAGAAAAATGATCTCTTCATAATTGAGATTTTCTCCCCTAAAGATAATCAGAGCTTTTTCTAACATTTTACTTTATCCCTCACATATTGTAACATTGGATGAAAATGTAGGCATGTATATTCCCCTACCGAGGAGGAAAGAATAATACCTACATATTTAAAGGTTTCTTTATTGGTTACCCTTGTAACCTATACATTTGATATTCTTTTCCAATAATAGCATAAAGGATTTATTCCCGTTTGTATTTAAAGAGGCCCTGTCACTAGTTTATAACTTCCCTATATCCTACCGAATCTAATAGGAGCTTTGATGTAGATAACTACTGTTTTTTAAAAAACAAACAAAAAAAAACGTTTAATATTGACCAAGTTATGAACGATTTTCTATTTATGCAAATTTTTCCTAAATGCCCAACTGGGCGTTTTTTTTCTATTCACCAAGTGGGCGTTGTATAGAAAAGTGTATGATGCTGACCAATCAGCGTCATACACTTTTCTTCATTATAGCCCAGCTTGATTCACAGCACAGCGTGATCTCACGAGATCACGCTGTGACATCACTTCCTCCCTCAGGTCCCTCACCGAAGCGACGGAAGACTGAACAGACATCGCCTTCAGCCATGGCAGGACATTTATCCGAATCTGCAGCGGCTGGAGGCGATGTCTGTTCAGTTTTCCGTCGCTCCGGTGATGGACCTGCAGGAGAAAGTGATGTCACAGCGTGATCTCGCAACATCACGCTGTGCTGTGACTCAAGCTGGGCTGGAAGGAAGAGAAGTGTATGATGCTGATTGGTCAGCGTCATACACTTTTCTATACAATGCCCACTTGGTGAAAAGAGAAAAAACGCCCAGTTGGACATTTAGAGAAAATTTGCATAAATTGAAAAATGTTCATAACTTGGTCAATAATAAACGTTTTTAAAAAAACCAAACAAAAAAATACCAGTAGTTATCTATATCAAAGCGCCTGTTAGATTAGGTAGGAGATAGGGAAGTTATAAACTGGTGACAGAGCCTCTTTAAGTAAAAGTTAGCCTACCAAAATAATGGTTTCATTTGCTTGTGGAAATGAACTCTGGACATTATCCAAGAAAAGCATAATACCATCCAGATATAATGATATTTCACTATCTAAATATCCTCTAATCTATGAATTATTCTTTATTACCACTGCTATTGGTTCAATTATTATTGAAAATAATAATGGGGATAGAGGGAACCCCCTCCCTCATTCCTCTTTCATTTCTGATGTTTTCTGTAACTTTCCCATTTACTGCAATTTGGCCCACTGGGATAGCATATAACAGTTGCACCCATGAAATACGTCTCTCGATTATCTCAAAAGCTTTTATTGCTACTATATAAAAGACCAATTCATATAATCAAAGGCTTAGTAGCATCTAATGAAATTATGGCCTTTCATTTTGCTTTCTTTTTCGCCTATCTGCATTGTACTAAATGTCCATCTCAAATTGATCAATGTAGAACCTTCAGGCAAAATTTTTTTTATTGCTTATCACCCTTTTTTTGTCTCAGGGCTAATATTTTGGCCAGTATTTTAAAATCTGTATTCAGAAGTGATATATGAGTCTATTATTGTAGGATCTTATCTTGTATTAGCAGTAGGGTAATTAACGATTTGTTCTGCGAGTCAGTCGGAATCCTACCTTCTGTGCTGTATCTCTGAATATTACTACACACATTTTTTCTAACAGGTTTGTTTTATTTTTTTAAGTAGTAAAGGATTTAAAAAAAAAAAAAAAAATATATATAAATTTGGTATCACTGAAATCTTTGTGACCCAAATGGAGGAATTGTATTTTTTTTTTGCATTTCACTTCACAAAATAACTTTTAAAAGTTTCCCAGTACATTATATGATATATTAAATGGTGCCATTAAAAACTACAACACGTCCTGAAAACAAAAAACCCTCATGCGTCGATGCAAAATTAAAAAAGTTTTGGTTTTTGAAGGGCAGGGAGGATGAGATGGAAATGATAAAAAGGAAAAATAGCTGCAGCAGAAAGGGGTTAAAAACTTGCAGTAAAAGAGAAAGTAGTATTTTATGCAAACTTTTATCAATTTCAAATAGTATTATATTGGTTTTTGTGATTTTGTATTTGTAAAGGTATCTAATGTCAAATTCATTTCACTTTCCGAGATGGGGATTCCAGTTTCTCCATGTCAGAAAGCGTGATCCTTTGCAGATTCAATTTATTTAAAGCGTACCTACACTTTAAGATGACTTTTCAGAATAAGATGTCATATGTGTGCACATGAGGAATAACACTATTTCTGGCCATTACATGACTTCATTCTGCATTTTTTCAGCATTTTCCCCTTGCAGGCTTTATCTCTAATTCTCAGTTTTCACTGAGCTGGTGGATGGAATCTAACAGCTATCATGTCTTCTATACACTGCACACAGAGAAGAGGAGAATCCTGCTCCCCTTTTTTTTTAATCTATCATGTATACAGAAGCTGCAGCAGTGTGAAGGAAATTATACAGCAGTAATGAGCAGTGTAGTTGAGAATCCAGCACAGGGGTGAGATATAACACTTACCAGGAAGCTGCAGCACATCTGTCTGTGTCTTTCTCCTCTCTCTCACTTTGTTCCTGCTCTCCTCCCCCTCCCCTCTCCCTAGACATCTATGGTCAGCTGCAACCTGATCACTCAGTGACTTGAGAGCTGTCACGATCTGTGGGTATGTGGACCGACTGGGCCGTACCGCCGCAGCGGTATATCAGCTGGCCAACAGGATACCAAGTCAATGTCTATAGTTCGTATATGGGTACCTGTGGTAATTAAGACAATAGCGATGGTTAGACACGGATGGGACCTTGGCAGCAGGCAGACACCAGGCGCGGGGTAACACAGCAGGCGTAGTAAATGGCACCACACGACTCCAACTCTCTTCAACACAGGAAGAATGTAGCACGGGATACAGTATACAAGTAGCAGGTACGAGAACACTGGGAACTGGAATGCACTAAGGTACCATTTGCAAAGACTAACACAGGTAAACAGGTAATGAAGGAAGGGGCAGGTCCCTTCTTATAGTCCAGGGTGAATCAGTCAAATCTAAAACATGTGTGCTCTGGCCCTTTAAGGCCGGGAATGAGCTCGAGCGCGCACCCTAGTGGTTACATGGCCGCATCTGCTGGCATCTCTGGGGAGGAAGACGTCTGCAGGATGATAGGAGTCTGCGGTCTGTGACCATGGACATTACAAGGGCTGTGTTATGTAAAACGTAAAATGCAATAAATTCAGGGCAGGGCAGTTTCTAGAAAATTTGACCAACAGGACGAACTTCAAAAAGGCACCCTACCAACATCAAGTAATGCTTACAACATTAATAATAAGAGCAGAGCAAGCTGTGTATAAAGTATAGAACAAAATCACATACATAGTTCATGGGCAAGAGTGGTGCTTTTTCTAATCCTGGATAATTATTTTAATGTGTTTCTTTAAAAAGTAGATGTACTAGGTAATATTTATTATTACTGTGCAATTGGTGTAGTCCGGTTTAGTAGTCCAATTGGTGTAATCCGGTTTAATAAAATAAAATTTTTAATCCTAATGAATAACAAGCACCTGTGTATAAAAAATAATATGCATCATCAGATAACACTGTGACTCCCCTTCCCATTGCTGAACTACATGACCAAGCACCCACCACTATAAGCATTCATTTAAGTTTTTTGTTTTTTTTATTGTTACCTGGTTGTGAGGTATGCAGCCACGTCACTCCTTCCTACATCTTGGGGGTAATGGTGGCAGTAAATGTAGTCTTGTAACATCATTTATTTTTCCACACCAAACTAGCATGATAGCAGCCAAGGCCTTATACACTTTGTTAGCATCGTTTATTTTTCTTCATCAATTCAGCATGATTTCAGCCATGGCCTTACAGTCTTAAGGAGAGGCAGACCAATCAGGTAACTCTTTCCAAACAAGTCTCAGTGACTCACATCAGTGTGGTCATCTGACCTGCACTGATAAATCAACTGTGCAGCAGCTATCTCTAGCAGCTGCCCCTGTTGCTGACTAATATCTAAGAGGTGAACAGTATGCAGGAACAGACCTGCTGCTCGTAAAACCCACGCACATCTATGAACTTTTAGTGCCCATGAACCTGTCGCCAGTTTACCGATTGTCCTTCTTTAGACCACTTTTTATAGGTACTAACCATTGCATACCGGTAACACCCAACAAGACCTGCCGTCTTGTGATGGAGTGCCCTGACCCAGTTGTCTAGCCATCACGATTTGTTAGTCCTGCCAGTATTTTAGATTTTATGGCTGAATGGTGTGTGTGAAGATTATTATATGATATATATATATATATATATATATATATATATACATACATACTCCTCAATATTGAAATTACAACACATAGAAGGGGAAGCCATATGGTTAGGATCTGCAAATTATCAAATTTTCAAGTACCTAGCTCCGATCGGGGGCATGTGGGAGGCATAAAAGCCGGATTGAAAGCAAAGTTTTTTAGCCACATGAAGCCAGATCAATTGGACTGGGATGATTCCTCGATGCCTCCTGTTCGGCAATGTGCCAATTATCTCCACTTGTCGCAAACTGTGAGGGATAGAATCTTTAAACTGAGAGATCTTGGTTTATCACTCCAGCAGATCGCTATGCGCCTAGACCGAGATGTCAGCACTTTTCAACGTTGTATGCAGGGGCGTAGCTAAAGGCTCATGGGCCCGGGTGCAAGAATTCAGCTTGGGCCCCCCTACCCCTCCCCAGCACCACCATCATCATCAGACCCCTGCGCGCTCCTATGCCCAGACGCCTTGCCCAACAGCCCCCATAGTATAATGCCCCCACACAGTTAATGCTCCCATAGCTGCCCCCACACAGTATAATGCCCCATAACGTATACTGCCCCCCCATAATAGCCCCATACCGTATAATGCTCCCCATATCAGCCCCCCATACAGTATAATGCCCCCCCCACAATATCAGCCCCCCCATACAGTATAATGCCCCCATATGTGCATAATTACTTACCTATCCCCGTTCCCACGTCGAGTGGAGGATCCTTCGCCTCCTCCGGTGTGTACTATGAGTGACTCGGCGCAGGAAGGCGCGATGATGTCGCTACATCCCGCCTGCCTGCGTCGAGCCGCTCACGGCACAGGGAATGCTGGATCAAGGAGATGTCAGCTCCTTGCTCCAGCATTGATTGGAACCGGGACCTCGGTGAGTGACTTACGAACCCACAGGGGGACGCGACCCACAGTGTAGGGATGTCACGATACCAAAATTTGGACTTTGATACCGATACTTCGTTTACTTTGCCAACAGTAATAAAAATTTAAAAAAATGTTCTTCCATTTTATGATGTGAGGCACGAGGTGTGATGATGAATTTTGAATGTGCCTCACATTAATAGTAATGAACCCCATCATGTTTCTCAGTCATAATGGGTTAATGTGTAAGGTACATGATGGGGTTAATTACTATTAACGTGAGGCACATGGAGGTTAAATTCATCATCGCACCTCGTGCCCCACAATTAGGCCCCATGCACACGACCGTAAATAACCTCCATTCACTTTCATTGAGCGCGGACACATTTCCGTAGCGCTACGGATGGGTGTCCGTGCCGTAGAAATGTTCCGAAAATTATGGAACATGTCCGTCCTTTTGCATTTTGCGGGCCGTTCTCCCATATTTTGTATGGGAGCACAGCCCGAAAATGCGGGTGGCAGTCGGCGGCCGGCCGTGCCCGCAATCGCAGGCCGTGATTGCGGGCACGGTCGTGTGAATGGGGCCTAAGTGATAGAAAGCAATTTTTATTTTTTTACAGAGTACACATCATAAATGATGCAAAAAAATTGTTGTGCAGGTTATTACGGCCGCGCCAATACAGATTATGTGTATGTTTTATGTATTGAGACTTATTTTAATGTTTATTATAAAAAAGGTGAATGTGTAATTTTTTTATTTAACATTACTTTGTTTTTATTTTATTTTAAACTTCAATGTACTGGCCTATAGCTATATGCCAGTACATTAGCCTGTGTACGGATAGTACACAGGCAGTTGTTAAGACATACCTCAGTATGCCCTAACAGGAAATATGGTAGGACAGCCCTGGGGTCCTTCAACAGACCCTGGGCTGTCTGCCCATATATGGTATGTCCCTTAATCGCGTCACAGGAATTCCCCGTGACGCGATCCAGGGGCATCCCCCCTTCTCATTTTCCCCTGAATGCTGCAGTCAGCTTTGATCACAGCATTCAGGAGAATAGCGGCAGAGATGAGAGGTTTCTCTGATCTCCGCCGTTATAGAGAAGGGCTGCGGCTGTGTAATACAGCCATTGCCCCGCTCCTGATATAAGTGCGCGCGCGGTCAGCATGAGGAGATGCGGCCGGCGCTGCACTAATGAGCGGCGGTTCAGGCCCTGGGGACAGAACATGGGGGTGTTTTGTAGCGCGCTCACCATGTTCTGTCTTCAGTGCCGACGCTCATTAGTGCAGCGCCGGCCGCATCACATCATCCTGACGGCGCGCACATGTCAGGACTCAGGAGCGGGGCAGTGACTGTATTACACAGCCGCAGCCCCGCTCTCATACACTCATGTGTACTATACTGTATTGTGCAGTTTGCGGTGGAGGAGGGGGGGGGCTGTGATTTAACGCTCCCCCCCCTCTCCGCCGCATACAACACAATACATTACAAGGCATCACACACATTACATTACAATACAATACATAACGTTACAACACAATACATTACATTACACTGCAGCTTACCTGGAGTCCTCCGCACCGACTCTTCTGCTCTGTCTGGAAGCCGTGTCACGTGACAACACGGTCACATGGTACACTAAGTGTACCATGTGACCGTAACCCGGAAGTGCCGGCTTCACGGCACAGAAGATTTAGTTAGAAAACATGCTGTATGGCAACGGGGGCCCGTGGGCCCCCCAGGCTTATGGGCCCGGTCGCAACTGCGACCGCTGCGACCCCTATAGCTACGCCACTGGTTGTATGTCCCTGAGGCTGGGAGAACAACAATGAATGGGAATGACAGCAAGAGTTGCGCGGAGGCGAACCTCTGCACAGACAGATTGTTTGATTAGAAGAATCGCGCGTAGTAATTCATTCTGTACTGCAAGAGAAATTGGACGTCACATCCTAAGTCTAGGGAGTCAACCAGTGTAGACACAAACCATCAGAAGGAGATTGCACGACATTGGGCAGACGTCCAGCTACAGGTGTTCCACTGACCACACGCCACCGCTCTGAAAGGCTATCATGGTGCACATCAAAACCGCAATGGAGGCTGTAATGGTGGTCTATCTTCAGTAATGATTCCCAATTTTGTCTCGGATGGAATGATAGCCGGACATTAATCTGAAGACCACGTGGGCAAAGCTATGAAGAGGCCTTTCTGGGATTATGGTGTGGAGTGGCATAACGTACGGTAGCCTCCCATCAAGCACATCTGGGATGTCATTGGTCGGAATTGCAAAAGGAGCTGCCAGCAGCCAATCTTGATGATTTGCGTGCCCAAGTGCATTCAGCGTGGCATAACATTCCTCAGTCAACCGTTAATAACCTCATTGATAGCATGCCAAGGCATGTAAGTACGTGTATTTCTGAGCCAGGCGCTCATACTCGATACGAAATAAATAATTTGCATATCATTAACATGTCTATCAATCCTCTGATTTCCACAATTCCAAAACTTTTCCTTCTTAGTGTTGCAATTTTAATGTTGAGGAGCACTGGCTTAGCTATAGGGGTCGCAGCGGTCGCAATTGCGACCGGGCCCCGAAGCCAGGGGGGCCCACGGCCCCCCGCACCACATCAATAAAAAGTTACTATAGTAACTCGGGCCGCGGGCCCCTGTTACTATAGTAACATACTTTACTTACCTTCCTGGTTCCGGATCGCAGCGGAGGTCCTGACGTCAAGCGCTGTGCGCAGCGCATGACGTCACAGCGCTATGCGCCGCGCACAGCATTGAGACGACAGAACTCCCGCCGCGGCCGAAGAGGAAGGTAAGGTTAGCCCTGACTGGCGGGGTCCGACTCCCGGGACCCGCCAATTAGCTGTTTTGAAGGGGCCGCAGCACTCGTAAGAGAGCTGCTCCCCTTCATTCCTGTCACTTCATTCCGGTCACACTGTGAATCCGTGTCGGCGATTCACAGTGTGGGCGAGTAGTGAAATGAAGGGGAAGCAGCTCTCGTACGCGTGCTGCGGCCCCTTCAAAACAGCTGATTTGCGGGTCCCGAGAGACACATCAGCTATTAATGGCCTATCCTGAGGATAGGCCATCAATGTTTAGGGACTGTACAACCCCTAAGCCTACGATGTAGCAGGCTTAGGGGGCCCATGAGACAGGATCACAGATTGTGTGATCCTGTCTGCTGGGCCCTGTATCTAAGCCAATCACATGGTAGGCTTAGATACATGGCCCATGCGTGATCCTGTCTGCTGGGCCCTGTATCTAAGCCAATCACATGGTAGGCTTAGATACATGGCCCATGCGTGATCCTGTCTGCTGGGCCCTGTATCTAAGCCAATCACATGGTAGGCTTAGATACATGGCCCATGTGTGATCCTGTCTGATGGGCCCTGTATATAAGCCAATCACATGGTAGGCTTAGATACAGGGCCCATGCGTGATCCTGTCTGCTGGGCCCTGTATCTAAGCCAATCACATGGTAGGCTTAGATACATGGCTCATGCGTGATCCTGTCTGCTGGGCCCTGTATCTAAGCCAATCACATGGTAGGCTTAGATACATGGCCCATGTGTGATCCTGTCTGATGGGCCCTGTATATAAGCCTACCACACTGTAGGTTTAGATACAGGGCCCCAGCACACAGTAATCTTATACTGTATAAGATTACTGTCTGCTGGGCCCTGTATCTAAGCCAATCACATGGTAGGCTTAGATACATGGCCCATGCGTGATCCTGTCTGCTGGGCCCTGTATCTAAGCCAATCACATGGTAGGCTTAGATACATGGTCCATGTGTGATCCTGTCTAATGGGCCCTGTATATAAGCCAATCACATGGTAGGCTTAGATACATGGCCCATGCGTGATCCTGTCTGCTGGGCCCTGTATCTAAGCCAATCACATGGTAGGCTTAGATACATGGCCCATGCGTGATCCTGTCTGCTGGGCCCTGTATCTAAGCCAATCACATGGTAGGCTTAGAAACATGGCCCATGCGTGATCCTGTCTGCTGGGCCCTGTATCTAAGCCAATCACATGGTAGGCTTAGATACATGGCCCATGTGTGATCCTGTCTGATGGGCCCTGTATATAAACCTACCACACTGTAGGTTTAGATACAGGGCCCCAGCACACAGTAATCTTATACTGTATAAGATTACTGTCTGCTGGACCCTGTATCTAAGCCTACGTTGTGGTAGGCTTAGATACAGGGTCCCACAGACAGTATCACACATGGGCCCTGTATCTACGCCTAACACACGTGTTACTAATCATTTTTTGTGTGTTTTCTTACAGGTTCGGTCGTTGGACTACGTCGGATTCCAGGACTACTTCGATGACAGCTTTTTTTTTTATTATCAATAAAATGGTTAATGAGGGTTGTGTGGGTTTTTTTTTTATTTCAATAAAATATTTTTTCTATGTCTTTGTGTTTTTTTTTAAACTATATTACTACCGCCTTAGTAATGGCCGCCGGCTGATTGACAGCATCCATTGCTAAGGCGGGGCTTAGTGTTAGCCAATGCCGATGCAGAGGCTAACACTAACCCCCTTTATTACCCCGGTACCCACCGCCACCAGGGGTGCTGGGAAGAGCCGGGTACGATCCAGTACCTGACCATCTGTAGTGATGGTCGGCCACTGGGGTGGCCGCAGGCTGTGTATTATCAGGAGGGGAAAGGCCAAAAACAGTGGCCCTTCCTACCCTGGTGATGCTAGGCTGCTGCTGCTTTATTGTATCTGGCTGGTTATGAAAAATGGGGGGGACCCCACGTCATTTAAAAAAATAAAAAATAATAATTGGAAAGAACGATGTGGGGTCCCCCCCCCCCAATTTTCATAACCAGCCAGATACAACACAGCAGCAGCAGGCAGCATTACAAGGGTGGGAAGGGCCACTGTTTTTGGCCTTCCCCAGCCTAATACTACCAGCCTGTGGCCACCCCGGTGCCTGCCGTCACTACTGTGATAATAAAGTTTAAAAAGATACAAGCACATAGAAAAAATATTTTATTGAAATAAAAAAACACAACCCTCATTAACCATTTTATTGAGAATAAAAAAAAAAGCCATCATTGAAGTCCTCGAATCCGAAGTCCAACAACCGAACCTGTAAAAAAAACACAAACACACAAAAATAATCAGTAACACATAAAGAAGCAAAATTATTATTCTTACCTATCCTGGGTCCAGCGCTGGAGACGCAATGTCAGCGAGCTGGGCCCTGTATCTAATCCAACCATGTGTGATACTGTCTGCTGAGCTGTGTATCTAATCCAATCATGTGTGATACTGTCTGCTGAGCCACTGTATCTAATCCTATCATGTGTGGTACTGTCTGCTGGGCCCTGTATCTAATCGTATCTTGTGTGATACTGTCTGCTGGGCCCTATATCTAATCCGATCATGTGTGATACTGTCTGCTGAGCCACTGTATCTAATCCTATCATGTGTGATACTGCCTTCTGAGCCACTGTATCTAATACTATCATGTGTGGTACTGTCTGCTGAGCCACTGTATCTAATCCTATCATGTGTGGTACTGTCTGCTGAGCCACTGTAACTAATCCTATCATGTGTGATACTGTCTGCTGGGCCACTGTATCTAATCCTATCATGTGTGATATTGCCTTCTGAGCCACTGTATCTAATCCTATCATGTGTGAAACTGTCTGCTGAGCCACTGTATCTAATCCTATCCATAGTTTATAGGGTCGTAGTGCTATAGATATGCTATGCTGTCTCATATACACACTTTTTTTGGGGCGGACACATATGTATTGGGGCTATTTCCCTGACATTTTAAGCCCAGAGGGTATGTTCACACGGCAGCGTCTGTTACGGCTGAAATTACGGTGCTGTTTTCAGGAGAAAACAGCACCGTAATTTCAGCCGTAATGGCATGTGCAGGCGCCTTTCGCTGCGTCCATTACGGACGTAATTGGAGCTGTTTTTCTATGGAGTCCATGGAAAACGGCTCCATTTCCGTCTGAAGAAGTGACAGGCACTTCTTTGAGGCGGGCGTCTGTTTTACGCGCCGCCTTTTGACAGCGGCGCGTAAAAAAAAATGACCGTCGGCACAGGACATCGTAAGACCCATTCAAATGAATGGGCAGATGTTTGCCAACGCTTTTGAGCCGCATTTTCGGACGTAATTCAATGCTAAAACGCCCGAATTACGTCCGTAAATAGGGTGTGTGAACCCAGCCTTAGTGACACCCCGGCTGCTAGTGCTGCATTGTTGGGTCACTCAGGAGACCCAGCAATGCAGCTGAAAGCTGCGGACCGTCGGCCATGAGAAGTTTGCGGGGGGGGGGGCCCAGTAAGAATTTTTGCATCGGGGCCCATGAGCCTTTAGCTACGCCCCTGTTGAGGAGTGTATATATATATATATATATATATATATATATATATATATATATCATATAATAATCTTCATTTATATACCACTAACATATTTTGCTGCGTTTTACAATTAGCAAAGTAACAAACATGACAAGTAATCAAAACTACTAAACAAACGATCAATAATTTATCAGACCATGGGATTTGCTTGTGCTTAATAGCAAGGGTAAAATTACTTTAGGATGTATTTCTAGCTGGAATTCACCTCATAAAGACAGCATGTGCCTGTAAATCAATATTTAGGTATTTCACACATATCATTAAGTCTTTTTGACACAGTGCCAAGACCCAGGGCCGCCATCAGGGGGGTACTGGGGGTACTGCAGTGAGGGGCCCGGGCATACATTTAAAAAAAAGGGGCCCGCACTCTGCCGCTGGAATTAATATACTCACGGCAGTGTGGCTCTTACGATTTAATTTCGGTGAAAGGAACAGGTCCCATCACGAAGCAGGGGCCCGTTCATTACATCAGAATAAAACCGTAAGGGCCTGCTGGAGAGTGAGATGTGCCCGCCCCTCCTCCTCCACAACAGCGTGACTGCGAGTGGGGAGGAGACAAGGAGTGGAGACATCACAGCAGCGGGAGTTATGAGCTCAGCCTCGGAGGATACTTCCAGCAGTGAGTACTAAGTTATGTCTGTGTCCGGCCAGGGCCGCCATCAGGGGGGTATTAGGGGTACTGGTGTGAGAGGCTCGGCCAAACCTAACTGAAAGGGGGTCCCGGCAACTGCCGCGACTTGCCTTTGGTAGAAAAAAAACGGGCCCCTGCAATGGGGCCCGTTTTTTTCACCACAGAATGTCGTGAGCTGCGGGCCCCCCTTCTCGTCATGGGGGCAGTAGAATCGCGCTCGCGGGAGAGACCGACCGATCGCGCACACAAGGAAACTCCCGCGTTTTTTGCCTGCGGCGATTGAGGACAGCAGACAAAAAACGCAGCGAAAAATGCATTTTCTGCCTCCCATTGATTTTGATGGGAGGTAAGAGGCAGAACCGCGGCAAGAAAGGACGTGCTGCTTTTCCTTTTTTCCGTGACTGGCTCCCATTGATTTCAGATTAAATCAATGGGAGGCGGTTTTGGAAGTTGTTTGGTGCTGATTCTGACGCAGTGTCCGAGTCAATATCAAGGCCCAAAAACTCTGTGAACTGGGCCTTATTCTTAGGGCTTATTCAGACGAACGAGTAATACGTCCGTGCAACGCGTGTGATTTTCACGCCCCTCGCACGGACCTATGTTACTCTATGGGGCCGTGCAGACTGTCAGTGATTTTCACGCAGCGTGTGTCCGCTGCGTAAAACTCACGACATGTCCGATATTTGTGCATTGTTCGCGCATCACGCACCCATTGAAGTCAATGGGTGCGTGAAAATCACGCCCAGCACTTCCGCAGCAATATAAACTATGAATGAAAACAGAAAAGCACCACGTGCAAACATACAAACAGAGTGTCATAATGATGGCGGCTGTGCGAAAATCACGCAGCCACACATCATACGCTGCTGACACACGGAGCTGTTATAGACCTTTTGCATGCACAAAACGCCACGTTTTTTGCGCGCGCAAAAAGCACACGCTCGTGTGAATCTGGCCTTAGGGTAGGAACACACTAGGCATGAACACTGTGGATTTTATGCAACACATTTTATTGTGGAAAATCCGCAGCGTATTACACTCGCAGCAGAGTGGATGAGATTTGAACAAATCTCATCCACACGCTGCAAAAAAAATTGACCTGCAGTGTGGCTTTTTAAGCCGCAGCATGTCAATGTATTCTGTGGAATCGCTGCTCCTCTGTTGCGGAAATGCTGCGGTTCTGCCGCAAAAATCACAAATGAGAAAAAAAAAGGTACTTTTTTAAATTGATAAAAAAGTTTAGACTTACCCCGGCCGTAGTCCTGGTGACGCAATCCTCTATTCTTAGCGCAGCCCGGCCTCCTGTCATGATGTTTCATCCCATGTGACTGCTGCAGCGGTCACATGGTCTACAGAGTCATCCCAGGAGGCGGGGCTACGTTCAGAAGAGAGAGATGCGTCACCTAAACTACGGCCAGGGCAAGTCTAAACTTTTTTTTCCCTGCAGGTTTCCCGCAGCGGACATGCCTTACGAAACCTGAGCCACTATTTGGTGCGGTTTTGCTGGCGGAATTCCCTGCGGCTACCTGTAGTTTTACTCAGCATATCCGCCTAGAGTGTCCCTTATGATGTCGCTCCTGGAGCTGCTGCCTGTCTCTAAATAGGCAGTTGGTCCAGTAGAATTTGGAATTATTTTTTTTTGTGAACCCGTTCGTCTGAATAAGCCCTAAGAATAAGGCCCAGTTCACAGAGTTTTTGGGCCTTGATATTGACTCGGACACTGCGTCAGAATCAGCACCAAAAAACTTCCAAAACCGCCTCCCATTGATTTAATCTGAAATCAATGGGAGCCAGTCGCGGAAAAAAGGAAAAGCAGCACGTCCTTTCTTGCCGCGGTTCTGCCTCTGACCTCCCATCGAAAACACTGGGAGGCAGAAAATGCATTTTTCGCTGCGTTTTTTGTCTGCTGTCCTCAATCGCCGCAGGCAAAAAACGCGGCAAGATAGTGTGGGCAGGTCAAAATCTGCCTCAAAATTCGGTGAGCGGTTCCAGGCGGTCGCGGGTGCGCATGCGCGGGAGTTTGCGGGTGCGCGCGATCGGTCGCACGGGCGGCGGTGTTTGATGGCTCCCATGACGACCCCCATGCTACCCAGGGCCGCCATCAGTGGGGGTATTAGGTGTACTGATGTGAGAGGCCCGGCCAAACCTAATTGAAAGGGGGGCCCGCAGCTCACGACATTCTTTTGGTGAAAAAAACGGGCCCCATTGCGGGGGCCTGTTTTTTTTTCTACCAAAGGCAAGTCGCGGCAGTTTTCCGGGCCCCCCTTTCAATTAAGTCTAAGGACGCAGCGTCGTCCGAAACGCGTAGGCCTAAGAGGATACCCTCCCTCAACTTCTATACACCCAGGACCTTATACCACTGGACTTCCTTTTAATCAACAATTAAACTTGGAAAATTGAATTCCATTTTAACGCCTCAGCGCTGGATCCTACCTTCTTCCCTTGTTTCTACCATGATATAGTGCTGGACGGAGTACCGTTAACAGGCGGTGCCACGGTAGGGGGGCCCAGAAAATTTAGCTGTAGGGGGCCCTGAAATTCCTGATGGTGGCCCTGTGTCCGGCTGCTGCTGCCCGGAGCCTCCTGAAAAAATCTCCTCCTGCCCCCATAGAAAGTAAATATCTTACCCACCTCTCTACGGCTCTTATCTCCCGTCCTGTGTAACATGTGACAATAAACCTGTCTTCTCCCTCTGTTTACACAGGACAGGAGAAAAGAGTCGTTGTAGAGCTGATAGTGATACAATCCTATGCTGCAGTGTAAACTAATACAGATGTGGGCAAGATTTTTGCTTTCTATGGGGATGGGGTAGAGTTAGATGATAATGGGGGCAGGGAGATGATAATGGGGGCAGGGAGATGATAATGGGGGCAGGGAGATGATAATGGGGCAGGGAGATGTTAATGGGGGCAGGGAGATGATAATGGGGGCAGGGAGATGATAATGGGGGCAGGGAGATGATAATGGGGGCAGGGAGATGATAATGGGGGCAGGGAGGTGATAATGGGGCAGGGAGATGATAATGGGGGCAGGGAGATGATAATGGGGGTAGGGAGATGATAATGGGGCAGGGAGATGATAATGGGGGCAGGGAGATGATAATGGGGGCAGGGAGATGATAATGGGAGCAGAGAGATGATAATGGGGGCAGGGAGATGATAATGGGGGTAGGGAGATGATAATGGGGCAGGGAGATGATAATGGGGGCAGGGAGATGATAATGGGGGCAGGGAGATGATAATGGGAGCAGAGAGATGATAATGGGGACAGGGAGATGATGATGGGGCAGGGAGATGATGATGGGGCAGGGAGATGGCATTGGGTAGGGAGGGAAATGATGCTAGAGTGGGAAGGAGATAATAATGGAGGGAGGATGGCACTTGAGTAGGGATACACGATGCATCAAAACTTCGATACTGTTTCGATACCGTGCACCCCCAAACGGTTCGATACCGTTATTTCATGTATTTCGATACTAAGCTGTGCGGCCGCACAGCTCAATATTGTAATTAGAGATGAGCGAACTTATGAAAAGTTCGGTTCGGCTAGTTCGCCGAATTTCACGAAAAAGTTTGATTTGGACCGAACTAGTTCTGACCGAACCTGTAATTTTCGTGCGCCGAGCATGGTATTGTCCAGGATGCTGAAAGAGTTAATGGGCTGCACTCTTTCAGCAACTTTGACAGTACATGCTCGGCACGCGGAAAATACAATTTTAATGTAATAAAAAAATAAAATAAATACGTTCATACTTACATTCCTCCTGTCCGGCCTCCAGCGATGACGTTTCATCCATGTCGGCGCTGCAGCCAATCACAGGCTGTAGTGGCGGTCACGCACATCAGGATGACGTCAGAAGGCCGGCCTCCAAGGATGACGCTTCATCCCACGTGACCGCCTCTGCAGCCAATCACAGGCTGCAGCGGCCTCTGCAGCCAATCACAGGCTGCCGCGGCCTCTGCAGTCAATCACACGCTCCTCTCCTGAAATACTCTGTGCTGCCTTAAACTCTGTGGACAGGTCAGGATCCTGTTTCTTTTAAATGCTGCTGGGGAACCCGCTCGATCCACTATATAAGGCTGTGCTACAGTGCAGCATTTAAAAGAAACAGGATCCTGACCTGTCCACAGAGTTTAAGGTTAAGAGCAGAGTTCACAGTAGCACAGAATCTGCACACTCCTCTCCTGAAATACTCTGTGCTGCTGTGAACTCTGCTCTTACCATTACGTAGCTCTCAGTCTGTTACCTCTCCTCCACTCCTGTCCTCAATAACACCTTCACATGATTGGCAAGTCACCACCCCGCACAAGATCCGCACGCTCATCTCCTGAAATACTCTGTGCTGCTGTGAACTCTGCTCTTACCATTACGTGGTGACTTGCCAATCATGTGAAGGTGTTATTGAGGACAGGAGTGGAGGAGAGGTATCAGACTGAGAGCTACGTAATGGTAAGAGCAGAGTTCACAGCAGCACTGAATCTGCACGCTCATCTCCTGAAATACTCTGTGCTGCCTTAAACTCTGTGGACAGGTCAGGATCCTTTTTCTTTTAAATGCTGCACTGTAGCGCAGCCTTATATAGTGGATCGAGCGGGTTCCCCAGCAGCATTTAAAAGAAACAGGATCCTGACCTGTCCACAGAGTTTAAGGCAGCACAGAGTATTTCAGGAGATGAGCACGGCCGGCCACGGGCAGCTGGTCGTTTTTCCGAGCCGTGCTCCCATTATAAAGTATAGGAGCACGGCCCGTAAAATAAAAAAATAGAACATGTTCTATCTTTTTAACGGCACGGGCACCTTCCCGTGAGAAAACAGGAAGGCACCCGTGGCTAACAGAAGTCTATGGGCCGCTACTTCGGGTCGTAATTACGACCCGTAATAACGGGTGTTTTTACGGTCGTGTGCATGAGGCCCCGTAATGACGGGTGGCTACATGTGTGCACCCATCATTACGACAGCGTTGCTAGGCGACGTCAGTAAATAGTCACTGTCCAGGGTGCTGAAAGAGTTAACTGATCGTCAGTAACTGTTTCAGCACCCTGGACAGTGAATTCCGATCAGAATATAGAGTAACCTGTAAAAAAAAAAAAAAGACGTTCCTACTTACCGAGAACTTTCTGCTTCCTCCAGTCCGGTGTCCCGGCCGTTGCCTTGGTGACGCGTCCCTCTCGACATCCGGCCCGACATTCCTGGATAACGTTACAGCCCATGTGACCGCTGCAGCCAATCACAGGCTGCCGCGGCCTCTGCAGCCGATCACAGGCTGCAGAGGCCTCTGCAGCCAATCACAGGCTGCCGCGTCAGAAAAGAAGGTCGGACTGGAGGAAGAAGAGGGACTCGTCACCAAGACAACGACCGGGTACGTATGAAATGCTTTTTATTTTATTTTTAATCAGCAGCCTCTTTTCTCTATCAGTGATTGATAGAGACAAGTGGCTGCCGATTTGTATAATATTTTTGACCGGGTTCGGTCAAAACGGGTTCGGCCGAACCCGGTGAAGTTCGGATTCGCTGCGAACCGAACTTTTCCCGATGTTCGGACCGAAACCGGGTTCGGTTGTCCCGGTTCGCTCATCTCTAATTGTAATACATGACTGTATGAGAGTGGAGCTGCGGCTGTGTAATACAGTCACGGCCCTGCTCCGGAGTCCTGACATGTGTGCGCCGCCAGGATTATGTGATGCGGCCAGCGCTGCACTAATGAGCGGCGGCACTGAAAACAGAACATGGCGGGCGCACTACAAAACACCCCCACATGTTCTGTCTTCAGTGCCTGAACTGCCGCTCATTAGTGCAGCGCCGCCCGCATCACCTCGTGCTGAACGCGTGCGGGGCGGGGCAATGGTTGTATTACACAGCCGCAGTCCCACTCTATAAAGGCAGAGATCAAAGAAACCTCTCATCTCCGCCGCTATTCCCCTGAATGCTGCGATCAAAGCTGACTGCAGCATTCAGGGGAAAATAAGAAGGGGGGATGCCCCTTGGATCACGTCACAGGAATCCCTGTGACGCGATTGAGGGACATACCATATATGGGCAAACAGCCCAGGGTCCAATGAAGGACCCCAGGGCTGTCTTACCATATTTCCTGTTAGGGCATACTCAGGTCTGTCCTAACAACTGCATGTGTACTATCCGTATATAGATATATATACCAGTACATTAAAGTTTAAAAAATAAAGTAAAAACATAAAGTAATGTTAAATAAAATAAAAAAATACACATACACCTTTTTTACAAAACACATTAAAATAAGTCTGAATACATAAAATATACACATTCAGTATTGGCGCGGCCGTAATTACCTGCACAACAATTTTTTTGCGTCATTTATGATGTGTACGCTGTAAAAAATAAAATAAAAACTTCTTTCACTTAATAATGTGGGGCACGAGGTGTGATGAATTTAACCTCCATGTGCCTCACATTAATAGTAATTAACCCCATCATGTACCTTACACATTAACCCATTATAATTGAGGAACATGATCGGGTTAATTACTATTAATGTGAGGCACATGGAGGTTAAATTTACCATCACACCTCGCGCCTCACATAAGAAATGGAAGAACTGTTTTGTTTTTGTATTACTGTTGGCAAAGTATCGCTTTGTTATCGAAATCGCAACACTACACAAAGCATCGGTACCGAAGTCCAAATTCTGGTATCGTGACATCCCTCCACTGGAGGAGGCATTATACAATGGGGGGGGGGTAATAATTGGGTGAAAAGTGATGATAACTGAAGGGAGGGGAGAAATTATACATGGGGAGGGGTAGAGGAAGGAGAGAGTATACCTGGGTAGGGGGAGAAAGCTTATACCGGAGGCATAGTTAGCAACAGTCCTGAATTTGCAGGGACTGTCCTGAATCTACAGAGGCAGTCCCGGCAAATTACTGTCCCAGACGTGTCTCAGCCACTGCCATATTCAATTGTATCTGCGTCCACAGGATGCAGATACAATTGAATACTATGGCAGAGCAGGAAAGTATCAGCTTCCTGCTCTGCCATTCACCCATCCAGGAGCGGAATCCCCGGCCAGAGAGTTTCCGACATTCTGGCCGGGGATTCCTCTCCTAGAGGTAGCCCCTGAGGTCACTGTCCATATATGGACAGTGAGGTCAGGGTCTCCTCCTGGACTGGAATCCCCTGTAGAGAGTGCCACACACTCCCCTGTAGTTAGTGCCAAACATACCCCCTGTAGATAGCGCCACACACACACTCCCCTGTAGATAGTGCCACACACTGCCCCCTGTAGATAGCACCACACCATCCCATGTAGATAGCGCCACACAATCCCATGTAGATAGCGCCACACCCACCCTGTAGATAGCGCCACCCCCCCTGTAGATAGCGCCACACACCCCCTGTAGATAGTGCCACACACCTCCCCTGTAGATAGCGCCACACACAGCCCCCTGAAGATAGCGCCACACACAGCCCCCTGTAGATAGCGCGACACACAACCCCTGTAAATAGCGCTCCACACCCCCTGTAGATAGCGCCACACACACCCCCCCTTTAGATAGTGCCACACCCCCCCCCCCTGTAGATAGTGCCCCACACCCCCCTGTAGATAGTGCCACACACACCTCCCTGTAGATAGTGCCACACACCCCCCCTGTAGATAGTGCCACACACCCCCCTGTAGATAGTGCCACACACAACCCCCTGTAAATAGCTCCACACACAGCCCCCCTGTAAATAGCTCCACACACTGCCCCCTGTAGATAGCGCCACACACACTCCCCTGTAGATAAAAGTCTGAATGCTAAACTCTGGCCACAGGTAGGGGTCTGGTGGGAAGGTGTCTGAATTACCTAACAGGTCTGGTCTAGGATCTTAATTTTTTTCTGGTTTGGTGTCTGAATTAATTTTGTTGTGTGGTTTTTACACAGATAACGTGTGTGCAGCGTGTGAAAAGAATGCAAAAGCATCATCCAGGCATGCCCGTGGCGGTGGGAGATCTTAGGGACTACATTTTGGTGAGTGACTCTGCTGTGTATAGGGCTTCAGTGCAATGATTTTTGTTTATATTGTCCTCCTACACCCTGACAGATTCTATACACACACACACACACACACACACACACTCACTTTCCCTTTTTGCCCCCCACAGAGCCGCTGTCTCTTGTCTCTTCCCTGTCACTCCACAGAGTCCCTGTGAAGTTGCGTCTCCCCCCTGGCTACCACTGCTACCTTCAGTTCTCCCAGCCCTGGCACTTAGTCTCTCCCCTTTCCCCTCCGACACCCACCTCCTATCTCTGCCCTGCTCCTCCAAAGAGTTTTCTTTTTAATGTGCCCAGACTCATTGGCAGTATGGGGCCCAGAAATTCCTGATGGCAGCCCTGCCAAGACCAGGAGTAGATCGTAAACAGAGAAATAATCTAACGGAAAGTCTCAAATGTTTTTTTTTTCCTATACTTGTTTGGCCCAAAATGTGCATGGAAAAACGGCACCAAATTAAGGTATTAAAAAGAAAAAAATTATTATCCTTTTGCTGTCTCAATTTTGTGTCTTCGGATGAACAGTGCTGTCAAATTCAGGGAATGGGATGATAAGGCAAGGGTCTCTGTGTATGCCTGTGTATGCCTGTGGCACTCAGATAATGAATGTATTAATGTAAAAGACTGTTTTTAGTAATATGGAATTTTTTGCTGTCCGTTCTTTAAAGGGTTCTCTGCTTAATTCCTCTTTCACATGGCGGTATTTTTGTCAGTATTTTGGATCAGTATTTGGAAACCAAAACCAGGAGTAAGTCCAAAACATGAAAGAGGTGCAAATCGTTCCATTATACTTTTTCTCTGAGTAGGTTCCACTCCTAGTTTTGACTGATGCAAAATACTTACCAAAATAGGAGCATTAGACAAATTGTTCACATATGCATGTAATTTAGGAGTCCTCGGCTCAGAAACGTTGCAGATTTAATTCATAATACAGTAGTAGTTCAAACTAGGAAAAACATCTTCCAAAATGTATCTACTCGATAAACTTACCTATCTGGGCTCCAGCGATGTGCCTTCCTCCTCTCAGCCATAGGCGGGATTCACACGACCGGGTCGTTCCCGAGCCCGAGTGTCGGCCGGTAAAATCGGCCATTTTGCCCGGCCGGTTTGCATTAAGTTTTGCATCCGTGCCGGGCCGGGCAGATCCGGACAGTGACATCAGCGGCAACTCCTGAAGGGGAATCCCCATGTGTTTGGGGATTCCGCTTCAGGAGTTTCCCCTGATGTCACTGCCCAGATATGGACAGAGACATCAAGCGCTCTGTCCAGGAGCGGAATCCCCGAAAACACGGGGATTCCGCTCCTTCAAGGAGCTAAAGTGCGACTAGCACATAGCAGAGCAGGGAGATACCTCCCTGCTCTGCTATAGTGGCGTCGCTGCAGTAGTAGCAGCCGCAGCAGCAGCAGCTGCTAGCGGCGCCATCGAAGGTGTCGCCGGGCCAGGGTGCTTTTCAAGCAGGGGAAGGGAGCCAGCGCAGCGCTCCCTTCCACCTGCTGTACACCCCGGCCCTGCCACACCGTGTACAGCGATGCCATTCGTCAGAATGGCATCAACTCCTCCTCCTCACATGCACTCTGCGCTGTGAGGAGGAGGAGATAGAGCGCAGGCTCCGGAAAACCCGGCCATCACTCGGGACACATCCCGGTGATGGCCGTGTATTACCCGGCCCCATAGACTTCTATGGGAGCCGGGCGGCCGGGTACCCGGGCGAAGATAGAGCATGTCCTATTTTTTGACGGCCGGTTTTTCCGGCCGTCAAAAAATCGGTCGTGTGAATAGCCCCATTAGGGGTCTATTATTCCTAATGCAGCCGGGTGCCGGCCGATTTATGAACGGCCGGCACCCGGCCGGGAAACCCTGCCGTGTGAATGAGGCCTTATTGAGTCTAGTGCAAGATGGTTGTAGATGCCGGGCTGTGCATGTGTGATGCACGCAGTTATCCAGTCAATCAAATTCAAAGTCACATTATTTAAAGGAGCTTCTAATTGGCCTCTGCCAGTTAAAGTGTTTTTAACACTGTATTGGCTTGTGTTCTTGTGTTTTTTATCTGCTATCTGTGACCTGAACTGACCACTTCTTCCAAGAGACATACACAAAGACATAAGAGAAAAACCATACTAAACCTATCCCCCTATCAAAACACCAATAGGTTTCTAGTACTATGTATAGTTTTCAGAGTGGAGGACCACCCATATCTCCATCTGAAGCCATACTAATAAATGTTCCTCTCCTCTTAACATTATGTTAATGTACTGAGTGTTTAACTCAGTGTAATCTATTTCTATATATTTACGGAGATTACGTCTAGCAGCTACACTAAGGCTCTATTCACACGACAGGGTACGAGTGTCGGCCGATAAAAACGGCCGTTTTGCTCAGCCGTTTTTTTCCCTGTCCGTTTTAAAAACGGATGAATTTCATTTGTAATTTTTTTTGCCACACACTTCTGTAATGACGGGGGGGGGGGGGGGAGACAGACAAGTGAGCCCTAATCTACCCGCCACTCAGTCCCTGCCTACTTGCACGGCCCGTCCTAGGCGATGGCGTACAGCTGGGCGACGGTCCCTATGCTCAATATGTGCACGACAGACAAACAGACAAGGGTACACAGAAGCTAAGGGAAATGGGGCAGTTGCCCACGGCAACACCGTGAGCAACAAGAGTAGTGAACAAGCCGAGTCAAACCAGGAGTGTACGAGGTACCAAAAGCAGAGAGTAGTCAGTAAAGCCAGGGTCAATATGAAGCAGAGGTCAATAGTACAACAGCAGCAGCAGAGCCGGGAAACAGGCAGAATCACAGGCAAAGGAGGAGCAGGAATTGAAGGTATAAATAGACAGAGGGTGGGAGCTAGCTCCGTCTGGCCAGGCTGTGATAGGCTCTCCCACTTCTCAGCCTCCCAGCCCGAGTGGTAGATGATCGAGTCACTCTATCAGACTTAGGAGCAGGTGCAGACTGATTAACCACGGGCGTCGACACAGAAGCTGTGTCTGGCAGATCCTTTACAACTTCCCTCTGTAGATAATGCCACAGCCCCCCTGTAGGTAGTGCCACACAGCCCTCTGTAGGTACTGCCACAGCCCCCCTGTAGGTAGTGCCACACAGCCCCTTGTAGGTAGGGACACACAGCCCCCCTGTAAGTAGTGCCAAACAGCCCCCTGTAGGTAATGCCACACAGCCGCCTGTAGGTAGTGCCACACAGCCCCCGTGTAGGTAGTGCCACAGAGCTCCCCTGTAGGTAATGTCATACAGCCCCCTGTAGGTAATGCCACACAGCCCCCTGTAGGTAATGCCATACAGCCCCCCTGTAGATAGTTCTACACAGCACCCTTTTACATAGCACCCCCCCATAGGTGGCACCCCCTACCTTTCTGTAGATAGCGCCACTGTAGGGGATCGTTCCAGGAGAAGTCCCTGACTTCAATGTCCATATATGAAGAGTGAAGTCAGGGACTTCTCCTGGAGTGGAAACACTGGCCACAGCGCCGGGGTTTGCGCTTCAGAAGTCCCTGACGTCACTGTGTCCATTTATGGACAGTGAAGTCAGGGACTTCTCCTGGAGCGAAAACACTGGCCACAGCGCTGGGGATTCTGCTTCAGAAGTCCCTGACATCACTATGTCCATATATGGACAGTGAAGTCAGGGACTTCTCCTGGAGAGGAAACGCCGGCCACAGCGTCAGGGATTCCACTTCAGAAGTCCCTGACGTCATTGTGTCCATATGTGGACAGTGAAGTCAGGGACTTCTCCTGGAGCAGAATCCCCGGCCACAGCTTCAGCAATGCTGTGGCCGGGGATTGGGGATTCCGCTCCTATAGGGAGCAAAAAAATACCCTCCTCCTCCTGACTTGCAGTTCGCACTGTGAGGAGGAGAAGAGAACGAATGAGCGGCAGAAAGCTCGATCGTCACTTGAATTACATCTGAGTGACAGCCGTGATTTACACGGCCCCATAGACTTCTATGGGAGCCGTGCGGCCGGGAGAACGGGCACAAATAGGGCACGCACCATTATTTGACGACGAGTCAAAAAATCGTCTGCGTGAATAGCCCCATTTGGGGTCTATTGTTCCTACTGCGGCCATGTGACGGCCGTTCAAAAAGTGTCCGTCACACGGCAGGGAATCCCTGTCGTGTGAATAAGGCCTAACGAGTAAGGTATGCATTTAAAGAACAATCACTCTTCTCTCTCTTCTTTACTAGATTCTCTCACAAAAAAAAGGCTATATAATTTACAACTTGTTAAATATTTAGTAGTAAAATATGAAAATATTATATGAAATATAAATGTAGAGAAACTAACCTCCACAGGGCATGCCAGACACTTCCCCTCCTGTCAAGGAGGGGACAAGGTAGATGCGAGCAAAACACAAAAACTCCAGTATTTACATAGGCCTTTTTTGTATTCTGGGCTACCTGAGTTGCTTTATAGAAGATACATAAACAGAGTTCAAATGTGTCTCGAGATTTGACCAATAGCGACAAAGTTACATCATGCACTATATGCCATTTAATTCTACATTCATTCAGAATCTGGTCCGTACATGTTCGTGAGCGCTTCATCTATAAACTGTGCAAAAAAAAACAACCAAACTGTTTGGACAGAGATCTCCTCAGGCCAGATTAGGCAAGTGTTTCACACTTGTAATAAAATCCCCCAAAAGTCCTTTGGGAAGAAAACATGTGGTCCAACCCTTCACAATAGTCAAATCCCTAAATACCGCATGCTGACAAGCGTTTGCTATATTATTAACTGTTAATGAACCCTAAATTATTATTTTTTTTATGACACCTAATCTTAATGTCATGTGCAGACCATCGGCCTCAGGCCCCAAGACATCTTTGGCTCTTTTAATAATACTTTTCAGAAATTTAGGAGTTAAATATAGCCTGCGTACAAACATAAATTGTGTGATTCTATTATTATGAATGACCAAAACTTTGGGAATGAAGTTATATAGCTTACAATCTACCATCAACCTGAATTCTACTAGGTTCTTATTATAGTATAAAGGGATGTGGCGAGATGTTATTTATTTTTAGGATTTTTTCTTACTACTTGTCCATACCTGTTGAGCTAAAACAAAGGTAGGGAAATTTTGAAATTTCTTTTCATTAAGGACCTCGGCCTCCAAGAACTGGAAGATTGATAGCAAAAGTTTAATTTGGTCATTTCCAACAATAGTTTTATTGGATTTACTATCCTCCCAGCTTTTCAATGCTTTTAGCTGGGTTGCTAAATAAAAAAAAGGTAAAAGTTGAGCACAGAGATACCCCCACTATTCCTTCCCTGCTGCAGAATATCAAGCTCGAAACGTGGGGGATTATCTTTCCAAATTAAATCGGTACCATCCACATTAGACGTTATCCAGGAAATCAAACACTGGACTAGTTTAGGGCACAGAAGTCCTGGGGCCAGCTAAGTACCTCAAACTTAACCGCAGTCATGGAAAAAGAGGGTCCTGTAGGTGAATTATGCGTTTTGGATTAAAATTTTCCCTGGGTATCGCAGAAACCAGATCCTTACACATAGGACAACATTGTCTGCGCTCCCTCCTTCTACTAAAATACTGCATGGATTTATGACTAATTATAAAAAAAATTAGCAAAATAATATTAGAGCTACAGTACAGTGGAGAGTAGACATTGATATATACCCTAGCTGTGCAGCAATTAGTGATACATTAAGTATACCATCATCCCATGTTTATTTTATGATGTTTGTTTTAAGATTAGGTCCATTTCCATACATTTACATCTGGTAAAACCACCACATCCGCTTTTAGCGATGTTACAGTATGGCATCATGCGAACAACAATGAATGTTACATTTTGTGTGCGGAGCTATGATATTGAGCAAGGAGACAGCTCCTCTTCTTCTTTATCCCCGCACACACTAACATGTCATTTGGGAAGATGTAAGCCTAACAAGCACTGTTCCATTGTTACCTCTCAGCCATCTAACTGAAAGAGAGGGAATAGATCATTTTAAATGGCTTGTATATTTTATTTAATTTGTCTTATTATAAAGTATGTGCCTCCTTTAGGATTCTAAATAAATTAATGCAGAAATTATAGCTTGTATTTGTCATTGGTCTTTTATGCTGATAGAGAGAACAAGTAATTGGAGCATCATCTTTAACAAACAATGAAATTGTAATCTGAATAATAAAATGAGTAGGCTGCAGATACTTTCCTTGACACGGCCTCATGGGGCCATTTACTTCAGGCACTAGATAAGAAAAGGCTCTTCTATAGTTATTAATATGCCATATCTGTCCTTTTAGGTCTAATTGGCTCTTGTTCTGTGAATAGTTCCACACAATGTGGATTCATTATTTAAAAATTGTCTTATCTTTGAGAATATTTAGTACGAACTTAAAAAGATTCAAATTATATTGAGTTTTAAATTATGTTTATGCCACTGAGATTTTTATGATTACTTTCCCCTGTGGGAATAATGTACATTTCCCTGAAACCTGCTTTGTTTTTGTTTTTTATTGGCGACCAAACTCAATCTTATAATATTGTTCCATCTCGTAATTGCCATAAGGCAAACATTAACGACAATTACCCAAGGGGTCTGGGTTTTGCCTTCACCTGCTTATAACATGTAGGTCTTTGAAAGGTTTAAGTTTGGGCATGCGTTGTTTTTCAAGTTATGGCCCTATATATATATATATATATATATATATATATATATATACACCTCTATATATTTGCCATATTGACAAGAATTTATTTTCCCCCTAAATTGAGGACAGTTGGCAGCTACCTCTATTAGGTTCACCTTAATGGATTTTTCAACCTTACTGACTCATGTGATATCCTGATCTAATAGCAGTCAACAAATATATACCTATAGCCCTTGTAAGATGAGATGCCTTCTTTAGGCAAAATTCACACAGTGCAATTTTTATTTTTTAGCCAAAACATAAAATCAATCCAAAACTGAGAACTACAAGTCTTTACTTTATATTTTCCTCCCTTTAGGAGCCAATCCTGGCTTTGACTAAAAAACATTGTAGCCCCTGTGAGAATCCGGTATCTGCATATAAACAATAGCGCCACAGGTTACGTGGTGACATGAGTAAGTTATTCAAAATCATAAAATATAAAATTTATTATATATAATTTTTAACTCATTTATTTTTGTTTGTAGTTTTGGGCAGTGATTATCGTATATATTTTGCATACTCTAGAGTGGCTTCTTGCTTATTTTACATTGAACTGAATTCCACTTATGATATGAAAGTGTGATGCTTTAAAACAACTGAAATATCAAATTAGTTATAATATACGAGTCACTTAAACCCATGGAACAGTCAGATAGAGCTAGGAGACAGATAAGTCTTTTACATGTGTCTTTATATGAATATTTTAGCATATCTTGGAAGATTGGCTCATTAAATGAAAGTGGATTTCTCACTTATTCAGTGACATGTCCTTTCTCATAGGGTCAAATACATATGTGGTCTAACAATTTGCAATTAAATTAGATCACTGAGGCTCTGCTTATTATTATATGCATGAAAATCTACTTTATAATGAATTGTTAGGCTGCATTCTATTAACTACACCCCTAAAATGTTGGCCTTACTGTGAGTATTAGCTGCAAATCCCTTTTAGAAGAAAGGATTTGTTTATGTATTGTGATGTAACAACATAAAACATCTACCAAATGTAAAGACAAATTAATAATTAAATGAAAACTCTAAGTAAAACGAATCCACTGTGTTATGCATAATACAGTACATGAGGGGCAGAGCCTGACACAGGGATTACAAATAACACCAAATTGGAAAGACCCTCATACAATAGTGTGACTAAGTAAGGTATATCTGTATATATAACTTCAGATTTATGTCAGATTGATGTCCCCTTTCTATGATTTTTGCGACCAAATATGTATGATGACAAATTTTGTCACACTTGTCTCTCAATAGACATAGGCATGCTCCTTTTTTCCTAGGCTGGCCTACCCCCGGGAACATCTTGCTTACCTGGTGGTCCTAACCTAAAGGCCAACATTTTTTACAGGACAATAAGGAGGATTTTTTGGGAGTCATGATTAAATTATTCTTTCTCTCTGTCTTTTTTTTCTCGTCAGATACCAACAGCTCTGTTTTGATTTACAGGGGACATCAGAGGGTCTCCCTCTATGTTGTCCTGTTAGTATACTGGGCAGAAAATTGGGTTCCTACAAAGGTTCGTTCTCCTGAAAGAGAGAAATATGTCTTGAGCATATTGCTCACTCCAGGGCAGGCATCTGTTTCCACTGCAGATACCTTAGGGAAGTTTATTTTCACTTGAGAATCACAATGTTAAAATATATTTTCCTATATACCATATGGTTTTTAGAATTATTGATTAATTCATGTATTTGTAAAGTTATAGTCTTACATGTTAAAAACATTTTCAGGTTTAAAATAACTTTATGAACACAGTGGAGGAAATTTATTAACTTTTCTATGCCAGTTTTCTGTCGTGGAAATGTTGCAAATGGCACAAAAGTCGCAATTTGCAGGAAAATTTAGACTTTTGTGCTGTAACTGTCACTAACATCACGTTTCTAAAAAGCAGGCAGAGCTTAGCAGAAGGGAGCGGAGCCACCCACGGCCTGACAAAGTTACTATAATTGACACAAAAAACTGGAGTAAATTATAGCACGGATCTATACCAGCTCAAAGCTGGCATAGATTCGTTTTATTTTTTAGGTGCACGGATGCCCAGAGATGCACTTAATATATATTATATGAATATCTAGGATACTGTATATTTCAAAATATATAATATATTCTATATACAGTGAAGGAAATAAGTATTTGATCCCTTGCTGACTTTGTAAGTTTGCCCACTGTCAAAGACATGAACAGTCTAGAATTTTTAGGCTAGGTTAATTTTACCAGTGAGAGATAGATTATATTTTAAAAAAAAACAGAAAATCACATTGTCAAAATTATATATATTTATTTGCATTGTGCACAGAGAAATAAGTATTTGATCCCCTACCAACCATTAAGAGTTCAGCCTCCTCCAGACCAGTTACACGCTCCAAATCAACTTGGTGCCTGCATTAAAGAGAGCTGTCTTACATGGTCACCTGTATAAAAGACTCCTGTCCACAGACTCAATTAATCAGTCTGACTCTAACCTCTTTGCTGAGTGCCTGAGGCTAAAATTGAAATGGCGCCCCCCAGATTTTCATTGACATCTCCCTGGCTGTTCTGCATCACTAGCAGCCTCCTCCAATTCTTGTGAATGCGCTGTTGCCATGTACTCCCCTGGCATGCATGGTGCAGCAATGAAGCCGAGCAGAGTACACCCCATTGCACAGTGCGTGCCCATGGAGTACAAGTCAATGATGAATTCGAGAAAGTTGGAGGAGACTGGTAGTGATGTATAACAGCCAGAGGAATGTCAATCAAGCATGGAAAGGTGGGTTTGGAAGCAGGACTAGGTGACTCTTCAGGATAGGGGCACCAGCCCATGACCGTTTAATGAGTAATTAGCATATAGTGTGCACCGTTTAAAAGTTGATTTTATAGATTTTGCTGCATTTGAAAAAAACAGGTCATGTATTACCGCATGGTGGCGGTTCAAGGGGTTAAAACTACCTGACAGGTTTCAATTAAATATACAATGAATTAAAAACAATTCCATCTGCTCTGCAATTTTATTATAAATATATCCTGTATAATTACAGCTTCAGAACCAAGCTCAGTACATACAGTGAAGGAAATAAGTATTTGATCCCTTGCTGATTTTATACGTTTTCCCACTGTCAAAGACATGAACAGGCTAGGTTAATTTTACCAGTGAGAGATAGATTATATAAAAAAAAAAAAAAGAAATCACATTGTCAAAATTATATATATTTATTTGCATTGTGCACAGAGAAATAAGTATTTGATCCCTTTGGCAAACAAGACTTAATACTTTGTGGCAAAACCCTTGTTGGCAAGCACAGCAGTCAGACATTTTTAGTAGTTGATGATGAGGTTTGCACACATGTTAGATGGAATTTTGGCCCACTCCTCTTTGCAGATCATCTGTAAATCATTAAGATTTCGAGGCTGTCGCTTGGCAACTCGGATCTTCAGCTCCCTCCATTAGTTTTCGATGGGATTAAGGTCTGGAGACTGGCTAGGCCACTCCATGACCTTAATGTGCTTCTTTTTGAGCCACTCCTTTGTTGCCTTGGCTGTATCTTTCGGGTAATTGTCGTGCTGGAAGACCCAGCCACGAGCCATTTTTAATGTCCTGGGGGAGGGAAGGAGGTTGTCACTCAGGATTTGACGGTACATGGCTCCATCCATTCTCCCATTGATGCGGTGAAGTAGTCCTGTGCCCTTAGCAGAGACACACCCCCAAAACATAATGTTTCCACCTCCATACTTGACAGTGGGAACGGTGTTCTTTGGGTCATAGGTAGCATTTCTCTTCCTCCAAAAACGGCGAGTTGAGTTAATGCCAAAGAGCTCAATTTTAGTCTCATCTGACCACAGCACCTTCTCCCAATCACTCTCTGAATCATCCAGATGTTCATTTGCAAACTTCAGACGGGCCTGTACATGTGCCTTCTTGAGCAGGGGGACCTTGCGGGCACTGCAGGATTTTAATCCATTACGGCGTAATGTGTTACCAATGGTTTTCTTGGTGACTGTGGTCCCAGCTGCCTTGAGATCATTAACAAGTTCCCCCCGTGTAGTTTTCGGCTGAGCTCTCTCCTTCCTCAGGATCAAGGATACCCCACGAGGTGAGATTTTGCATGGAGCCCCAGATCGATGTCGATTGACAGTCATTTTGTATGTCTTCCATTTTCTTACTATTGCACCAACAGTTGTCTCCTTCTCACCCAGCGTCTTACTTATGGTTTTGTAGCCCATTCCAGCCTTGTGCAGGTCTATTATCTTGTCCCTGACATCCTTAGAAAGCTCTTTGGTCTTGCCCATGTTGTAGAGGTTAGAGTCAGACTGAATAATTGAGTCTGTGGACAGGAGTCTTTTATACAGGTGACCATGTAAGACAGCTGTCTTTAATGCAGGCACCAAGTTGATTTGGAGCGTGTAACTGGTCTGGAGGAGGCTGAACTCTTAATGGTTGGTAGGGGATCAAATACTTATTTCTCTGTGCACAATGCAAATAAATATATATAATTTTGACAATGTGATTTTCTTTTTTTTTTATATAATCTATCTCTCACTGGTAAAATTAACCTAGCCTAAAAATTCTAGACTGTTCATGACTTTGACAGTGGGCAAACGTACAAAATCAGCAAGGGATCAAATACTTATTTCCTCCACTGTATATACAGCACCGGGACAAAGCTCAGTACATATATACAGCACCAGTACCAAGCTCAGTACATAAATACACTACTAGAACCAAGCTCAGTACATATATACAGCACCAGAACAAAGTTCAGTACATATAAACAGCACCAGAACAAAGCTCAGTACATAAATACAGCATCAGAACCAAGCTCAGTACATAAATACAGCACCAGAACAAAGCTCAGTACACAAATACAGCACCAGAACCACGCTCAGTACATATATACAACTCCAGAACCTATCTCAGTACATATTTATACAGTACCAGAACCAAGCTCAGTACATATATACAGAACCAGCCATATAGGTTTGTACGGCATAAAACCAAAGCTCCCAGCATGGCCTGAACAATGCTAAGGATACCCTGGGAGTTGCTGTTCCACAGAAAATATCATACCACTCATCCTCTCGCTGCAGATCATGCAGTGACTACAGTAGTGATTAGAGGCAGAATAAATATTTACATTAAGTGACTCACGAGTGATGTCAGATTCTAGTTGTTCTTTTTCTATTTTCTTCTCCATCCGCTGCAGACCTCTATGATGACTTCTCCCAGCCACAGCCCATTTCTGCAGTTTTCCGCTCAGATGTTTTCAGCTTCTCACTTTTCAAACATTTCTGCACCTATAAACGAAGATAACATTTTCATGGTGCCACACACTACCCCCTAAATATAATAGCACCATACACTGTGTCCCTGATTACAATAGCACCATACACTGTGTGCCTGATTATAATAGCACCACCATACACTGAGTCACACATAAACACACACACACACGGTGCCCCATGTAGATAGTGCCCCCCAAAGAGCCCCTGTATATAGTGCCCCCCATAGAGCCCCCTGTAGACAGTGCCCCACATACATAATTGCCCTCCATAGAGCCCCTTGCAGACAGTGTCCTAAATAGAGCCCCCTGTAGACAGTGCCCCACATACATAGTGCCCTCCATAGAGCCACCTGTAGATAGTGGCCCCCAGAGATCCCCTGTAGATAGTGTCCACATATAGTCTCCTGTAAATAGTGCTCCGCATATAGCCCCCCTGTAGATAGTGCTCCACATATAGCCCCCTGTAGATAGTGCTCCACATATGGCCCCCCTGTAGATCGGGCTCCACGTATAGCCTCCCTGGTAGATAGTGCTCCACATATGGCCCACTGTAGATAGTGCTCAACATATGGCCCCCTATAGATAGTGCTCCAAATATGACTCCCCTGTAGATAGTGCTCAACATATGGACCCCCTTGTAGATAGTGCTCAATTGTAAAGGATCTGCCAGGCACAGCTTCGGGGTTAACTCCCATAGGTAATCAGTCTACACCTGAATCTACGTCTCTGAGACTGACTCCTTCTTCCACCACTCAGGATGGCAGGCTTAGGAGTGGGAGAGCCTATCGCAGCCTGGCCAGACGGAACTAGCTCCCGCCCTCTGTCTATTTATACCTGCCTTTCCTGTTTCTCCCTTGCTTGTGATTCTTTCCGTGTGGTTTCCTGGCCCAGCTACAGCTCCTAACTATTTGATCCTGCTCCATACTGACCCTGGCTTACTGACTACTCTTCTGCTCTGCGTTTGGTACCTCGTGCTCTCCTGGTTTGACTTGGCTCGTTCTCCACTCCGTTGCTCACGGTGTTTCCGTGGGCAACTGCCCCTTTCCCTTTGCTTTGTATTCCCTTTTATGTTTGTCTCGTGCACTTACTGAGCGTAGGGACCGCCGCCCAGTTGTACCCCGTCGCCTAGGGCGGGTCGTTGCAAGTAGGCAGGGACAGAGTGGCGTGTAGATTAGGGCTCACTTGTCCGTTTCCCTACCCCTATCATTACATCAATATATAGCCCCCCCCTGTAGATAGTGCTCCACATATAGGTCGTCACACATATAGCCCCTCACACATATAGTCCCTCCCTGTAGATGGTGATCCACATATAACCCTTCATACAGAAAAAAATAAATTTTACATATTCACCTTATCACGTTCTGGCGCCGTCGTCTCGCGATTCAGGCCTGCTATCTTATGAGCAGCTCTGTTGGGGCTGAACGATGCTTGCGTCATTGAAAGACGCTGATTGGCAGGGCAGAACCACTTGCCCAGCCACTCAGCACCTTTTAACGATGCAAGCGGCGCGATGACGTCATTGCGCCGCTTGCGTCTGTAAAAGGCTCTGAGTGGCTTGTCAAGTCATTCTGCCCTGCCAATTGGCATCTTTCAATGATGTCATTGCACCGCTTGCGTCGCTGAAAGGCGCTGATTGGTGGGGTGGGTATGCTTTCATTCAACGACGTAATTCGAAGGCGCATTCATTGTTGTAAAGGATCTGCCAGACACAGCTTCTGTGTCGACGCCCGTGGGTAATCAGTCTGCACCTGCGCCTAAGTCTGAGAGAGTGACTCCATCTTCTACCAGTCAGGCTGGGAGGCTTAGGAGTGGGAGAGCCTATCACTTCCTGGCCAGACGGAGCTAGTTCCCGCCCTCTGTCTATTTATACCTTCACTTCCTGCTCCTCCAGTGCCTGTGATTCTGCCTGTTTCCTGGCTCTGCTGCTGCTGCTTGAACTATTTGTCCTCATTTTGACCCTGGCTTACTGACTACTCTCCTGCTCTGCGTTTGGTACCTCGTACACTCCTGGTTTGACTCGGCTCGTTCACTACTCTCCTGCTCTGCGTTTGGTACCTCGTACACTCCTGGTTTGACTCGGCTCGTTCACTATTCTCGTTGCTCACGGTGCTGCCGTGGGCAACTTCCCCATTTCCCTAGCTTCTGTGTACCCTTGTCTGTTTGTCTGTCGTGCACTTAATGAGCATAGGGACCGTAGCCCAGTTGTACGCCGTTGCCTGGGACGGGCCGTTGCAAGCAGGCAGGGACTGAGTGGCGGGTAGATTAGGGCTCAGCTGTCTGTCTCCCTACCCCGGCATTACATAATCACAGGCCCATATACCTTTTCTACCCTGGTCCCTGACACAACTATGGACCCCCTTGAGACCCTGGCTCAGCAAATGCAGGGCCTCTCCCTACAGGTTCAAGCCCTGGCTCAGAGGGGCAACCAGCATGATGCTACCCTTGTAGTTCCCCCACCTCACCTCGCCTGACCGGTTCTCAGGGGACCGGAAGACTTTTTTCTCCTTTCGGGAGAGTTGTAGGCACTATTTCTGCTTAAAGCCCCACTCCTCAGGTTCTGAGAGAAAGCGAGTGGGTATAATTATGTCCCGGCTCCAGGACGGGCCCCAAGAATGGGCCTTCTCCTTGGCTCCTGACGCCCCTGAACTTTCCTCTGTTGATCTTTTATTTTCTGCTCTCGGGCTCATATATGACGAGACTGATAAGACTGCCTTTGCCGAGAGTCAGCTGGTGACCTTACGTCAGGGTAAGAGACCTGTTGAGGAGTACTGTTCTGACTTTAGAAAGTGGTGTGTAGCTTCTCGGTGGAATGACCCTGCCTTAAGGTGCCAGTTTAGATTGGGTCTGTTGAACGCCCTGAAAGACCTGTTAGTTAGCTATCCCTCTTCTGACTCCCTAGATCAAGTTATGGCTTTAGCGGTACGTCTTGACCGACGTCTCAGGGAACGACGACTTGAATGTTTTTGTGCCTTCTCCTCTGACTCCCCCATGATGGCTCCCGAGGTTCCGTTGCTTCGTTCTTCCACGGAAGACTCGGATGAACCTATGCAACTCGGGGCCTCCGTGTCTCCCCAACAACGTAGAGAGTTCCGCAGGAAGAATGGTCTTTGTTTCTACTGTGGGGATGACAAGCATCAAGTGAACAAGCATCAAGTGAAACCTAATAAAATCTTGCTTCCCTTTCAGGTCTCTTTTAGTGGTAGGTCTGCTACCGGCAGTGCCTTCGTGGATTCAGGGTCTTCTGCTAATATTATGTCTGTGGAATTTGCTATGTCTCTAGCTATGCCATTGATTGACTTGCCTAAACCTGTCCCGGTAGTGGGTATCGACTCCACTCCTCTTGCTAATGGTTATTTTACGCAGCATACCCCTGTTTTTGAACTCCTTGTTGGCTCCATGCATTTGGAGCAGTGCTCTGTACTGGTGATGCAGTGATTATCGTCCGATTTGGTTTTAGGCCTTCCCTGGTTGCAGATGCATAATCCCACGTTTAACTGGAATACTGGGGATCTTACCAAATGGGGTAATGAATGCATGACGTCATGTTTTTCTGTTAATTTAATTTCTCTCCCTGAGGAGGTGAACACTCTACCTGAGTTTATTCAGGAGTTTGCTGATGTTTTTTCTAAAAAGGCCTCCGAAGTGTTACCTCCTCATAGAGAATACAATTGCGCAATCGATTTGGTACCAGGAGCTAAGCTCCCTAAGGGTAGGATATTTAATCTCTCTTGTCCCGAACGTGAGGCCATGAGAGAGTATATCCAGGAATGCCTGGCCAAGGGTTACATTCGCCCCTCTACTTCTCCGGTAGGTGCTGGCTTCTTCTTCGTAGGGAAGAAGGATGGTGGTCTTAGGCCGTGCATTGACTAACGAAACTTGAATAAGGTCACTGTAAGGAACCAGTATCCCCTTCCTTTGATTCCTGATCTCTTCAATCAGGTTCAGGGGGCCCAATGGTTCTCTAAGTTTGATTTATGGGGGGCTTATAACCTTATCCGCATCAAAGAGGGGAATGAGTGGAAGACTGCGTTTAACAAGCCCGAAGGTCATTTCGAATACCTCGTCATGCCCTTTGGGTTGTGTAATGCTCCCGCGGTCTTCCAGAATTTTATAAATGAGATTTTAAGAGACTACCTGGGGGTATTTCTTGTAGTGTACCTTGATGACATACTTGTGTTTTCCAAGGACTGGTCCTCCCACATTGAGCATGTCAGGAAGGTGCTCCAGGCCCTTCGGGAAAACAAACTGTTTGCTAAAACCGAAAAATGTGTGTTTGGGGTGCAGGAGATACCATTTTTGGGTCAAATCCTCACTCCTCATGAATTCCGCATGGACCCTGCCAAGGTTCAGGCTGTGGCTGAATGGGTCCAACCTGCCTCCCTGAAGGCGTTACAGTGCTTCCTGGGGTTTGCTAATTATTACAGGAGATTTATTGCTAACTTCTCGGTCATCGCTAAGCCTCTTACGGATCTCACTCGCAAAGGTGCTGATCTCCTCCACTGGCCTCCAGAGGCGGTCCAGGCTTTTGAGGTCCTTAAGAAGTGCTTTATCTCGGCCCCAGTGCTGATTCAGCCTAACCAAATGGAGCCATTCATCGTGGAGGTTGACGCCTCCGAGGTGGGAGTGGGTGCTGTCTTGTCCCAGGGTACCAGGTCCCTCACCCATCTCCGTCCCTGTGCCTACTTCTCCAGGAAGTTCTCGCCCACTGAGAGTAACTATGATATTGGCAACCATGAACTCTTAGTCATTAAATGGGCATTTGAAGAGTGGCGCCACTTCCTGGAGGGGGCTAGGCACCAGGTAACGGTCCTTACCGACCACAAGAATCTGGTTTTCCTAGAATCTGCCCGGAGGCTAAACCCGAGACAAGCTCGATGGGCGTTATTTTTTACTAGATTCAACTTTTTGGTCACCTATAGGGCTGGGTCTAAAAATATTAAGGCTGATGCACTGTCGCGTAGCTTCATGGCCAGCCCTCCTTGGGAGGAATATCCTGCTTGTGTTTTGCCTCCAGGTATAATCATTTCCTCTGTTGATTCTGACTTAGTCTCCGAAATTGCGGCTGATCAAGGTTCAGCTCCCGGGAACCTTCCTGAGAACAAGCTGTTTGTTCCCCTGCAATTCCGGCTAAGGGTACTCAAGGAAAATCATGACTCTGCACTATCTGGCCATCCAGGCATCCTGGGTACCAAGCATCTCATTGCCAGAAACTATTGGTGGCCTGGGTTGTTTAAAGACGTTAAGGCCTACGTCGCCGCTTGTGAAATTTGTGCTAGGTCCAAGACTCCCAGGTCCCGACCAGTGGGCTTACTATGTTCTTTGCCCATTCCCCAGAGACCTTGGACCCATATCTCCATGGATTTTATCACCGATTTGCCTCCATCTCAAGGCAAGTCGGTGGTGTGGGTTGTAGTAGACCGTTTCAGTAAGATGTGCCACTTTGTGCCCCTCAAGAAACTACCTAATGCTAAGACGTTAGCTACCTTGTTTGTCAAACACATCCTGCGTCTCCATGGGGTTCCTGTCAATATTGTTTCTGACAGAGGGGTACAATTTGTTTCATTGCTTTGGAGAGCCTTCTGTAAAAAGTTGGAGATTTATCTGTCCTTCTCCTCTGCCTTCCATCCTGAAACTAATGGCCAAACCGAGAGGACTAATCAGTCTCTAGAACAATATTTAAGGTGTTTTATCTCTGACTGTCAATATGATTGGGTCTCCCTCATTCCCCTCACCGAATTTTCCCTTAATAACCGGGTCAGTAACTCGTCAGGGGTCTCCCCCGTTTTATGTAATTTTGGGTTTAATCCACGGTTCTCCTCCGTTTCACCTGGTAGTTCCAACAATCCCGAGGTAGATGTCGTTCATCGGGAACTGTGCACAGTCTGGGCCCAGGTTCAGAAGAACCTAGATGCGTCCCAGAGAATATAAAAGACTCAGGCTGATAGAAGACGTTCTGCTAACCCCTTGTTTGTGGTCGGGGATCTGGTGTGGCTATCTTCTAAAAATTTGCGCCTTAAAGTCCCGTCCAAAAAATTTGGTCCCCGATATATAGGGCCGTACAAGGTCATTAAATTTCTTAACCCTGTCTCCTTCCGACTGGAGTTACCCCCTGTCTTTTCGAGTACACGACGTGTTTCATGCCTCCCTCCTTAAACGCTGCTTCCCGTCCTTGGCTCCCTTGAGGAAACCTCCGGTCCCTGTTCTCACCCCTGAAGGGGTAGAATTCGAGGTGGCCAAGATTGTGGACAGCAGGATGCTCCAAGGCTCCCTCCAGTACCTGGTCCATTGGAGAGGATACGGGCCTGAGGAGAGGACTTGGGTACCCGCCCGGGATGTTCACACTGGGGGGTACTGTAAAGGATCTGCCAGACACAGCTTCTATGTCGACGCCCGTGGGTAGTCAGTCTGCACCTGCTCCTAAGTCTGAGAGAGTGACTCCATCTTCTACCAGTCAGGCTGGGAGGCTTAGGAGTGGGAGAGCCTATCACAGCCTGGCCAGACGGAGCTAGCTCCCGCCCTCTGTCTATTTATACCTTCACTTCCTGCTCCTCCAGTGCCTGTGATTCTGCCTGTTTCCTGGCTCTGCTGCTGCTTGAACTATTGGTCCTCTGCTTCATTTTGACCCTGGCTTACTGACTACTCTCCTGCTCTGCGTTTGGTACCTCATACACTCCTGGTTTGACTCGGCTCGTTCACTACTCTCCTGCTCTGCGTTTGGTACCTCGTACACTCCTGGTTTGACTCGGCTCGTTCACTACTCTCGTTGCTCACGGTGCTGCCGTGGGCAACTGCCCCATTTCCCTAGCTTCTGTGTACCCTTGTCTGTTTGTCTGTCGTGCACTTATTGAGCGTAGGGACCGTCGCCCAGTTGTACGCCGTTGCCTAGGACGGGCCGTTGCAAGTAGGCAGGGACTGAGTGGCGGGTAGATTAGGGCTCACCTGTCTGTCTCCTTACCCCGGCATTACAATTGTTTATGCATGTAATTGTATCTGCATCCTGTAGATGCGGGTACAATTATAGTGCAGGAGGGGGTGGCAGAGGCTGGTTTTGAGTGGTGCTGCCGCCCCCTCAGAGTGGCAGCAGGCCGCCGCCTGAGACGAGATGCTTATCTCGGCTCATGGACAGTGCAGCCCTGGGCGATATCACAAGGGGTGCCAGCCATATAAATTGAGCGCTGGGACCTGCAGCTTCTGTGGAGGCTGTATCTGGAAGCCGAGTGGCCCATGCTGGAAACATTATGCTTCCACATTAAGAATCCACAGCAGGTTATGATACAGTGAGCATGACATCACAGGGGCTGATGTCACTGCCTACATATAAACCTATGGTTTGTAAGTGTGGCTAATGGATTCAAAAGAGTGTTAAAAATTTGCTGTGGCATGTCCAGCTCTATATTGGAAACCTACACCCATACCTGAGATCTTTGGGGGGCTACAAAAAGAACGTACCTTAACCATGGACACTGTTTATCTGGCCCTGCTGATTATAGTTTATAGCAGGAAGGGGATAACGAATATTGTATGGCTACACGCAGTTCTCTATGGTTGGGCCAGATACTTCATGAGCAGGCTGCCCAATCACTAAGGAGGGAGTTCAGGAATTCTGCACAGATATGCACCAAATATATTTATTTTTTACGCTGTCTGTCCTAGAGAGAATATTGTTTTTTAGTATGACTTTAGTAAGAAAGTAAAATACTTACGGTAAGTAAAAAGTGGGTTTAATGTGTCTGATCAGTCCCCCGTTTTGCTCAACATATTAGAAAAAAAATGGTTAGTGCCCTGTGTGACCCAATTCTTCCCTTCCTGTCCGCCACTGCAGAGGTGAGTGGTGCGGCAGATGCTGATCAATGACATGCCTGTTCGCTCTGTAGGAAAGAATGTGCTGACATTTATGATTAGGTGCCAGCACATTCTTTGGAAATGCATCTGATTCCCTATTAGCATATCTCATATAAGGAAATAGGTTATGATTCAGTGTCCCTTTTTGAATAGATCATATGAGAATAGATCATATCTCAGAGAATAATGAGTAGCTGTAGAAGCATCACTATTACCAGTGTAAACACAGCAGAGTAATTGAATTGGTTGGTTGGAGGTATAGAGATGCTTATAGAGAGGGTAGGAGGGGGCATTTGTGTGTGTAAAACATGATTTAAGAGGTGTTCTACAAGTTCTACTTATGAGTTTTCCACTTCTGAACATTCATGCATGAAAAGGCAGTACAGTAATAGCTACTGCAGAATTTAACATTAATCAAACCTGTCTTGAGGTGTTTTTCTACTCCATGTAAGATTCGGTGCAACCAATTTACACAAGAAAATCACATATTTATTCATATTTGACATTTTGATGTAACGCCTCCCCCAAAACTTCTGAATTCTACTTTAATTGCAATGAACCAGTGAGACTTGTATGTCACAGATTGTTGATGTAACTTAATAGGAAACTTTCAAGCAAGCTAAATTATAATAAATCATAACATTTTCTGGGTCAGCTTGATAAATTGAACAGCATAACATGGCAATAGGAAACCTGTCTGATGGTTGTATTGGGATATTCTCATAAAGTGAAGTGATAAAGTATGTCTGTTGTACTCTGCAACATGAAGAGCAGGAACATGACAGGTCCAGCTTTATTTTTTACATATCTCTCTACATTATTGATCAGTATAAAAATCAATTAAAATGTTGTCATGAGGCCCTATAATTTTTTTCTGGCCCTGCAGGGTTATCTGTATATTTTTTTTAGCTACAACTTGGTGCCAGAGAAAGGAAAGCCAAGGGCTGATTGAAGAAGTGTAGCTTTATGTGTAGGCAGATAGGAAATATGCTGGTGAAGATGATAGATGGTATAATCCAATGTAACTTTATATATATATATATATATATATATATATATATATATATATATATATATATATATATATATATATATATATACACAGTGAAGGAAATAAGTATTTGATCCCTTGCTGATTTTGTAAGTTTGCCCACTGTCAAAGACATGAACAGTCTACAATTTTTAGGCTAGGTTAATTTTACCAGTGAGAGATAGATTATATTAAAAAAAAAAAAAGAAAATCACATTGTCAAAATTATATATATTTATTTGCAAGGGATCAAATACTTATTTCCTTCACTGTATGTATATATATATATATATATATATATATATATATATATATATAAAATGGAAAGAAATTCCATAGTAAAACTTTATCTTTTATCACTTATTGTTTAATATTCGATCCGCTTTCGTTAAAATAAATATTGGAAAACCACACTTGTGTTCCTTAAAAAAAGGCCAAAAAAAGGAGGGTTGACAGTTCCCATATGGGTTAATAAATTCACGATTTTTACTACAAAACTTGGAGTGTTATCGTGACGTTATATTTGGATGTGAACCTGTCAATGAATCGCCTGCACCCACTCATACCTATGCTATTGGATTATTTGTGTTCCTTGGGCAACAGTTTATTACTTCAGCTTCCATTCAAATGACACCAGGATTATCAGTGCAAAATGTATCAGTGCAAATATAAGTGAACGACTTCCATGTGTGAATAGAAACTTCTTATGAGATGCGCTCTGTAGGAAATGTCATAGTCATTATTTGTAATTTGTATATCAGAGCACTCATCCTGTAAAATACAAATGCCATGAAATTCTCCTGCATAAAATGCCACCATGTTTCTTGTCCCCATCCACTTTCATGTTAGTTTAACTAATGAAATATTAAAGTGAAATGATGATACCGTGATACTTCATTCTTTAATTAGTGTTCCCTGAGAGCCTTCGCTGAACACGCTCTCGGGTTAAGCTCTCCAGTTGTGCAGCCATGCATTTAAAGAATAGTCACACAATGAGAATTAGCTTTGGGACAACACTTTTCCAACTGCTCTGTCCGTGTTATATTTGGTTTGTTTCATTGTTTGTGTGTCATTACTGTTCATGCTGCACTAACTGCGCTCTGGGGACCACAGAGCTAAGGATGATGGATGGATCACCTTTATCAATATCAGGTCTAATGTTTGTTGTTGACCTCGCTCACTTATACTCAATGTTACAAATGTCATTAGTAATTAGTACAATAAGTCACAGAGAGGAAGAGAGAGAGAGAGAGACTATCAGATAGCTGAAACGTTGCTTTGGACGTGTATATATAAATAAAGTACCAGATCCCTTTGATGTATTGTAAGCTCTTTACGGACCATGGCTTTTGCTGTCACATGCAACAAAGAAAATGTCAGGAAAATCCTAATAGATCAGCTGAACTTTATATGGGGTTACTCAGAATCACTTTAAATAATGGCAGCCGTGCACTGACTACTATTTAACATGAGTTTAACTGGTTCCCGACCGCTGGCTGTGTTTTTACGGCCAGCGGTCAGGGTCCTTAAAACCCGAGCCATAGACTTTTTACGGCTCAGGTTTTAACTTGCTGCCCGAGCGATCGGGCAGCTGAATGTCGGGTCTCCGGCTGTCAGTAACTGCCAGGGGACCCTGAGGAGAGGATAGAAGCAGCTTTTGCTTTCTCTGATCACTTGTACACAGCGCTCAATGCTCTAACTAGACCCAGCACAGTCCTATTAGTGACAATCTTCACTATATGATGGCTGATTTCCCCTGTAACTGGGGCTGCTGTGCAGCCCCAGTTACAGTGGAAAAGCATTGTGTAAAAGAAAGAAAAAAAATATATAAAGTCCCCCAAAGGTCTTTTTTGACCTTTGAGGGACAAACCATAGTAATAAAAAAATAGTAAAGTAAAATGCAAAAAAAAATTAATAATAAATACAGATAAAATACCCACCCCCAAAAAAAAGTACCGCCCCGCCAATCATTGTTGTAACGCTAGTGCTGACCCAATTACCCTAATATAGACATGTAATATATTAACATTTACGGTAGACAATGACGATCACAAATAAAAGGTTTATTTTAGGGCAAAACTATATTATTACCAAAAAAAAAATAGCTGAAACGTAAAAAAGCTTATTTTTTTACTATTATTTTCAAACTTTAAGAATAAAAATTCTAAAATAGCAAAAAGGATGTGTATAAAAATGATAAAAAAGAAACCTGCATTGTCTGCGGAAAAAAACATCGCAAAAATCACGTTGTTAGCCCCACAAATAAAAAAGTTATAGCCATTTAACTAACATTTTCCAAAAAGGGTTAAACGGTGTCTCGTCCTGAAGGCTCAAAATAGCCCGGTCCTGAACTGGTTAAATGTGATTGGCTAATTCTGAACACAACCACATTCCCAATTATAGGAGGGAGTTCACACTTATGCAACCACATTATTGTAGTTTTGTTCTTTTTTTTCCCCCTCTAAATGATTTCAGTTTGTTTTTCAGTGGAATTGTACAGATTATGGGTCACATTAAAGGTGGAAAAAGTTCTGAAATTATTCATCTTGTACTGACTTTGTTACATGACAAAATCCTGGCATTTAAACAGGGGTGTGTAGACGTTTTATATCCACTGTAAGTGGAAAAAGAGTTCAGTTAATCACCAGAAAAATCTTTATGTTGAACAAGAGTGACCTCTTTATCCACCTTTAACACCTGAGGCTGTGTTCCCCATTATTTGGGGTCTCTACACCGGGTGGTACCCCTTGGGTTGTGGGTTACATCGATGCTCTCCGTATATTATTTGTAAGATGCTTAAAACCCATTGTTCTCTTATTTACTAAAGATGTCAGATCAGGGCCGGCCTTAGGATAGATGGCGCCCCGTGTGAAATGATCTTTCGGCCCCCCACCCCATCATAAAAAAATGCCCCTTCCAAAAAAGTATAATGCCCCCCACAGTATAATGCCCTATATAGTGCCCCCACACAGTATAATGCCCGCCTCCCCTGGCTGCCACACACATCCCCCTTGTAGATAGTGCTCCCCTGTAGATTGTGCCATACAGCCTCCCTGTAGACAGTGCCATAATCCCCCATCTCCTCCTTGTAGATCGTGCCATACAGCCCCCCACCTCCCCCTTGTAGACAGTGACCCCCAAAAAAAATTATACTCACCTAGGACCCGTTTCCACAACGAACTGAGCTGCTCCACGACGGATTCCTGTAGCCTAGTACAGCATTTTCCAACCATTTCGGACTTGAGGCACCACTGGTAAAAAAAAAAATTTCCTCAGGAAACCTCTAACAAAAATTGTTTTAGAGAAAGACAGAAAATGGCTAAAAACAAGCACTACTCTCTTAGGGTATGTTCACACTGTGTTTTTTGTAAGGCAAAAAAAATCGGCCTCAAAATTTCTTCAAGAAATTTGAAGCAAATTTTGAATTGCCAGCGTAGTTTCACCTTTTTTTTTTTTGCATTTTTTCAAGCTGTTGAAGCTAATGCAAAAGACGCAGGCAAAAAAGCACTCCAAACGAGTGCCACAGGTATTTTCTGCCTCCTATTAATTTCAATTGGAGCTCCGAGGTGGAAACCGCACAGCCCCCTGTAGGTAGTGCCACACAGCCCCCTTGTAGGTAGTGCCACACAGCCCCCTTGTAGGTAGTGCCACACAGCCCCCTTGTAGGTAGTGCCACACATCCCCCTGGTAGGTAGTGCCACACAGCCCTCTTGTAGGTAGTGCCACACAGCCCCCTTGTGGGTAGTGTCACACAGCCCCTTGTAGGTAGTGCAACACAGCCCCCTTGTAGGTAGTGCCACAAAGCCCCCTTGTAAGTAGTCACAAAGCCCACAGCGCCCTTGTAGATAGCACACCCCCTTTCCTGTAGATAGCGCCAGTGTAGCTCCCTGAAGGAGCGGAATCCCCCTGTGGCCGGGGATTCCGCTCCTGGAGCGCTCCGCTTGATGTCTCTGTCCATATATGGACAGTCCATAGAAAAACCTTGAGCACTCTAAGAACGCACCGAAAGTTGATTTTTCAAAAAATTCTTTATTCCAAAAATTTGATTTTTTTCATTAAGCGATTTTACATGGGACGTTTCGGCCTATCCAAGGCCTTTATCACAATCACTGTGTATAAATGAATTAAATGGAATAGATTGATGCAATGGCGTCTGTCTTTGATATTAAAAAAAATTAAAACCCGAGCCATAGACTTTTTACGGCTCGGGTTTTAACTTGCTGCCCGCACGATCGGGCAGCTGAATGTCGGGTCTCCGGCTGTCAGTGACTGCCGGGGACCCTGAGGAGAGGATAGAAGCAGCTTTCATTGCTTCTGTCTTCTCTGATGACTTGTACACAGCGCTCAATGAACGCTGTGTATAGGAATAGAGACAGCACTGTCTCTATGCCTCCCGGTGATCATGTGACTGGTCACATGATCGCCGGGTGCCGTTACTGACAGACTGCTGCTGGGTCTTACAAGACCCAGCACAGCCCTATTAGTGACAATCGTCACTATGAGAGGGCTGATTTCCCCTGTAACTGGGGCTGCAGCTCCAGTTACAGTGGAAAAGATGGTGTAAAAGAAAGAAAAAAAATATATAAAGTTCCCCAAAGGTCTTTTTTGACCTTTGAGGGACAGACCATAGTAATAAAAAAATAGTAAAGTCAAGTGTAATTTTTTTTAAATAATAAATACACATAAAAAACGTTCCCCCCCCCACCAATCATTTTTGTAACGCTAGCGCTGACCCAATTACCCTAATATAGACATGTAATATATTAAATTTTACGGTAGACAATGACGATCACAAATAAAAGGTCTATTTTAGGGTAAAACTATGTTATTACCAAAAAAAAATAGCTGAAACTTAAAAAAGCTTATTTTATTTACTATTATTTTCAAACTTTATGAATAAAAATTCTAAAATAGCAAAAAAGGTGTGTATAAAAATGATAAAAAAAAGAAACCTACATGGTCTACGAAAAAAACGTCGCAAAAATCACGTCGTTAGCCCAACAAATAAAAAAGTTATAGCCATTTAACTAACACGTGCTAAAAAGGGCCAAACGGTGTCTGGTCCTGAAGGCTCAAAATAGCCCGGTCCTGAACTGGTTAAGGATAGTGCGGTGCATGCAAAAAAAAATGCGCTGCATGTGCCTGTCCCTGTTAGATCACCCACAAAAAAAGTTTGGCCCCACCTGTTATAGACACAGGGCAAAGGTTGAGAAAATTAATTTGCAACATACACCACATCTAGGTGCACACATGGAAAAATAAGCAGTGATACTCATGGGTTTATATAAATGTTTTGGGGCACATGTATCCATTGCATGGAATTTACCATGAGTAACCCCAGGGTTTACACTAAATGCTCATTTATTTATATTTTGGCAATACTCATTCAGCCTTTCTGCAAAGCCCAATAGAGGTAATGATCTTTCTCCATCCTATTTGGTATACCTACTTGCATTTTATTTTTGGCTATTTCAGTGCAAGTTTATGTAATTGGACAGAAAAAGCGATAGCTTTGCAGGAATCTTACTTCAATATCAAACTCTTACAACTCCTTAACAATTTAGAGTATAACATGTTCTCATAATCATTTAGGACAGTCCTTACTGCCACAGTGATGTTTCATCTGGGTTATATCAGTATTTATTAATGTCAAGTTGTTCATGTCTCCAAATATCTTATACTCTTTATAACTTTACAGGAACAGGTTCACTTTCAAGACAACAGATACAAAAAGGATTCCACATACTCATAAATTACAAACATGTAAATGTAACTACTTGGATTATTCTATTCCTCCTGGTTTGTCAAGTTAAAGCGTCTCCATTCGAAATGTACACGTTAAGCCACAACATTAAAACCACTGACAGGTGAAGTGAATAACATTCATTATCTGTTACAATGGCACCTGTCAAAATGTGAGAAATATTAGGCAGGAAGTGAACAGTCAATTCTTGAAGTTAATGTGTTGGAAGCAGGAAAAAGTATAAGGATCTAAGCGATAAGGGTCAAACTGTGATGGCTAGACGACTGGTTCAGGGCATCTCCAAAACTGCAGAACTTGTGGGGTGTTCCCGGTATGCAGTGGTTAGTACCAACCAAAAGGGGTTTATGAAAGGACAACTGGTGAACTGGCGACAGGTTCAAGGGCGCCCAAGCTCATTGATAAGTGTGGTAAGCAAAGGCTAGCCCGTCTGGTTAGATCCCATAGAAGAGCGACTATAGAACAAATTGCTTAAAAAGTTAATGCTGGCTATAACAGAAAGGTGTCAGAAAGCGCAATGCATAGAAGCTTGCTGCATTTGGGACTGCTCACATGCAGACCGGTCTGAGTTCCCATGCTATCCACTGCCGAAGCACCTACAATGGGCACATGAACATCAGTACTGGACTAGACAGCAATGGAAGAATCTGATCTGATGAGTCGAATACATGGGGAAGAGATGGCACCAAGGTGCATTATGCATTATGCGAAGCAGGCAAACCAGTGGGGGAAGTGTTATGATCTGGGCAATATTCTGCTGGAAAACCTTGAGTCCTAGCATTCATGTGGATGTTACTTTGACACATACCATCTACCTAAATATTGTTACAGACCGAGTATACCCCTTCAAGATTGTATTTTCTAGTGGCAGTGGCCTCTTTCAGCAAGATATTGAGTCCTACCACACTACAAAAATTGTTCAGTAATGGTTTCAGGAATATTACAGTGGTGTTGACATCTCCTTCAAATTCCCCAGATCTCAATCAGATTGAGCATCTTCGCAGCTTAGGTCTTGGTGCAAAGGCCGTATCATCCATGAGGATCAGGTTGTGTCTTCCCTGACTGCAGGGGATGGCAAATTAATAAAAAGCTGCATTGTTTCTGTTGCAGCTCTACGTAAATTGCAATACTGCTGCATTTTTGTGCAAATTTCAGTAAAACTGCATGTAGGAAGGGTGCAGGACCTTTTGTAACATCATGGCACTGCAGAGGAGGAGTACTTTAAGTCTAGGTGATTGTAGTGTGTGTATAGAGTTTTTATGGCGTGTATAGGTGTGTAGTGTATGTGCTGTATAGGGCTCTGGTCTGGGGTCTCAAATTTTTTATGGTGTCAGTGGTTAATCTTTTCTATCCATCAGAAATGTTTCTCTTGTGATAATTGTAATCGCTAAAGAAGGTGCTTAGTGTGACTTATTTGACTCCGCTGACTTATTTGATGTCACTGTCCATAAATGGACACAGATGACAGGAGCTTCTCCTGGAGTGGAATCCCCGGTCACAGCGTTGGCAACGCTGTGTACGGGGATTCCGCTTCAGGAGTTTCCCCTGATGTCACTGTCCATATATGGACAGAGAAATCAAGTCGAGCGCTCCAGGAGTGGAATCCCTGGCCACACAGGGATTCCGCTCCTTCATTGAGCTACGGTGGCGCTACCTACAGGAAAGGGGGGGGTGCTATCTACAAGGGGCTGTGGGCTGTGTGGCACTACCAACAAGGGGGCTGTGTGGCACGACTTACAAGGTGGCTGTGTGGCACTCCCTACCAGGGGGCTGTATGGCACTCCCTACCAGGGGGCTGTGTGGCACAACCTACCAGGGGGCTGTGTGGCACTACCTACAAGGGGCTGTGTGGCACTACCTACAGGGGGCTGCGTGGCACTACCTACCAGGGGGCGGTGTGGCACTACAACCAGGGGGCTGTGAGGCACTACCTACAGGGGGCTGTGTGGCACTACCTACAGTGGGCTGTGTGGCACTCTCTACAGACAGGGGGCTGTATGGCACTATTTACAAGGCGGCTATGTGGCGCTATCTACAAGGGGGCTGTGTGTCACTATCTACAATGAGGCTGTATGGCGCTATCTACAAGGGGGCTATGTGCCAAGGGGGAATCTGTGAGTGGGGGGATGATGGTCATTTTACTGTGAATGGGGGGCTGATGGTCATATTACTGAAAGTGGTGGCTGATGGCCTTCAAGTGGTTTCTACCTCTGACCTCCAATTGAAATGAATGGGAGGCTAAAAATTCCTGTGGCGCTCGTTTGGAGCTTTTTTGCCTACATCTTTTGCATTAGCTTCAACGGTTTAAGAAAAAGATGCAAAAAAAAGGTCAAATAACGCTGTCAATACAAAATCTGCTTCAAAATTCCTGAAGCAAAACGCTGTGTGAACATACCCTAACAGTGTAGTGCTTGTTTTGTTTTCTTTCAGTCTGACTATTTTTGGTAGGGGTGCCCTGAGGAAATTTTATTTTTCCAGTGCTGCCTCGAGTCTGAAAAGGTTGGGAAACTCTGTACTAGGCTACAGGATCACGCCAGCCTATGCAAGGATCCCGTCATGGAGCAGCTCAGTTCATCATGGGAATGGGGCCTAGGTGAGTAAAATTTTTGTTTTTGTTTGGGGGCACTGTCTACAAGGGGGAGGTGTGCTGGGTGAGCTGGAAAAAAGAGTCTGCAAGGGCGCTGCTGCACACGGATGAGACCGAAGTGACAACTTCGGAATGATGATGATAAATCAATGATAGAATGATGATAATTGAATAAAATTTATTGGTAATATGACTACGCGTTTCAATGCCGTACCGGCATCTTCATCAGGTCATGAAAGAGAGCACAAAAATCACTGTTTAAATAGAATCTTAAAGTTGGAAAAAACCCGCCAATGTGAACGAGGGCAGGGCGTTCTAGTGACGTCAGAGTTCAAAGGTTAGAACATGACAGATAACAATGAACAACACATAATAAACATAATCAAAATGATAAAAAAGGAAAGATAAAATTCATATACTAGGAAACGATATAAGAACAATGAAGCTAGTGGCACAGAATAAATCGCAAGGAATGCAGAACTAAATGAGGGGCTGTCCGTGAAATAAACGGATAAAAATAGGTGCTGGTGTAAATGCAAGATATAAAACAATTATAAACAGTATAAGAATATAATAAAATATGTAAAATATATAAATGGTCAGCATATTGGCACAATAATCAGGTTGGAGAGTTTTCATTTTAAAAATCCAGTAATTTTCACGTTGTTTAAACATAGTGTCTCTCGACACTTCTCCACTACACACAATAGTCAGTTTAGTAGTTTGCTCATTACACCTATAGAGCAAATTCCGCTCAATATCACTAATCGATTCAGCAAACTTAAACAACGTGAAAATTACTGGATTTTTAAAATGAAAACTCTCCAACCTGATGGCCTCAATGATGTCTCTGAGTCCACTCTGGATTAGTAAATATCTCAATTACTAATATAGTATATTCTTATTCTTTTCATTTATTGATTTATGTTTCAGTTCATTATATGACATTACATTATATTATATCATGGCTATACTGTTTTCTGACCCGTATTGTTGGTTCAATATATTTGTGCAACTTTGTGTTATGTATCATTAGTGTTTCATCTTCATATCTTTGCTTATTTTAAGTTTCTCTCGCATCATTAGTGGTTTTTCCGTTATAGGCACATTCATGTTTTCTTTGGAATATATTCATGACATATGTCCTTGGCCATCATTAGTATTAATAGTACATACTGTTAATTACTACTTACCGTCCTTTACAATTGTACATTTCATCATTTAGCCTCTTGTCTCTTCATCATTTTTCATCTTTATTATTTCGTTCTTTACTTATTACCATTTACCGGCTGCCGACTTTAATATCGGCTTTATAGCGTATCATTATACCATACCAGATTCATTTGTTCACCAATTTCATATACATTATTCATATACATTATTGTTACTCTCATTCTCTCAGTAATGTTCACATTTATGTTTTTGCATTCTAAATTTATACATAGGACATCTCTTTCTTCTAAATTCGTTGAGCCGTTATTTATGTTTTACCGGCTTTTGCCGACTCAGTTCTTTAGAGTGTATAAGGATAAATTTTTATTTGCCTCTCTGACATTCCTGATTATTGTGCCAATATGCTGACCATTTATATATTTTACATATTTTATTATATTCTTATACTGTTTATAATTGTTTTATATCTTGCATTTACACCAGCACCTATTTTTATCCGTTTATTTCACGGACAGCCCCTCATTTAGTTCTGCATTCCTTGCGATTTATTCTGTGCCACTAGTTTCATTGTTCTTATATCGTTTCCTAGTATATGAATTTTATCTTTCCTTTTTTATCATTTTGATTATGTTTATTATGTGTTGTTCATTGTTATCTGTCATGTTCTAACCTTTGAACTCTGACGTCACTAGAACGCCCTGCCCTCGTTCACATTGGCGGGTTTTTTCCAACTTTAAGATTCTATTTAAACAGTGATTTTTGTGCTCTCTTTCATGACCTGATGAAGATGCCGGTACGGCATTGAAACGCGTAGTCATATTACCAATAAATTTTATTCAATTATCATCATTCTATCATTGATTTATCATCATCATTCCGAAGTTGTCACTTCGGTCTCATCCGTGTGCAGCAGCGCCCTTGCAGACTCTTTTTTCCAGCTCACCCAGCATAGCATTTGCGGTCGTTCATCTTGAATCACCGGCCTCGAGTCCCGGCAGCAGCAGCACCTTATCTTTCCATCGCTTATTTTTCATTGCTTCAAGGTGAGCATCACTCTTCTTAATTATCCATTCTCATTTGGGTAACCTGCACTATGTGGCGCCGTGTTTCGTTTTCTCTCTTACAAGGGGGAGGTGGGGGGGCTGTATGGCACGATCTACAAGGAGGAGGTGGGGGATTATGGCACTGTCTACAGGGAGGCTGTATTTCAAAATCTACAGGGGGCACTATACTGTGTGGGGGCTACTAAGCGGACATATACTTTGTAGGGATACTACAGGGGGCATAATACTGTGGGCACAATTAGAGGACAAAATACTGTGTTCTTGAAGGGGTTGTAATATATTATGTTATTAAATATTATTATTATTATACTATATAGGGGCACTAAAGGGGCATTATACTATTTTTATGTGGCATTTTTTTTTAATGATGGGGGTGGGGCGCCGAATGATCATTTCACACGGGGCGCTATCTATCCTAAGGCCGGCCCTGATTGGAGTTGCTCACTTTTTCTTTTCTTCTTCATCCAGCCCAGATTGCCTGACGCCTTCTCCCAACTACGAGTTGCCTCTGCAGGATTTGCACACAAAGATCCCCACCCTCTACAAAAATGTCACCATTTATAGTGCCCCAGATGGAAATAATGCCCCCTCGGTGCCACACACTATAATGGTACCCTCTTTAGGCCCACAATAATAATAGTGCCACACACAGCCCCCTGCAGATAGTGCCACACAGACCCCCTTGTAGATAGCGCCACACAGCCCTCCCCCACTGTATATTACCACACAGCCCCCCTGTAGATAGTGCCACACAGCCACCTCGCTGTATAGTGTCACACAGCCCCCCTAGTTGATAGCGCACACAGTCACCCTAGTAGATAGCACCACAAAGCCCCCCTAGTAGGTAGGGACACATAGCCCCCCAGTAGATAGCGCCACACAGCCCCCCTAGTAGATAGCGCCACACAGCCTCCCCCAGTAGATAGCGCCACACAGCCCCCCGAGTAGATAGCGCCACACAACCCCCCTAGTAAATAGCGCCGCACAGCTCCCCCTTAGTAGATAGCGCCATACAGACCCACTAGTAGATTGTGCCACACAGCTCCCCTAGTAGATAGCGCCACACAGCCCCCAAGTAGATAGCGCCACACAGCCCCCCCCCTTAGTAGATAGCACCACACAGCCCACCTCTCTAGTAGATAGTGCCACACAGCCAGCCTCCCCCACAAAAAAATAATTGTACTTACCTAGCCCCGTTCCCGCGATGGACTGAGTGCTCCTTGCGTAGGCCAGCATGATGCAATAACATCATCACGCCGGCCTGCGCAGGGACTCCATTGAAGCGTCTTTTAGACTGCAGGCCAAATGTTATGTGCCGGGCGGTGTGGGCCCCATGATGCCACGGGCCCCGTACCAACTGCTATGGCTTCAATAGTCGGCAGGGGGCCCTGAGAGGATGGGATCCCTGGGCAATTACCCAGTGGGGGAGGATCCTCCAGTCCTCCCGTGGGCCAGTCCGACGCTGAACATAGGAGACCTTAAAGAGAACTCTCTTCAACCATTTCTTAGTTATATCCATTTATTTTTATGTAATCATTTTTGCACTTGCAGCATGTCAGTGTCTTCCTTTTTATATAATTATTTTTGCACTTGTCTGTGTCTTATGTTACATCTACTCCCATTGATGTTACAGGACCTATATTTCAAGGTTAACAAACATTGCTGTAAACGTGCACTATTCCTCTTCTGACAATCTGCAATAGAACCTTAGGAGAATCTAACATTTTACAGTCTTCTTTTGATCAATAAATACTACGTCTAGGTGGCAAACTCATAATTCTCCTACATTTAATGTAAGTATGAAGGATTGTAAGAGCAATGTTCACTACCTCAATAAATTATGAAAAAGTTGATTGATTGGCTGTCATCTCCATGTGTTCATTACAGTAGGAAAAAATTACAAGCCCGACTTCTTCCCATCTTTTACAGTTGTATTACCTCTCATGTCCTGCTTGTCAAGCAGCATTAATGAAGTAACTCAACTCACCTTTATCCATATAGGCGTGACATTGGCTATTTTTTTTTTTATTCTGGATGACAGGATAAAGTCTTCAGGTTTTTGCCTAGAACTGATAAGAAATACAGAAAACAACTAGTAAAATGCTAGATATATTACAGGTGATTCATCAGCATGCATTCAAAATAGTCCATATTTCAACATAGCACATTACATTTAGGCCTTGTTCACACTATTTAAGAAATGTACTCAGAAAATACTTTTCTACTGACCTGGAAAGATTGCAGTGGACCCTGCACAACAGTCTTCTTGAATAGTGCAATAACCAAGACGAGTGGCTAGAGTCAGGCTGAAAAACGTACAATTAATGACAGTGTGGGGAAAATATAGACATCCTGCTGCTTGAAAATGTCATTGGGTTGAACTTTTTAAAGAAGCACTCACAGCAAAATGTTTTTTAATTTTCTCCTATTGTAATGTAGATGAGGTAAACAGTAGTGTAGTTTGTTTTCCTACGCTTTCCTACGCTTCGCATAATTTCGCACCGCCCCATTCCTTTAGTTGTCCCACTTGATCGTGCTCAGACTCCCAGAATCCTACAGACTTTCATGTTGTGGACTGGAAGTCAGTTTCTCTATGCATTAGACAGGATTCACACGAGCATTGCGTTTTCACATCCGAGGTACCTCGCATCTGTGCTCTGCGCTATGGGACGAGATGTCACGCATCCCCCGTAGATTAGAGTCTATGGAGGGATGCGTCAAGCGTGAAAAAATAGGACATGTCCTATTTTCTCACAGACCCTTCACACAGTCCGTTGAAACAACAGTCATGTGAACGGCCACATTGAATTACAAAGGTCCGTGGGACGGCCGTCACACGGACGTTTAACACGCTCGTGTAAATAAGGCCTTACTTTGAGACGCCTAATGTGACTGTCAGAGAAATGCATAGCGAAACTGAATATTGGTCCACACATAAGAGGCTGTAGGATTCTGAGAGTCTGAGCGCGGTCGCGTGGGACAACGGAAGGAACAGAGCAGATAACTCAAGAAAGTAAGCCATCGTGCAGAAAATCTGCAGCAGAATGGAGAAATCCACAATAATTTTTTTACCTGCGAATTTAGTGTGAAGCATTGATTATAGCACACTTTATGTGCACCTGCGGATTTACAGTCGTTTTTACACCATTTCCGCTGCCTAAACGCAGTACTAGTCTGGGGGCCGAAGGCTTCCGGGCCGAAACGCGCGTCGGGGTGGACACCAGACATCTAAACCTGGAGATGGGTAAGAGACATCCTCATATAATGCAATAGTATCTTCATTATGATGTGCATACACTTTTGGCTATTCTCTGTAATTACCAATGGGCTGTTGTCCCAGATATACCATATAGAGTAAGTACAAAATGAACACATCTTTATTGCATTTATCACCCAGTACTTTGTATTGATAGACAGTTTGCTGCTTGCACATTTACTTTTTGACGTGTAATGTCATTTGACACAGTTGTGCCTAGTCTGTCCATACAGTGCCGCTATCTGCGTCATTTGCTCTGGTTGTCCATTTTTTCTTGTGGTCATCATCTCTATGTTTTTATATATGTGTTTATTTTAATTGATTCAATAAACTTTCACTGTTTTAATTCATTTCTCGTGTGTCAGACTCTAAGTTATAGGTTTTGTTTCATATCTAGCGGGTGCACCGTTACCACCATGCTTATTATGGGCCTGTGGCCCGGTTCCCGATAGAGCCCATATACCATTATGAAGGGCCATTCACCATGGATTGCCTAGGGAACTGTTTGGTGTCCTCCATTTAGGTATAGTATGTTCATTTGTTCAAGATTTTGGTGCAGATTTGAATACAGATTTTTGAGCCAATGCCAGAAGTAGTTATAAAAGGTATGGGAAATATAAAGGAATAACTTCTCCTTACTCCTAAATCCACTTCTGGCTTTGGCTCAAAAATATGCACCAAAATCTGCAACAAATTGCAATGTGTGAACATAGTTTAGGGCTGCAAAAATAAGGAATCCCTCTGCAGAAACAAGGATTGATTGATTGATCCTGCATCCCCTACAGCACTAATGGTATATTATCAATTCGGCGAGGGGAATGAAGGAGACCCAATCATATTGACAGTCAGAGATAAAACACCTTAAATATTGTTCTAGAGATCAATACAATGATTGGGTCTCATTCATTCCCCTCACCGAATTTTCCCTTAATAACCGGGTCAGTAACTCGTCAGGGGTCTCCCCCTTTATCTGTAATTTTGGGTTTAATCCACGGTTCTCCTCCGTTTCACCTGATAGTTCCAACAATCCCGAGGTAGATGTCGTTCATCAGGAACTGTGCACAGTCTGGGCCCAGGTTCAGAAGAACCTAGAGGCGTCCCAGAGCATACAAAAGACTCAGGCAGATAGAAGACGTTCTGCTAACCCCTTGTTTGTGGTCGAGGATCTGGTGTGGCTATCTTCTAAAAATGTGCGCCTTAAAGTCTAAAAATTCTAGACCGTTCATGTCTTTGACAGTGGGCAAACTTACAAAATCAGCAAGGGATCAAATACTTATTTCCTCCACTGTATATATATACAACAATGGCAATATTTAGAGGAAAAAGACATGAACCGCACAAGCCACAATATATACGTTGATCTGAGCCGCTAGGCATAATTTTGAAATATGAACATGAGGTTCTTTGTAAACATTTTGATCAAACTGTATAAGCCCACTTGTCACTTCACGGCGACCTCTCTAAAGTGGGTCCCTACTCTAGTGGTTGCAGCACCGCATGGCGGCTACTGCCACCGCAGCACCGCTCCTGAAGAGGGAGCAACCCAGGGGCCCAAAAGCACCCATGCCTTCAGACCGTGCCAAGCCTCCTTGGCTCTGGGCCACGTCCCCCCACAAGTGCAGCACTACAGCAACAGACACCACCATACAGCACCACAACAAGTGAACAGATAGAATAAGCTCACCTTACCATGCGCCCCCAGTGGCCGACTGAGAGCACAAGCAAGAGCAGAAACACTTATGAGGTAATTCCTGGATTAAAATCAGCTGGGGTTTTTTTCAAATGTGAACATGAGGTTCTTCAAGTTCTGCTCTTGCTTGTGCTCTCAGTTGGCCACTGGGGGTGCATGGTAAGGTGAGCTTATTCCATCTGTTCACTTGTTGTGGTGCTGCATTGTGGTGTCTGTTGCTGTAGTGCTGCACTTGTGGGGGGACATAGCCCAGAGCCAAGGAGGCATGGCACGGTCTGAAGGCATGGGTGCTTTTGGGCCCCTGGGTTGCTCCCTCTGCAGGAGCGGTGCTGCGGTGGAGGTAGCCGCCATGCGGTGCTGCAACCGCTAGAGTAGGGACCCACTTTAGAGAGGTCGCCGTGAAGTGGCAGGTGGGCTTATACAGTTTGATCAAAATGTTTACAAAGAACCTCATGTTCATATTTCTAAATTATGCCTAGCGGCTCAGATCAACGTATATATTGTGGCTTGTGCGGTTCATGTCTTTTTCCTCTAAATATTGCCATATATATATATACAACAATACTTCCATTAACATATCCCCCTCCATGCAAATCTGCAAATCTGGATGGAAAATCTGCACGAAGTTCATTACAGGTGAACTTATCCCAAAAGACCACGTTATACAGTTTTACACTATAAGATGCTCTGCTTTTTTTTATTATACCTGTGAAATGTAAAACAAGACAGTATTACTCTTAAAAATATTTGTTAGAAGCTAATATATGAAAACAAGCTTAGGCAATGAATTAAAGAAACATTTCTATATGAAGGATTTTTTTTTATGAATGTTCCAACATCCTTGAATCTAGAGTTATACCAGTTATCTAAGTATACAAGTATACATATATATATATATATATATATATATATATATTGTCTTTAGTCTCTCTCTCCCTTTATATAAAGTGAGAGGGGGAGGTTAAAGACAAAAAATGGCTACTGATTCTCTACCTATCCTGACAGTACACCCCACTGTCCCCTCCCACCACATACTTAAAAATAAAGAGTGCACCCAGCAAATCATAACTCCCGGTAATTTACGATTAGCTCTTCCTTACTGCATAATACCCTTTTCTTTCTCTAGAAACCCTTCCCCAGGAGATCTCATTTCTCTGATTTTATTTATCTGCAGTACATGGTTGTAACTCTTTCTGATTTATGGAATCTTTTAGCACATTCTCCTTATTAATTCTCTGAAAAACATAACTCCATGGCTATAATGGTAGGTGCAAACCAGTTCTCATCTACTGCTTTTATCCTTGTGCGATTCAACCTTTCAATATTTTTGTTGTTTGCAATTATTTTACAGGTGGTAAACTCCATTATTCATGTTTAATATACAACTATCTGAGGCTTTGTGACACACAATCTAAACATATAATTCTAGGCGTAAACACTGAATGTACACACTATAAACTTGCTCAGAGATAAGTAAGGTGTCGGTACACTGGAAGAAATTAACTGGGAGACGTCAATAACTTCTACCTAGCTGTTTGCTGTCCAGCACAATTTATAAATCAGTGACGTCCCCAAGGATTAAATAGTGACAATAACCAGTCAACAATACATGAGAAATTGTCCACAGATAGGATGTCCTGTTATACACTGTGACAAAGTGCTAACATGCAGTGCAAAAATTATATTCTGTCCCCAAAGAGCATGTGACAACGACTCAGTGCTGGCCAACACAAGGGTCGCTTGCCCATGGATGCCCTTAATATTTGCTCTCCAGACAAACTGTTTTTTAATAACTATATCATTGGCAGACATAACATAGGTGCAATTTGTTCAGCTGCACATAGTCTCTGTAGGCAATGGGTCTTACTGCCAGATTAAAAGGTAAATGACATTGTTTCCTACTTCTAGACTGCATTCAAGAGAGTGCTCTAATGGTTCCCATGGTTCACTTTTTGGGCTCATGGAAGATCCTCTAATGCTTTCAAAAAAATTGGGAGGCACACAGTCCCATAGAATTGTATGTGTGCCATATTACCGATCCATAGCACAAGAACCTATAATACAGTCGTATGTATGGGCCCTTACCGATGGATTGGCACACCAGTAAGGGATTTTATAGAGCCTTCACTCTCAGTAAATTATTAGTTGAAGAACAAGGGGCCCATATGTTGTTCCTACATAGGGGCTCTCTACTGTTTGTTTCCAGCCTTGAAACATGTTGAATGTCCTGATGCATCACAAAGAGGAATTGCTACTTTATACTTACCAATAGTAAGCATGCGGGCTTGGCTGTTTCCATAACTCATATAGATATAAATGGAGGGAGACGCTCACATATGCGGTCACTTCTCCATTCATTTTCTGCCTGCATGTGGTGGACACTTCACCAGGTTGGACAGGGTCAGATGACCCCTGTTCTAGAGATAGGTGCAGGTCCCACAGCTAGTACATACATCTATCTGACATTTATGCATATCCCGGGATATCCTATAAATGTTTAAGTTGGCAATACCCCTTTAGGGAACCTGTCACAATCAAAATGCATTCCTATTTACAAGCAGTACATTGTAGAGCAGGAGTTGCTAAGTAGATTAATATATAGTTTTGTGCGGAAAAGATAAAAAAATAACTTGCAGTCCAGTGGGCTGCCTCACTCAATGAATGACAGCCTTCCAAGCATGAGCACGCATACAGAAATATCTGTCATATACAGAATAGGACCGCTCTCTGGACTCCTAAGCTCAGAAAGAGCAGGGTTATATATATATATATATATATATATATATATATATATATATATATATATATATATATATATATATATATATATATATATATAAATTATCAATTACACTGAATCTTTTCCCACAAAATTTTATATCAATCTGCTCAGCTACTCCTGCTCTACAGCATGCTGCCTGCATATCAGACTGCATTTTCAACGTGAAAGGTTCCCTTTAAGGTTATACATACTAAATATTTTAAAGTCCCACATTATTTAATCTATATCTTTTGGTAGGTGAGGTATTTAGAACTGGGCACAATACTACAAATGAGTTGATCTTTTTTTATTTTTAATTGCACATTTAAAGATTACAGAACATTGTCTAGTTTAAACAAAAATCATAATTGTAACTTAAAGAGAGGAATAAGCATTTGCAAAAATATATATATAAAATAAAGAAGAATTTTCTTCTTTTCATTAATTCTCTCTCTTCATCGTTAATGCACATGATATTGGTTTACATAGTTTAGCGTTAAAATACAGCAGAGTTGGATATCACCGGTCCCATCTGTACAAGGAGCAATCTACTCCAAGATCCCTGTGCAGCCAGTATTCATATTGAAAATAGATGTTTCCATTATTTATTACCTCTCCTATCTTTGGAATCTTTGTGGATCTTCAACCCTCCACTAATATATTTCTGGCTGCAATCAGTATTTTATTGATAGTCCATCAGGAGCAAGCAGGAATTAGAAATTGGGGAATTAAACTAAAGGTGGTGCTTTGTAAAGATGTAGAACACACATGCCTAAAGCAATACATTGCAGATACATTATGAACCATTAGGAACACTCATAGGGTGAGATTTATCAAAACCAGTGACAAGGAAAGCTGAAGTAGTTGCCCAAAGCAACCAAACAGATTGCAGCTCTATTTTTTCAGAGGCATTTTGGAAAATGAAATCAGGACCTTATTGGTTGCTATGGCCATTAGTTCACTTTTCCTTTGCACCAAATTTTTAAAATTCTCCCCCATAGTCATAGCAGTAGTAGTAGTAGTAGTAGTAGTAGTAGTAGTAGTAGTAGTAGTAGTAGTAGTAGAGGACAAATTTCTAAATAATTCCACGTTTGCAATCAATAGTAGTAAATAAAAATAATCTTTTGTAGTCTTTTTTTTTTTAGCTCATTTGGCTGTAAATTTAAACTTAGGATGTTATCGCATAGTCATAACAAAACAGTAATTCTGAATATTGTTAATACAGACATTTATACTTTAAATGTTGACATTTTGTAAGATTTCGCATATAATCTTTAATTATTTTTCTTTGACAAACCTAATAGAATAACAGTAAAAAAAAAAAACTAAGCAATATTGTAGAACTTTTCTTTTGCTTCTAAACATGAAAACTGAATAATAAACAGTACACTAGAAGTCCTTTAGAGAGCAGTGTTTAATAATAAGTCTAATAGTCTAATTTCTTAGCTAAATTAGAGATTCGGGATAACTCTGCCAATGTCTTACTACAGTGTACACTTTTAGAAATTATACTGAGTTGTTGACTATTATAGAAGGCAGTGATGGAAGCAATAGGCATTAAAATTATTTAATACATTTTAGAAAAATAAAACATAACAAAATAAAGTAAAAAAAAAAAAGTAACAATAAAAATAATTACAAGTGTACAGCAAAGACGTAATAGGGACAGGCACCCATACACATCAGATAAAAGTTGACGACCTGTATGTGTGTGGATCTCCCAACTCTCCCACAATGCCAGATGTTGGAAGAATGAAAGATTGGGCACATTGGAAAGAGAAAAGAAGGCTCTACTCCATGAGCACAGACCAGGGTTTGGGCTGTCTAATGAGCCTCGAGGGGTGTCAGCTGAAAAGGCTCCTTAACAAAGGTGTGAGCTACTCACCCTCAGGGGAAGACAGACATTGCCATTCTGTGTGAGTCAGGAGTTCTGGTAAGAAAAAATGTTAATTTTGAGGTGCTGGGCAAGCTATAGCTAGGAAAGCTATAATGTATAGTTAGTGGCCAGATGGCCTATAATTTTCTTTGTTCGGTTAGGCCCAGTTCACACTGAGGTTTTTTTTGCGCTAATTTAGACATGGCAACTACGCCAGAATCAGCACCAACCAATGTCTGAAACCGCCTCCCATCGATTTCAATGGGAGGTGGATGCGTTTTTTTTTCCCCGAGTGGCTGAAAACGGGAAAAAAATGTGGCATGTCCTTTCTTGCCGTGGTTTCGCCTCTGACCTCCCATTGAAATCAATAAGAAGCAGAAAATAAGTTTTTCACTGCGTTTTTTTTTTGCCTGCTGTCCTCATTGGCTGTGGGCGAAATACGCCGCAAGAAAGTGCAAGAAAGTGCAGACAGGTCAAAATCAGATTTTTTTTGTGCCTGCAAAATACTCAGTGTGAACTAGGCCTTAATGTGTTTTTTCTGTATGAGAAGCAAATAAGGCCCTGTTCCCACAGCTTGGCATGGAAACCGCGTCAGAATAAGCACCAAAAATGGCACAAATGTCCAACCATTGATTTCAATGGGGGGTAGGGGCGTTTTTTTTTGCCCAGGCAGTTATTGTCTGTTTTTTGAGGGAAAAAAGAATAATGTCCTATCTTGGAGCGGTTTCTGCCTCTGAACGGACATTGAAATCAATTTGAGGTAGGAGAAGAATGCGCCGCTCGTTTGGAGCGGTATTTGACTTCAAGCCTCAAGCCTACTTTGAACAAGGAACCTCTGCGTTGGACTAAACTTCTTTGTGCCCTAAGCTCGTAAAACCCAGCAGACGGCGATTCCGTGAGCTAACTTGCCTTAAGGCCCTGTTGACGGCAGAATTTTTGCAGCGGGATTTATTTTTTTCAATTCGCTTCATTTTCACGCTAGCTGATTTTTTTCAGCTAGGGGACAAAAGAAGCATCCTGCCCAATCTTGAAGTGAATCGGAGTAGGAATCTTTCTGCCTATGGCAGGAATAATTCTGCAGCGGATTTTGCGGTGGGACCCGCCAAGCAAAATCTACCATGTGGACATAGCCTAAGGTTGCCACAATATATACACACTGTTCAGCCATAATATTAAAACCACCTGCCTAATATTGTTTATGTAATGCCCGTGCAACGAAAACAGCTCTGACCCGTTGAAGCATGAAATCCATGGACTGTGAGGGTGTTCTGTGGTATCTGACACCAAGACTAAGATCTGGGGAATTTGGAGGCCTCGTAACTACCTTCTAACTCTTTGTCATGTCATGTTTCTCAAACCATTCCTGAAGAATTTCCGGACCCAAGGTTCCCCAGCAGAACATTGCCTAGAGCAGGGGTCTCAAACTCGGCCGGGTAAGTGGGCCACATATAGAAAATATCAAATTTGATACAATACAAAGTTATTGTTAATCAATTAGTTATTTGAACTACTAGAATAATACTACATTACTATAACAATACTACACTACTGTAATAATACTACATTACTGTAATAATACTACATTACTATAATAATACTACATTACTATAACACTACTACATTGCTATAACAGTACTACATTACTATAATAATACCACATTACTATAACACTACTACATTACTATAACAATACTGCATTACTATAATAATACTACATTACTATAACACTACTACATTACTATAGCAATACTACATTACTTTAATAATACCGCTGGGTTCAAACTTAAATGAAATTTGCAAGTTTTCTCCTCGTTTTCATTTTAACAATCCAGTTTAAGTGTCGCTAAATGCAGTCCTGCGGCTCAATTGGCAGCGTTTGTCAGACACACGAATGTCAAGATTGGACAGCCCCTTTTTAGATAGTGCCACAGAGCCCTCTTTAGATAATGCCACAGTGCCCTCTGTAGATACTGCCAGACACATCACCCGTAGATAATGCCTCAGTGCCCTGTGTAGATAATGCTACACCCCCCTAGATAATTCCACAGTGCCTTTTGTAGATAATGCCACACCCTCCTAGATAATGCCACAGTGTCCTCTGTAGATACTGCCACACACCCACCCATAGATAATGCCACAGTGGCCTTTGTAGATAATTCCACAGTGCCCTCTGTAGCTGCTGCCACAGTGCCCTCTGTAGATAATGCCACAGTGCCCTCTGTAGATGCCACACACACCCCTTGTAGATAGTGCCACACACCCCCCCCAGTAGATAGCTCCATTGAGGCTCCCTCAAGGAATGGAATCCCCAACTAGAGTTTTGCCGCCACTTTGGCTGGGGATTCCTCTGCTGGAGGAACCCCTGACATCAGTGTCCCCAGAGTCCCGAAGCAGAGCCCATACTAGCGCTCTGCTCGGGACTACGGATCTGGGGAAGCCCTAGACATCGCTGTCCATATATGGACAGTGATGTCAGGGGATTCCACAGAGTCCCGGAGAAGAGACTATACTTTCGCTCTGCCCGGGACTCCGGCTCTGGGGAAGCCATAGACATCAGTGTCCATATATGGACAGCGATGTCAGGGGATTTCACAGAGTCCCAGAGCAGAGCCTATACTAGCGCTCTGCTTGGGACTCCGGCTCTGGGGAAGCCCAAGACATTGCTGTCCATATATGGACAGCGATGTCAGGGGATTCCACAGAGTCCCGGAGCAGAGCCTATACTAGCGGCTCTGTGTCCCATGGGCCGTATATGACCGCCTCAGGAGCCGCATTTGGCCCACGGCACTCATGTTTGAGACCCCTGGCCTAGAGCATCACACTGCCTCAGCCTGATTAACTTGTTCACATAATGCATCCTGGTGCCCAGGGGCGTAGCTAAAGGCTCATGGGCCCGGGTGCAAGAATTCAGCTTGGGCCCCCCTACCCCTCCCCAGCACCACCACCATCATCATCAGACCCCTGCGCGCTCCTATGCCCAGACGCCTTGCCCAACAGCCCCCATAGTATAATGCCCCCACACAGTTAATGCTCCCATAGCTGCCCCCACACAGTTAATGCTCCCATAGCTGCCCCCAATATCAGCCCCCCCATACAGTATAATGCCCCCATATGTGCATAATTACTTACCTATCCCCGTTCCCACGTCGAGTGGAGGATCCTTCGCCTCCTCCGGTGTGTACTATGAGTGACTCAGCGCAGGAAGGCGCGATGATGTCGCTACATCCCACCTGCCTGCGTCGAGCCGCTCACGGCACAGGGAATGCTGGATCAAGGAGATGTCAGCTCCTTGCTCCAGCATTGATTGGAACCGGGACCTCGGTGAGTGACTCACGAACCCCCAGGGGGACGCGACCCACAGTGTAAGGATGTCACGATACCAAAATTTGGACTTCGATACCGATACTTCGTTTACTTTGCCAACAGTAATAAAAATAAAAAAAAAGTTCTTCCATTTTCTGATGTGAGGCACGAGGTGTGATGATGAATTTTGAATGTGCCTCACATTAATAGTAATTAACCCCATCATGTTTCTCAGCCATAATGGGCTAATATGTAAGGTACATGATGGGGTTAATTACTATTAATGTGAGGCACATGGAGGTTAAATTCATCATCGCACCTTGTGCCTCACAATTAGGCCCCATGCACACGACCGTAAATAACCTCCATTCACTTTCATTGAGCGCGGACACATTTCCGTAGCGCTACGGATGGGTGTCCGTGCCGTAGAAATGTTCCGAAAATTATGGAACATGTCCGTCCTTTTGCGGGCCATTCTCCCATACTTTGTATGGGAGCACGGCCCGAAAATGCGGGTGGCAGTCGGCGGCCGGCCGTGCCCGCAATCGCGGGCCCTGATTGCGGGCACGGTCGTGTGAATGGGGCCTAAGTGATAGAAAGCAATTTTTATTTTATTTTTTTACAGAGTACACATCATAAATGATGCAAAAAAATTGTTGTGCAGGTTATTACGGGTGCGCCAATACCGATTATGTGTATGTTTTATGTATTGAGACTTATTTTAATGTTTATTATAAAAAAAGTGTATGTGTATTTTTTTTATTTAACATTACTTTGTTTTTATTTTATTTTTAAACTTCAATGTACTGGCCTATAGCTATAAGCCAGTACATTAGCCTGTGTATGTATAGTACACAGGCAGTTGTTAGGACATACCTCAGTATGCCCTAACAACAGGAAATATGGTAGGACAGCCCTGGGGTCCTTCAACAGACCCTGGGCTGTCTGCCCATATATGTTATGTCCCTTAATCGCACCACAGGAATTCCCTGTGACGCGACCCAGGGGCATCCCCCCCCTTCTCATTTTTCCCTGAATGCTGCAGTCAGCTTTGATCGCAGCATTCAGGAGAATAACGGCGGAGATGAGCGGTTTCTCTGATCTCCGCCGTTATAGAGAGGGGCTGCGGCTGTGTAATACAGCCATTGCCCCGCTCCTGATATAAGTGCGCGCGCGGTCAGCATGTGGAGATGCGGCCGGCGCTGCACTAATGAGCGGCGGTTCAGGCATTGAGGACAGAACATGGGGGTGTTTTGTAGCGCGCCCACCATGTTCTGTCTTCAGTGCCGACGCTCATTAGTGCAGCGCCGGCCGCATCACATCATCCTGACGGCGCGCACATGTTAGGACTCAGGAGCAGGGCAGTGACTGTATTACACAGCCGCAGCCCCGCTCTCATACACTCATGTGTACTATACTGTATTGTGCAGTTTGCGGTGGAGGAGGGGGGGGGGCTGTGATTTAACGCTCCCCCCCTCTCCACCGCATACAACACAATACATTACAAGGCATCACATACATTACATTACAATACATAACGTTACAACACAATACATTACATTACACTGCAGCTTACCTGGAGTCCTCCGCACCGACTCTTCTGCTCTGTCTGGAAGCCGTGTCACGTGACAACACGGTCACATGGTACACTAAGTGTACCATGTGACCGTAACCCGGAAGTGCCGGCTTCACGGCACAGAAGATTTAGTTAGAAAAAATGCTGTATGGCAACGGGGGCCCGTGGGCCCCCCAGGCTTAGGGGCCCGGTCGCAACTGCGACCGCTGCGACCCCTATAGCTACGCCACTGCTGGTGCCATCTCTTCCACAGGTAAGCAACGTGCGCGCGCACACACACCTGGTCATCCACAAGATATAAAAGAAAACATGATTAATCAGATCAGTACACCTTCTTCCATGTTCATGTGCCCATTGTAGGCACTTTCGTTCATGAACAAATGTAGCAAGCTGTGATACCCTATATTTTCTGACACCTTTCTATGAGTCAACATTTACTTTTTCGATAACTTGTGCTACAGTAGCTCGTCTGTGGGATCAGATCAGATGGACTAGCCTTCACTGCCCACACTCATCAATGCCTTGGGTGCCCATGACCCTGTTGCTGCTTGTCCTTTCTTGGATTCCTTTGGTAGGTACGAACCGCTGCATACCAGGAATACTCCACAAGATCTGCTGTTTAGGAGAGTCCCCTAAAATATCACAATTTGGTATTGTCAAAATCGCTCAGATCCTTAGGCTTGACCATTTTTCCTGCTTCAAGTAGTGATAATTCACTTACTGCCTAATATATCTATGACTTCTGTGACAGCAGAAATCTAAACCCCCTGCAAGCAGTAACTTCCTATCTTGGTAAAATCAGATCAGGCCAGCATGCATAGTATAATGGAAATTGTTTCTTTGCAACAGATGGAAAGCCTGAGGTTGCAGGCTCTTAATGTAAATGCATTCCTATATAGAGTATCTTGTATTTCTCACAATACTGAGAAAATTCAAATTTACAAGATCTTATCTTTGTGATTAACAGGAAATATGTGTTATGGTAAACAGCCCTGAGCTCTTCAGTTACACACATACATTTAGTCAGTGGCTGGTTGCCAGCGAGAAGTGACAAAGGGAGGTGCGATTTGAAGCCAGTAGTGGTTAAAAATTGGACACATATTTATAGGCCCTGTGATTGACCATCTGAAAGAAAAAATACTTAAGTGAGAGCCAATATGGTTGACAGGATGCAATTTCTTCATGAGTTAGATACTTAGCTAATGATGCTTTTGAACTGAATTTTTTTTTAATGTTAATTTTATTCCAAAATTAAAAGTTAAACAACTTTCTAAATGGTCTTCTTTTAACATTTTCCTACTGTTAAAGAGGCTCTGTCACCAGATTTTGCAACCCCTATCTGCTATTGCAGCAGATAGGCGCTGCAATGTAGATTACAGTAACGTTTTTATTTTTAAAAAACGAGCATTTTTGGCCAAGTTATGACCATTTTCGTATTTATGCAAATGAGGCTTGCAAAAGTCCAACTGGGCGTGTTGAAAAGTAAAAGTACAACTGGGCGTGTATTATGTGCGTACATCGGGGCGTGTTTACTACTTTTACTAGCTGGGCGTTGTGTATAGAAGTATCATCCACTTCTCTTCACAACGCCCAGCTTCTGGCAGTGCAGACACAGCCGTGTTCTCCAGAGATCACGCTGTGTCGTCACTCACAGGTCCTGCATCGTGTCAGACGAGCGAGGACACATCGGCACCAGAGGCTACAGATGATTCTGCAGCAGCATCGGCGTTTGCAGGTAAGTCGATGTAGCTACTTACCTGCAAATGCTGATGCTGCTGCAGAATCAACTGTAGCCTCTGGTGCCGACACGATGCAGGACCTGTGAGTGACGTCACAGATCTGCACTGCCAGAAGCTGGGCTTTCTGAAGAGAAGTGGATGATACTTCTCATCAGAACACCCAGCTAGTAAAAGTAGTAAACACGCCCCGATGTACGCACATAATACACGCCCAGTTGTACTTTTACTTTTCAACACGCCCAGTTGTACTTTTGCAAGCCTCATTTGCATAAATACGAAAATGGTCATAACTTGGCCAAAAATGCTCGTTTTTTAAAAATAAAAACGTTACTGTAATCTACATTGCAGCGCCTATCTGCTGCAATAGCAGATAGGGGTTGCAAAATCTGGTGACAGAGCCTCTTTAAGCTGATGTAGTGTCTGTGCACCTCCTCTAGATAACTGGCTGTGTTGCTGCTTCTAACTCTAATCTGTCAGTCCATTTCTCCTGATAGGCTGACTAATCTGCTCTACCCCTCCTTTCTCTCGGTTTTAGACCGAGTTCACACGTCACGGATTTAATGAGGATTTTCAGCACAGATTTTACCCTTTGCAATGCAAAAGTTAAAGGCTATGTGTTCCTTTAACCAGGGGCGTAGCTAGAGGCTCATGGGCCCCGATGCAAAAAATTCTTTCTGGGCCCCCCCCCCCCCGCAAACTTCTCATGGCCGACGGTCCGCTTTCAGCTGCATCGCTGGGTCTCCTAAGTGACCCAACAATGCAGCACTAGCAGCCGGGGCGTCACTTAGGCTGGGTTCACACACACTATTTACGGACGTAATTTGGGCGTTTTAGCATTGAATTACGTCCGAAAATGCGGCTCAAAAGCGTTGGCAAACATCTGCCCATTCATTTGAATGGGTCTTACGATGTTCTGTGCCGACGGTCATTTTTTTTTACGCGCCGCTGTCAAAAGGCGGCGCGTAAAAAAGTGCCTGTCACTTCTTCAGACGTAAATGGAGCCGTTTTCCATGGACTCCATGGAAAACCAGCTTCAATTACTTCCGTAATGGACACAGCGAAAGACGCCTGCACATGCCATTACGGCTGAAATTACGGGGATGTTTTCTCCTGAAAACAGCACAGTAATTTCAGCCGTAACAGACGCTGCCGTGTGAACATACCCTCAGGGCTTAAAATGTCCGGGAAATAGCCCCAATACATATGTGTCCGCCCAAAAAAAGTGTGCATATGAGACAGCATAGCATATCTATAGCACTACGACCCTATAAACTATGGATAGGATTAGATACAGTGGCTGAGCAGACAGCATCACACATGATAGGATTAGATACAGTGGCTCAGCAGACAGTATCACACATGATAGGATTAGATACAGTGGCTCAGAAGGCAGTATCACACATGATAGGATTAGATACACAGCACAGCAGACAGTATCACACATGATAGGATTAGATACAGTGGCCCAGTAGATAGTATCACACATGATAGGATTAGATACAACGGCTCAGCAGACAGTACCACACGATAGGATTAGATACAGTGGCTCAGCAGACAGTACCACACATGATAGGATTAGATACAGTGGCTCAGCAGACAGTATCACACATGATAGGATTAGATACAGTGGCTCAGCAGACAGTACCACACATGATAGGATTAGATACAGTGGCTCAGCAGACAGTATCACACATGATAGGATTAGATACAGTGGCTCAGCAGACAGTATCACACATGATCGGATTAGATATAGGGCCCAGCAGACAGTATCATACATGATTGGATTAGATACACAGCTCAGCAGACTGTATCACACATGATAGGATTAGATACAGTGGCTCAGCAGACAGTATCACACATGATCGGATTAGATATAGGGCCCAGCTCGCTGACATTGCGGCTCCAGCGCTGGACCCAGGATAGGTAAGAATAATAATTTTGCTTCTTTATGTGTTACTGATTATTTTTGTGTGTTTGTGTTTTTTTACAGGTTCGGTTGTTGGACTTCGGATTCGAGGACTTCAATGACGGCGTTTTTTTTTATTCTCAATAAAATGGTTAACGAGGGTTGTGTTTTTTTATTTCAATAAAATATTTTTTCTATGTGATTGTATCTTTTTGAACTTTATTATCACCGCCTTAGTAATGAACGCTGGCTGATTGACAACCTCCATTACTAAGGCGGGGCTTAATGTTAGCCGGGGCAGAGGCTACACTAACCCCCATTATTACCCCGGTACCCACCGCCACCAGGAGTGCTGGGAAGAGCCGGGTACGAACCAGTACCCATCCATCTGTAGTGACGGGCAGGCACCGTGGTGGCCGCAGGCTGGTAGTATTAGGCTGGGGAAGGCCAAAAACAGTGGCCCTTCCCACCCTTGTAATGCTGCCTGCTGCTGCTGTGTTGTATCTGGCTGCTTATGAAAATTGGGGGGGACCTGACATCGTTCTTTCCAATTATTATTTTTTTTTTAAATGACGTGGGGTCCTCCCCCATTTTCATAACCAGCCAGATACAATAAAGCAGCAGCAGCCTAGCATCACCAGGGTGGGAAGGGCCACTGTTTTTGGCCTTTCCCCTCCTGATAATACCAGCCTGCGGCCACCCCAGTGGCCGACCATCACTACAGATGGTCAGGTACTGGATGGTACCCGGCTCTTCCCAGCACCCCTGGTGGCGGTGGGTACCGGGGTAATAAAGGGGGTTAGTGTTAGCCCCTGCATCCGCTAACACTAAGCCCCGCCTTAGCAATGGATGCTGTCAATCAGCCGGCGGCCATTACTAAGGCGGTAGTAATATAGTTTAAAAAAAAAACACAAAGACATAGAAAAAATATTTTATTGAAATTAAAAAAAAACCCACACAGCCCTCATTAACCATTTTATTGACAATAAAAAAAAAAGCTGTCATCGAAGTAGTCCTGGAATCCGCCGTAGTCCAACGACCGAACCTGTAAGAAAACACACAAAAAATGATTAGTAACACATGTGTTAGGGTATGTGCACACACACTAATTACGTCCGTAATTGACGGACGTATTTCGGCCGCAAGTACCGGACCGAACACAGTGCAGGGAGCCGGGCTCCTAGCATCATACTTATGTACGATGCTAGGAGTCCCTGCCTCGCTGCAGGACAACTGTCCCGTACTGAAAACATGATTACAGTATGAGACAGTGGTCCTGCAGCGAGGCCGGGACTCCTAGCATCGTACATAACTATGATGCTAGGAGCCCGGCTCCCTGCACTGTGTTCGGTCCGGTACTTGCGGCCGAAATACGTCCATCAATTACGGACGTAATTAGTGTGTGTGCACATACCCTAAGGCTTAGATACAGGGCCCATGTGTGATACTGTCTGTGGGACCCTGTATCTAAGCCTACCACAAGGTAGGCTTAGATACAGGGTCCAGCAGACCGTAATCTTATACAGTATAAGATTACTGTGTGCTGGGGCCCTGTATCTAAACCTACAGTGTGGAAGGCTTAGATACAGGGCCCAGCATACAGGATCACGCATGGGCCATGTATCTAAGCCTACCATGTGATTGGCTTAGATACAGGGCCCAGCAGACAGGATCACACAATCTGTGATCCTGTCTCATGGGCCCCCTAAGCCTGCTACATCGTAGGCTTAGGGGTTGTGCAGTCCCTAAACATTGATGGCCTATCCACAGGATAGGCCATCAATAGCTGATGTGTCGCCCGGGACCCGCAAATCAGCTGTTTTGAAGGGGCCGCAGCACTCGTACGAGAGCTGCTTCCCCTTCATTTCACTACTCGCCCACACTGTGAATCGCCGACACCGATTCACAGTGTGACCGGAATGAAGGGGAGCAGCTCTCGTACGAGTGCTGCGGCCCCTTCAAAACAGCTGATTGGCGGGTCCCGGGAGTCAGACCCCGCCAGTCAGGGCTAACCTTACCTTCCTCTTCGGCCGCGGCGGGAGTTCTGTAGTCTCGATGCTGTGCGCAGCGGCATAGCGCTGTGACGTCATGCGCTGCGCACAGCGCTTGACGTCAGGACCTCCGCTGCGATCCAGAACCAGGAAGGTAAGTAAAGTATGTTACTATAGTAACAGGGGCCCGCGGCCCGAGTTACTATAGTAACTTGTTATTGATGTGGTGCGGGGGGCCGTGGGCCCCCCTGGCTTCGGGGCCCGGTCGCAATTGTGACCGCTGCGACCCCTATAGCTACGCCAGTGCCTTTAACCCCTTAAGTACGCAGCCAGTTTTGGACCATATGACACAGCCTCATTCTTTAAATCTGACGTGTGTTAATATATGTGGTAATAACTTGGGATTGCTTTTACCTATCCAAGCGAATCTGAGATCGTTTTCTCATGACATATTGTACTTTATGTTAGTGAAAAAACTTGGTCGATATATTCAATATTTTTGTGTGAAAAACACCAAAATTTAGAGAAAATTTGCAAAACATTAGCATTTTCTAAATTCAAATGTATCTGCTTGTAAGACAGATAGTTATACCACACAAAATAGTTACTAGTTAACATTTCCCATATGTCTACTTTAGATTGGCATCGTTTTTTGAACATCCTTTTATTTTTCTAGGACGTTACAAGGCTTATAAGTTTAGCATCAATTTCTCACATTTTCAAGAAAATTTCAAAAGCCTATTTTTTTAGGGAACAGTTCAGATCTGAAGTAGCTTTGAGGGCCTTATATATTAGGAACCCCCACAAATCACCCCATTTTAAAAACTGCACCCCTTAAAATATTCAAAACAGAATTTAGAAAGTTTCTTAACCCTTTATGCGTTTCACAGGAATTAAAGCAAAGTGGAAGGGAAATATGCAAATTTAATTATTTTTTTGCAGAAATTCCGTTTTAATAAATTTTTCCAGTAATACTGAAGGTTTTTACCAGAGAAACAGAACTGAATATTTATTGCCCTGATTCTGCAGTTTTTAGAAATATCCCACGTGTGGCCCTAGTGTGCTAATGGACTGAAACAAAAGCCCCAGAAGCAAAGGAGCACCTAGTGGATTTTAGGGCCTTCCTTATCTTAATTTATATTTCAGGCACCATGTCTGGTTAGAAGAGGTCTTGTGGTGCAAAAACAAAGGAAACACCCCAAAAAAGACCCCATTTTGGAAACTACACCCCTTGAGGAATTGATCTAGCGGTGTAGTGAGCATTTTGACCACATAGGTATTTCATAGATTTCATTAGAATTGGGCAGTGAAAATGAAAAATTACATTATTTTCCAATAAGATGTAGCTTTACCTCAGAATTTTTTATTTTTTCAACAAATAAATGAGGAAAAACACCCCAACATTTGTAAAGCAAGTTTTCCAGAGTACAGAAATACCCAACATATGGTCATAAACTGCTGTTTGGGCAAGCGGCAGGACACAGAAAGGAAGGCACTCCATTTGGCTTTTGGAGTACAGATTTTGCTGGATTGATTTCTCTGCACCATGTTGCATTTATAAAGCTCCTAAGTTACCAATACAGTTCCATTTTGGAAACTACACCCCTAGAGGAATTCATCTAGGGGTGTAGTGAGTATTTTGACCCCACAGGTGTTTCATAGATTTCATTAGAATTGGGCAGTGAAAATGAAAAATTAATTTTTTTTCCACTAATACGTAGTTTTAGGTCAAAATGTTTCATTTTCTCATCAAATAAAGAAGAAAAAGCAACCCAACATTTGTAAAGCAACTTCTCCGGAGTACGGAAATACCCCATATGTGGTAATAAAGTACTGTATGAGTACACATCAGGGCTCAGAAGGGAAGGAGTGCCATTTGGCTTTTGGAGAGCAGATTTTGCTGGATTGGTTTTTCTGCACCATGTCGATGTCGCTTTTGCAAAGACCCTTAGGTACCAGTACAGTGAAAACTACCCAAAAGTGACTCCACTTGGTAAACTACACCCATTAAGGAATTTAACTAGGGGTGCAGTGAGCATTTTGAACCCACAGGTGTCTCATAGATTTTATTAGAAATGTGCAGCGAAAATGAAAAATTACATTATTTTCCAATAAGACGTAGAATTCATTCAAAATGTTTCATTTTCTCAACAAATAAAGGAGAAAAAGCCCCACAACATTTGTAAAGCAACTTCTCCCGAGTACGGAAATACCCCACATGTGATCATAAACTGCTGTTTTCGATACACGCCAGGATACAAGGGAAGGAGCACCATTTGGCAGTTGGAACGCAGATTTTGCAGGATTGATTCCTGGGCGCCATGTTGCATTTACAAAGCCCCTGAGGTACCGGTACAGTAAGAACCCCTGAAATGTGACTCCATTTGGTAAAGTACACCACTTGAGGAATTAATCTAGGGGTGTAGTGAGCATTTTGACCACACAGGTTTTTGCTGAATTTATTAGAATTGGGATGTGAAAATAAAAAAATAAATAATTTTTTTTGCGAAAAGTTGTAGTTCTAGCCCAAAATATAGCATTTTCACAAGGACTATAGGAGAAAAGCACTTCAACGTTCGTAAAGCATTCTCTCTAGAGCAGGGGTCTCAAACTCGGCCGGGTAAGTGGGCCGCATATAGAAAAAATGGGAAGTTGACGGGCCGCATTACTTTCAAATTTGATACAATACAAAATTATTGTTAATCAATTAGTTATTTGAACTACTATAACACTATATTACTAGAATAATAATACTACATTACTATAATAATAGCGCTAGGTTTACAATTTGAGATATTTCTCCACGTGCTTATTTCAACAATCCAGCTTTCCAGTTTAAGTGTCGCTAAATGCAGTCCGGCGGATCAGTTAGCACACATGTCAAGATTGGGCAGCCCCTTTTTAGATAGTGCCGCAGTGCCCTCTGTGGATGCTGCCGCAGTGCCCTCTGTGGATGCTGCCGCAGTGCCCTGTGGATGCTGCCGCAGTGCCCTCTGTGGATAATGCAACACACCCCTAGATAAGGCCACAGTGCCCTCTGTAGATAAGGCCACAGTGCCCTCTGTAGATAAGGCCACAGTGCCCTCTGTAGAGAAGGCCACAGTGCCCTCTGTAGATAATGCAACACACCCCTAGATAATGCCAGTGTCCTCTTCAGATACTGTCACACACCCACTTGTAGATAACGCCACAGTGCCCTCTGTAGAGGCTGCCACAGTGCCCTCTGTAGAGGCTGCCACAGTGCCCTCTGTAGAGGCTGCCAAAGTGCCCTCTGTAGAGGCTGCCCCAGTGCCCTCTGTAGAGGCTGCCCCAGTTATGTCAGGGGCTTGCCAAGAGCTGGAGACCCAGGCAGAGCGCTAGTAGGCTCTTCCTGGGACTCCAGCTGGGCTCCTGACATCACTGGGACTCCTGCTCTGGGGAAGCCCCTGACATCATTGTCGATGTATGGACAGCGATGCCAGAGGCTTCCCCAGAGTCCCGGAGCAGAGCCGATAATAGCGCTCTGCCCGGGACTCCGCTCTGGGAAAGACCCTGACACACTGTCCATATATGGGCAGCGATGTCAGGGAATTCCACAGAGTCCCGGAGCAGAGCCGACACCAGCGCTCTGCTCGGGACTCCGGCTCTGGGGAAGCCCCAGACATCGCTGTTCATATGTGGACAGCGATGTCAGGGAATTCCACAGAGTCCAGGAGCAGAGCCGACACCAGCGCTCTGCTCGGGTCTCCGGCTCTGGGGAAGCCCCAGACATTGCTGTCCATATGTGGACAGCGATGTCAGGGAATTCCAGAGTCTCGGAGCAGAGCCGATACTAGCGGCTCTGTGTCCCGCGGGCCGCAGATGACAGCCCCAGGGGCCGCATGCGGCCTACGGGCCGCGTGCTTGAGACCCCTGCTCTAGAGTAAGGCAATACCCCAAACATGGTCATAAACTGCTATTTGGACACACAGCAAGGCTCTAAAGGGAAGGAGCGCCATTTAGTATTTGGAGTGGAGATTTTACAAGATTCGTTTTTTGACACTATGTTGCATTGAGCTATAGTACCAGTACAGTGGAACCCCTGAAAAATTACCCCATTTTGGAAACTCAAAGAATTTAGCTAGCGGTGTAGTGAGCATTTTGATCCCACAAGTGTTTTGCAAAAATGAGTACACAATAGATGTTGCAGATTGAAAATTGCCGTTTTCCACAGATATGCCATTTCAGTGCCCAGCTTGTACCACCGTAGACACACACCCCATAAATTGTTAAGCGGGTTCTCCAGAATACAGTATTACCCCATTTTTGGTCATAAATTGCCGTTTGGGCACACTGCCCAGTTGGACCACCATTTGGCTTTTGAAGCGCAGATTTTGTGGTGTGATATTTCAGCTTATAATGTGGGGGCATATGTAAGCTGGGGTGAGTACATCAGGGTATATGTAAACTGGGCGGAGTACATCAGGGCATAATAGGATGATGTAATAATGGGGTGAATGAATAATCCATGGATTGGTGTGGTACGCTTTGAACCAAACCTTTATGCACAGGCCGGGTTTATTGGGTATTATACAAAATATCTGCGCTCCAGTATTGCCTAATCTTTGACTTCTTCACTAGCCCTATAAGCAGCACAGGGCCCTAAATTTCCTCATCTCCGCTGCATCCACTTGGTCCACCTGTGGGGTTCAGCAAATGACGATGTGGGGTATTTAGTGAGATTCTACTGGACCTAAAAAATTAGTCTGGGCCGTCATTTAGCATCATTTTGCATCATAGCGTATTAAGTTTCCGTTGATGGAGCTGTGTGAGGGCTTGTTTTTTGTGGAACGAGCTGTCATTTTTATTGGTTCCATTTTGGGGTACATGCGATTTATTTTTAGCACTATTTATTCCATCTTTGGGAGATGAGAAAACCTAAAAACAGCAATTCTTTACAGTGTTCACAGTGTTGTATAAATAACATGTTAACTTTATTCGATTACAGCGACACCAAATTTATATCGTTTCACTACGTTCCCACAATAAAAATACTCTTTTCTAAAAAAATCATGTTTTAGTGTCGCTATTTTCTGACAGCCATAACTTTTTTTTATTTTTTAGTTGCGGGAGGGCTTGTTTTATGCGTGACGAACTGTAGTTTCTATTGGTACCATGTTCCGTTACTTGCAACTTTTTGATCACTTTTTATTACATTTTTTTTTAAGACAAGATGACCAAAAAATAAAATGCTGTCATTGTTTTTTATTAAATTTTTTTACTGTGTTCACCGTGCTGTAAAAACAACGTGATATTTTTATAGATCAGGCCGTTCCGAACGCGGCGATACCTATTATGTATAGTTTTATTCATGTTTTCATTTTTTTTCTAATAATAAATGAGTTGATCAGGGAAAGAGGGCGATTGTTGTTTTTATTAGTTAACCCCTGTACGTCAATGTGTGCAGTAAGTTCGCGCACCTTGATGTGCAGTTACGTCTGTGCTTTGACAGTTAACCGCCGCGCGGCGCTACACCGCAGCGGCGGTTAACTGTGCAGGGCGTCTGACCTGCATTCCCCGTTGCCGATCAGCGGCCTATCGCCGCTGATTTTGGCAGTTAACCCCTTAATTGCGGCGTTCGATTTGAACGCCACAATTAAGGTGTTCAGCGCCGATCGGCAGCCCCCATGTGAAATCACGGGGGCTGGCGATCGTACCCATGGTAACCGGACGACAGACAATGGCTTCCGGGTTGCCATGTACAGAAGCCTATGAGGACCACCCCGAGGGTGGTCGTCGTAGGCTTCCTGTCAGTGTGACTGTCACGTCACAATGACAGTTGGAATGCATTACACTACGTGTGTAGTGTAATGTATTCCAGCAGCGATCAGAGCTGCAAGTCTAAGTGTCCCCTAGTGGGACAAGTGAAAATAGTAAAAAAAAGAATAAAAATGTTTTAAAAAAAGTGTAAAAATAAAAGTTATAAGTGACATAAACATGAACTGCTTTTTTTCCTATAATAAGTCTTTTATTATAGGAAAAAAAATGAACACGTAAAAAAAAAAAGTACACATATTTGGTATCACCGCGTTCGTAACGACCCCAACTATAAAACTGTAATATTATTTTTCCTGCACGGTGAACACCGCAAAAAAAATAAATGAAAAACAAAGCGAGAATCACTATTTTTTGGTCACCACCCCTCACAAAATATACAATAAAAAGTGATCAAAAAGTCGCATGTACGCCAAAATTATACCGATACAAACTACAACCTGTCCCGCAAAAAACAAGCCCTTACATAGCTTTTTTGACTGAAAAATAAAAAACTTATGGCTCTCAGAATATGGTGACACAGAAAATAAATAATTTTCTAAATAAGTTATTTTATTGCGCAAACGCTGCAAAACATAAAAAAAACCTATATACATCTGGTATCGCCGTAATCGTACCGACCCGCAGAATAAAATATAACGGTCATTTATAGCGCAGGGTGAACGCTGTAAAAAATAAATAAAAATCATTGTCAGAATTTATGGTTTTTGGTCACCTTGCTTGCCAAAAAATGGAATAAAAAGTGATCAACAAAATCGCATGTACCCCAAAATGGTACCAATGAAAATTACAGATTGTCCTGCAACAAATAAGTCCTCACACGGCTCCGGTGGTGAAAAAATAAAAAAAGTTCCAGCTCCCAGAATATGGCGATGCAAAATGTGCAGAGCGTTCCAAAAGCAGATAAGATCGGGTGCCATTTATAATAGAAGTGCAACACTGGCCACATATCTGCGGATTATTATTTATTTACCCCATTATTATACCCTCTTATTATGCCCCTGATGTACTCTGCCCAGCCTACATGTGCCCCCACATTATAAACTGAAATACCAGCAAAACGCCAGAGCTACTACCAAGCAAAATCTGCGCTCCAAAAGCCAAATGGCGTCCCTCCCTTCTGAGCCCTACAGCGTGCCCAAACAGCCGTTTACGTCCACCGATATGGCATCGCCATACCCGGGAGAACCCTGTTAATATTTTGTGGTATTTGTGGCACAAACTGGGCACAACATATAGTGCACTAAAATGGCACATCAGTGGAAAATTGTAATTTTCACTTTCCACCATCGGCTGCGCATTAAACCCTTCGCGCACCATGACTTAATAGCATGTCGTGGTGTGGGGGGTGATATATGGAGCGTCTCACGCGCTGAGCCCGCGCCATACGTTGCGGGTGTCAGCTGTGTATTACAGCTGATACCCGGGACTAACGGACAGAAACAGCGATCGCGCTGTTACAGGAGCCTGTAAAAATCACAATATACTGCAATACATTAGTATTGCAGTGTATTCTACCAGTGTTCTAACGATTTCTGGTTCAAGTCTCCCAGGGGGACTAATAAAATATGTAAAAACAAAAGTATATAGTTATTATTAGTGGAAAAAATTAAATAAATATTTAAAGTAAAATAAACCCTTTTCATATTTTTTCTCCCAAAGTAATGTAAAAAAATACACAAAATTGGTATCGCTGCGTCCGTAAAAGTCCAAGCTATTGCAAAATACCATTATTTAACTCACACGGTGAACGCCGTGAAAAATAAAGAATTTTAAATGGCAAAATCGCAGTTTTTTGGTCACCTTGGCTCTACCAAAAAATGTAATAAAAAGTGCTTAAAAAGTCTTCTGTACCAAAAAATGGTACCAATAAAAACTACAGTTCGTCCCGCAAAAAATAAGCCCCCACACCACTCTATTGACGGAAAAATAAAGACGTTGTGGTTCTCGGAAAAACGAAAAAGAAAAAGCAAAACATGGATCAGTCCGGAAAGGGTTAATTTATTTTCTAATGAAAAAACATTTATGACCACATGTGGGGTATTGCCGTACTCGGGAGAAATTGCTTTACAAATGTTGGGGTGCATTTTCTCCTTTATCCTTTGTGAAATTGAAAAAATTCAACATTTTCGTGGAAATAATGTTGATATTAATTTTCACGGCCTAATTCTAATAAATTCTGCAAAAGACGTGTGGGGCCTAAATGCTCACTATACCCCTAGATAGATTCCTTAAGTGGTGTCATTTCCCAAATGGGGTTCCTTTTGGGCGGTTTCCACGGTTTTAGTACCTCAGGGGCTTTGCAAATTCGACATGACACCAAAAAACTATTCCAGCTAAATTTGAGCTCCAAAAGCCAAATGGTGCCCCTTCCCTTCTAAGCCCCGATGTGGGTCCAAACAGCAGTTTATTACCACATATGGGGTATTTACGTAATCAGGAGAAATTGTTTTACAAATGCTGGGGTGCTTTTTCTCCTTTATTCCTTGTAAAAATTAAAAATTTCTAAGTTCTTACAGAAAAAAAGTCGATTTTTACCTTTACAGACTAATTCCAATTACTTCAGCAAAACAACTCTGGGGTCAAAATGCTAACTTTACCCCTAGAAAAATTCCTTGAGGGGTGTAGTTTCCAAAATAGGGTCACTATTGGGGGGTTTCCACGGTTTTCATCCCTTCAGTGCATTGCAAACGTGACACGGCACTCAAAACTATTCCAGCAAAATCAGAAATCCAAAATCCAAATGGTGCTCCTTCCCTTCTGAGGCCTGCTGTGGGTCCAGACAGCAGTTTATTACCACATATGGGGTATTGCTATAATCGCAAGAAATTGCTTTACATATGTTGGGGTGTTTTTTCTACTTTATTCCTTGTAAATATTTAATATTTTTAAGTTTTTTCACAAAAAAAGTAGATTTTCATCTTCACATACTAATTCAAATAAATTTAGCAAAAAAACTGTGGGTTCAAAATGCTAACTATACCCATAGATAAATTCCTTGAGGGGTATAGTTTCCAAAATGGGGTCACTTTTGGGGGGTCTTTACTGTTTTGGTACCACAAGACCTATTCAAACCTGACATGGTGCCTAAAATATATTCTAATAAAGGAGGCCCCAAAATCCACTAGTTGCTCCTTTGCTTCTGAGGCCGGAGTTTCAGTCCATTACCGCACTAGGACCACATGTGGGATATTTCTAAAAACTGCAGAATCTGGGCAATAAATATTAAGTTGCGTTTCTCTGGTAAAACCTTCTGTGGTACAGAAAAAATATATTACAAATTAATTTTCGAAAAAAAAAATGAAATTTGTAAATTTCACCTCTACTTTGCTTTAATTTCTGTAAAACGCCTAAAGGGTTAAAACACTTTCTGAATGCTGTTTTGAATACTTTGAGGGGTGCAGTTTTCAAAATGGGGTGAATTATGGGGACTTTCTAATATATAAGGCCCTCAAAGCCACTTCAGAACTGAACTGGTCCCTGAAAAAATAGCCTTTTGAAATTTTCTTGAAAATATGAGAAATTGCTACTAAAGTTCTAAGCCTTGTAACGTCCTAGAAAAATAAAAGAATGTTCAAAAAACGATGCAAACATAAAGTAGGCATATGGGAAATATAAACTAGTAACTTTTTTGTGTGGTATTACTATCTGTTTTACAAGTAGATGCATTTAAATTTAGAAAAATGCAAATTTTTGCTAATTTTCTCTAAATCTTGGTGTTTTTTACAAATAAATATTGAATTTATCGAACAAATTTTTCCCCTAACATAAAGTACAATAAGTCACGAGAAAACAATCTCAGAATCACTTGGATAGGCAAAAGCATTCCGGAGTTATTACCACATAAAGTGACACATGTCAGATTTGAAAAATCGGCTTCGTCCTGAAGGCCAAAACAGGCTCAGTCCTAAAACTTTTATTTATTTATTTTTCTTTAACAATTTTTTTTACTTTTTTCACACTTACCTGAGGACTTGAAGGTCTGGTCTTCTGATCCCCGGTACAATACACTGCACTATATATGCAGTGCAGTGTATTGTAACTGTCATTCTTCATCTGACAGTTAGCCTATTAGGTCATGCCTCAGGCAACCACTCCCTCTGTCAACCACTTCAATGCGGCGGACGCCATTGACAGCCGCATTGAAGGGGTTAAATGGCTGCGATCGGCGGTAACTGTCATCGCCACCATTGCAGCGGGATGTCAGCTGTTTATTACAGCTGACAGCCGCTGAAGATGAAGCGCGCACAGCTTCTATGCCGGCTTTATCTACAGGGCGTGACTGTACGCCCTATTGCGGGAATGCACTTTGAATCTGGACGTACAGTCATGGCCAATAGCGGTAAGGGGTTAAAAAAAAAAAAATTTTTAAACCAGTATCAGTGTGTTTGGTGCAACTTTGTAATTACTTTTTATTAAAAAGTTTTTTTACTTTTTCATATGCAGCTGCTTTGTATCCTGGATACACAGCAGCTGTATCAGTCAGGTCAGCGGCACTGACTGGTTCAGTGACAGCGGGTCCTCCGTGTCTCTGACATGCAGGATCGAGCGGTTATCGATCACATCTAATTTCATAACTTAAATGTGATCGATAACCGATGGTACCTGCATGTCAGAGAGACGCAGGACCCGCTATCACTGAACCAGTCAGTGCCGCTCACCTGACGGATTAAAGTCTCAGCGCAAGATACAGCTGCTGTGTATCCAGGATACAAAGCACCTGTATCTGAAAAATTTTAAATAATTTTTAACAAACAGTAATTACAAAGTTACACCAAACACAATATACTGATATGGTTTTATTTAAAAAAAAAAAAAAAAAGATTTTCAAAAGGTGTACATAGCTTTTAAGATCCGTGGCAAATCCGCAACATAATCTGCTACAAGATCTTCCAAGTGTTTCAGGGAGGTCAGATCACACAGACTGTTAGGGTATGTTCACACGAGGGCGTCCGTTACGGCTGAAATTACGGGGATGTTTCAGCCTGAAAACATCCCCGTAATTTCAGCCGTAACGGCATGTGCAGGCGCTTGAACGCCGCGTCTATTACGGGCGTAATTAGCTCTGCTATTCATTGGAGTCAATGAATAACGGCTCCAATTACGCTCAAAGAAGTGACAGGTCACTTCTTTAACGCGGGCGTCTATTTACGCGCCGTCATTTGACAGCGACGCGTAAAATACGCTTCGTGTGAACAGACAAACATCTGCCCATTGCTTTCAATGGGCAGATGTTTGTCAGCGCTATTGAGGCGCTATTTTCGGACGTAATTTGGGGCAAAAACGCCCGAATTACGTCCGTAAATAGGCCGTGTGAACATACCCTTAGTATCAGAGTAAAGATATTAAGGAGAGCTACTGCTAAGACGGTGAAATGGGCATACTTACCTACTGGTCTCTTGGCACTGTTGGAATTCCAATATAATTAAGCTTGTTCTTTAGCAGTAGCAATCTCTAAACCAGATACATTTTAACTTGGCAGATACCGTATGTACTTTGATATATTTATACAGTATGATGATGGAAATTGGATATTTTTATAGATTGAAATGTGTAACTTCATTCATTCATATATTGAATTCCATGAAAACATGTTATACAATTAATTATCTAACCAAAGAGCATTATCAAACTAGATATCAGCATCACGTTACGTGACCGTGGTACATTATTTATTTCAACTCAGATACATGCTGGGTCACTTCTATTGCATTGTGAATGGACCATCATAGTGGCTTTTCACTTATTAATATCAGTAGCATAACATAAGGCTGTACCAGCTGGTCTTGGCCGCTGACTGTATGCAATGAAATATACTGGACCGATGCATAATTATTTAGCACAAACATCAAGTATAGCTTCCAGTATCATGCAGCAAAGTTAAACTTTTATTTATCCTATCCAATATTCACATTAGAGGAAGTAGCAGTACAGATATTTATATGATGCCAGTGTTGCCTAGGTTTTATTTTAAGCAATTAAATAGTAAGTCCAAAAAAGTCAGATAATTATAATGACTATTAGGTTGCTTTTTATCCACTAGAGACTTAGTTTCAAAACGCAGTTAGAATGATGTGTACTGATAGTGTTCGTAAGATTGGTAAGTAATTAACATCACAGCATTTTTACAATTTAGAATAAAATGCTAGAAAACATTTAGCGACTTTGAAAGAGAGGTTCAGTAACTAAGCCATATAAAACTCACTGGGGGATAATCATGAAAATAATTGAACAAGTAACATTTCACAAGTTTATTTTATATTTTGTATACTAAAAAAATACTTGGAATCTTTTGTGTTTGCTTTTATATCGTCCCTTTCAATCATATTTTAGCTTCAGTTTCTAAAAAGTTGTTTTAAATAAGGTTTATTATCCAATGTGCTACATTTAAAGAGGCTCTGTCACCACATTATAAGAGTCCTATCTCCTACATAAGGAGATTGGCGCTGTAATGTAGGTGACAGTAATGCTTTTTATTTAAAAAACGATCTATTTTCACAACGTTAGGAGCAATTTTGGTTTATGCTAATGAGCTTTCTTAATGCCCAAGTGGGCGTATTTTTACTTTCGACCAAGTGGGCGTTGTACAGAGGAGTGCATGACGCTGACCAATCGGCATCATGCACTCCTCTCCATTCATTTACACTGCACTAGCGATATAGATATATCACTATGTGCAGCCTCATACACAAGCCCTAACATTACTACAGTGTCCTGATAATGAATACACATGACCATCCAGCCTGGACGTCATGTGTATTCAGAATCCTGATACTTCTGACTCTTTTCTTTGAGAATTCCAGCAATGGAAACGAAATATCGCGAGATTACGGAGCTAAACGAGATTTAAACTTGACAATAATTTTTTTTAAACACTTTACGGTAGTCGCCATGAGGGCTTTACAAAGCGCAGACCAAGGAATTTGCAATACTTTTTATCTGCTTCATGACCAAGGTAGAATTATCCTTAAACCTTAAAGAACTCTAGGAACACTGATTAAAATAGTTCATGACTATGTTTAGTTAGGCATGTCATCCCTAATAATGTATAAATTACTGCATTTATTTACCTCTTCTTCGTCTATTTCATGCTAGATGCTTTCGTGCTCTCTCAGCATTTGGGAGAGTGAGCTGGTTTGTCTCCATCTCGTCTCTAATTACAACAGCCGCTCACCTTATTTGTGCGGATGACTACCCTTCCTTTTTCACAATGCTGGCTTTTTGCAAAATAGTGTGCACGCACTGTGCCTGATTTCTTAAAGGGCCAGCATTAAGAAAATTTGAATATTGCTCTTATACTTGTTCTTTCTACCCTATTTAAAGAGTAATTATACTTTTAAAAAAACTTACATCAGAAGTTTTGATCGGCGGGGGGGGGGGGGTGGTTCAGGTGCTGAGACCTCCACCATCGCTGAAATGAAGGTGCAGATGTGGACAGCTGAGCACCCTGCTTCTTCGACTGTGATCAGCACTCCTTGTTGGGTGAATAGTCTTAGCACCCAGACTCCCACCGAAAACTTCTGCTATGTCTTTTACATTTGAATTTTCTTTTGGAAAGTACAGTTATACTCTTTAAACCTCTCTTGGACTCTTCCCTGTACCTAAGCAATATGTCCTTTTGGTACTAGTATTTACTGCCTGCCCCGAATGTGAGCCTTATTACTCATTCTGCAAGAATTTCAGCTGCCCAGACTTCGACTTATGCTCAACTATGTCTCTGTCCCTCGACTTGAATCTCCAGTCTGTTTTTATGTCATCTGTTGCTAATGGTGACTATTCTGGGTTTAGTGACGTGAGGATTCCCTCTGGGAAAGTCCATACCTCTGGGAGAGGTGTAAGGATGAAGAATAGATTTCACTCCCTGGTTGATCCTATGCCAAATCTATTGGTAATCCAGTGGGTCTACCACCTGTTTGTTAGCCCATATGACACTAACCCTGTATGAGCTGTAATGTAACATGAAAAGCTCTTCACTCAGACTATCACTGTGCTCTTTGGACTAGGGGGTTTGAGAAGAAAGATGATTTATTAATATATGAATGAAGCAATATCTGGAGGAAGCAGAGTGTAGGACCTGCAGATCTTGTAATGGACAATTTACTCACTTGCAACTGCCAGAAATAAGAGCAGTTTAGTTATGTCTTGTGGGCACTGCATAACTGTACGTCTCTTGTTTTAGCTGTAATATGCCTTATAGACCTGACACAAATCCTACTTAGAGTTATAGCACACACCGGTCTCTTAAAAAAAAACAAAAAAAACATAACAGTTCCGGGTTTCTTTTAAATAATATTTGTTTCCAACATTCCTCAGTAATAAAAAATAGTTATGATGTAAATTGACAAAATGTGTAAATTGTTTAATACATAAAGGCAGGGCAGGGGATGGCATAAAATAATAAAAATGCAGATTCTCACTCCCTGAAGTGCACCCCCCTAGCTCCAATGCAGAGGTCGTGATTTCTGCTGCTTCAGTCCCAAAAGCTCCAGCAGCGGTCACGTGCCACTGCAGCCAATCGCTGGCCACAGCGGTCATGTGCCGCTCAGGGGACTGAAATGCAGAAGAAAATAACTTCAGTGCTGGAGCGGGGATAAAAGTCTCGTATAAACCCTTTAAATATATAATATTCTGCCTGCATGCAGCCACCACTAAGGGGACATAAGCATATAGATCTATTCAGCTAGTGTTGATAACAATGGGAGCTGTAATAATCTGTATGCAGTGAGCTCCCGCTACTGGAAGCTGCACTATGATTGTGTAATGGGAATCAGGAAACACAGTTTAGTCCGAGGTTCCCTTTCTACACGGGCCCCATAGTATGCCACTGTGGGCCCAAGCCTGGATTACGGCTCTGAGTACATTGTTTTTTTTCCATTGTGTTCCCTGGACCTCCTTTAGTCAACAATCAATTCTAAGCAGAAATATTGCGTATTATATATTATTCCATATGTCAATAATTCTAAATTGTAATAATTTGATTTATGATTTAATATCTTTTAGGCTATGTGTGCATTTTGCCAGATATAGTAAGGATGCCAAAGTAATAAGACAACCCACTAACACTGCAAATGACTGCAGAGAACATGCTAGCCAACATTCAGACCTAGCCTTAGAGAGCAGCAGTCTGGCCATGAAATCTGGGCATACATTTCGAAATGCATTTGGTGATTTATCAAGACAGGTGAAAATTCAACTATTTTGCACAATGAACATCATAATATAGGTCTCAAAATCCTTTTTAGCAGTTCAGGAGTATGTTCTATTTCATTTTTAAAGGTAACAGAAATGTTCCCTACCTCTTAACACTTTTCACTAGACATTAATGGTTCTCAGAATTAAATGGATATTGATTCTAGTATGAAAGCTATAGTTATAGAGACTTCTTATCACAGTTTTTTATTTTTTTTATTTCATCTTATATAATCTATTTATATGACCGGCTACTGTATATTTGAAAGACTCAGATCTTCAAAATTTCTGCATTTCACAAGATGTCTTTTCATATTACATCAACTTGTTTTCGAAGTTTACCAGCTCTCATTTTAACAGGATCAGAAAAAGTTAATTATTTCAGACATTTAGTGACAGTATTGGATCAGTATTAAAGGAAAAATATTGAAGCAATCCGTAACTGAGACAATCCAATTTTCTTGACAGCCAATTGCAGTGGATCAGGAACAAAACTACACTCAGGAATAAGCAAATTAACAATTTGTTTGTGCCTTGAGCTTTTTCTGGCAGCAGATAACTCCTGTGCTAATTTCTAAGAAGTTCTATAACAAACCATGGTTCAGGCTATCACGGGAGAACTGTTCGTTGTTGTTTTTTTTAAAACATTTGATCTATAACGCTTAAATACCCCTTAAGAACAAAGCTATTTTAACCTTGTGAACACAGTCTTTTCCAATTTTTAATTATTGCATTCCGAGATGCATAACTTTTTGCGAGACATATGTTTCAATTGCACCATTTTGGGATAGATCTTTTTGATTAACTAGGAGGAATGATCAAAATATTTTTTTTTTTACGTACGTTGTTCACTGTCCGGGATAAATAATGTGTTACTTTTAGAATATGGGTACTTCCGGTTGTTGCGATACCAATTATGTGTACTTTTTAAAAATATATATTTAAATTTTTTCTTTGATAAATAATTTTGAAACGGGAAAAGGGCCTAAATAGAGAGACACACAGATGGTAGACATGGGGGCCTTGTTTAGGCTGTAATATACCATCCCAGCCATGTTGTACATTTATGCCGCTTGCTGCTAACTACATCGTAATCGTAAATGTATGACAGATTGCGCCAAGGGGTTAAAGGGTTTGTCCCACATCACGCTCTTTTTAACCTGGGCCGGGCAGAAACAGCCTAATTAGCGTGTATAGGTTAAATGCTAACGGTCCACTGCTCTTTAGCCAAGAACGGGTACTAAAGGCCCTTTGTTCTTGGCAGTGGTGAGGTCATGGAGGTTGGAACCCCACATTACAAACTTGGTTGGCAGGTTATAAAAGTAAAAACGAGTTGTCGTGCCCATTGTCTTTTCTCAGTAATTTTGAAATATTTTTTTGACCAGCATCCTTTAAGCTCTAGGAAGCTCAGCAATATCTTTAATTGCACAGTAATTATCCGATACTTTTATGCAAACTCAACAATTGTCTGGCACTGTTATCCCTGTGTGAAGTTTCCACATTTACCCTTTAGATGTAGGCTTTTCTGGAGAGCGGAGTCTAAGGGCTTGTATATTCTTAACCATTAACCCCTGCAAGGAAGTGTTTTTCTCTCAGGTAGCTACCCTCTGAGTACTCTCTGTTAGCAATGGCTGGCATGTAAAATAGCAGAAGACACCAATACGCGGTAACAAGGCAGAGATGTAGTCAGACAGACACAGGTCAGGGTAGGCAGCGTTCAATCATAACCAGGAGACAGGCAGAGGTCAGGATGGGCAGCAGACAGTAGACGTGGTCAAATGACGAGCAGGATCAAAGCAACAACATGAATACACCTAAGCAGAGTACCGTAACCAAAAGAACCTTATTGCTCAGGCACAGGAAGATGGGGGAAAGGTCCTTAAAAAGACCGAGATGACTGGGCATAGGCAGAAAGTGCAATGACGACCTTGCCCTTTAAGCAGCCCGGGGTCAGTGCATGCGCATGTGGGAAGCAGCAGCAGAGGACCTAGTAGGAGTGTGGTTACCAAAGACCTCCCCAGGAAAGCAGCAGCAGAGAGCGAGATGCCGGGCACGGACATGCCGCATAGGGGAGCAGTAGAGATAGACGGGATCCTGGCCAAAGATGTGAGAGCGGTGCGGCATAACCTCAGCATTGGGTGTACTATTCCATGCAGATGTTGATCTAATTGAATTCATTCATACGACACCGAAGCTGCACAACATTGGTGATAAACCACAGAGTGTTAGTTACATGTGTCTTAATCCTCAAATTGAGCTGGACATTTGATTCCTACTCCCATAAGCTATTTTATAGCACTCAATAACAACGTAATTGTTTGCAGGGAATTACATTCAAAATCATTCAATAAGAAAGAAAAGATGGGAAGAACTTTAAATGTACAAAATGGAACATGATCAATATTTCTACTTAGACATCAGGATGCCGATTATAAATAGGATTTCACAATTTAGTGAGCTCCAGCTATTTCTGTTCTTTTACAGAAATACATTCATTCTTGAGGGAAAGGTTTTCCTTAATCCCTCTGCTGGAATCCAATCTATTTGAGGAAAAAAAATAGAATAAAACATGGATGACAAATTCTGAACGCAGACCTTAAGACACTTTGATAACATTGTTGGCATGCAATAGAGACAAAAACAAGAAAGGAAAAACAATTATGCAATAATAACTGGATATTTAGCAATTTCCACAGTTTGTAGGGTTTCTTCATGGATCAACTCTTTACAGGTGTAACCTCAACTTTCGCTGTGTTTTTTTTGTTCCTAGTAGGTAAAGTAGAATATGAGTTGACCGCAAGATGGAAGTATTTTTAATTAGCAGGAGATTGCATAAAGAAGTGTTGCCATCTGCGTAAGTTGATTCCATCTACATGTTACCTGTAGTTGAAGAGTTTGCTAATTTTGTTTATGCAAAAAATATAAGAGCTATCCCAACTAAAGTTCATAGCCCGGGGTGGAGCTAGATTCCTTGCCCCTGATTCTGACCAATCAGCGTGAGGCAGCTTAAGGGTAGTTCACGCTCTTTTGGCTAACAACAGCAAATTAGCATAGAGGGAGTAAACTCAACAGTGGGCCATATCTCTGGTACGGGAGGGTTCAGGAAAAAGAGAAAAACAGCACTGGATTCAGGGAGACAGCGCTATTCAGGTCAGTAAACCAACTTAACTTATATGACCTAGTAACAGGTCCCCTTTTAACTGCCAACACGGCACTTACGATTGCTGTCAAAATAGCATTGGATAACTTTTAGATACATTTTGTTTTTACTTTAGGTACTTTTACTAGAAGAACCTGATCATTACCCAAGGTTTACAGCAGGTATAGGAGAAATGAGTTTTCAATTCTGTGCAGCATAGGTTACAAACTAAAATATATATTATTCTTTATAACTTAAAAGATTAGTTTGCAGAATTAAATCTGCCATTACCATTTGAATTCATATACCATGGGTTATGCACTTTTTAAGAAACCATGTAAGAAAAGGACCATATACTTTATGGCAACCTCAAATTCATTGCCTCTTATAGAGTCATGAATAAATGTTACCAGCCCCTCTTCAACTGTCTTCTATGACACAAAGAAACTCACAGGCAGTGTTTTAAGTGGCGTACCAATATTTGTAGGTAGGAAATTTCAGCAAACTCCGAGGGAAGAAGGGGACGTTTGCCTTTTCTAACTTTCTCAAGAAATGGTTGGCGTGGGAGAGAATATGCCCCATGGAGCAGAAATAAAAGTCATTATAGAAAGCTCTGATAAGAAAACCAGACTATAACATTATGACTTCGAGAATAAGCATACTTTAGAAGTTGCCAAGTGAAATCATTTAAATCTCCACAGGGCTATCTTAGGTTTTTAAAATCTAAGTGGTTTGCACTCAACAGATTATCCCATCTCTAGGAAGAACTATTGTTCAATATAATCGTAGTAAACTGGCAGCACAATAAGGCTTTTTGGCTTCTTTTGATGTATAGAAAACCCTTATGTAAAAGTTGAAATGGTAATGTTTGGATCCATGTGGACTGACAAGCTTTGGGGGCTGCTTTATATCCCATGGCTACAGAATTACTTTCTTATTCATAGTTTGAGATACAATAAGTTCAGCATATGGAAGTGACTATACAGTATTTAATTTGATGTTAAATAGGCCCGTTTAGCTAGAGATTAGCTTGCCTTTGACAATGGCAGCTGATGGAGCACAGTTTGCCAATTGTCTAATTTAAGTTTATCTAAATACTGCAATTTAAAGGTAGTAATATAATGGTTCATATAAAAGAAGATTAAAGCTGCAAGAACTTAAAGATATATAATCACAGGAAGAACACATGTATGGAGACCATTGGAATAGCAGCCTTCGCAGTACTGAAAACTGGGAATGATTAAACTCTACTTTTGCTGCTACTACTACTGGCCTAACAATGGCTATAGTTACAGATCTGCAGCACATATTAAACAGTCATTACCAGTGATTCTTAATCATCAAATACAAGAGGCTGTAAGAACTTCTCACAAGAATCTTATGTCCTTGTGTATGACTAAAGGCTCTTTTGTACTGGCCAATTATTGGTCAAATGAGCGTTCACAGAACACTCATCCCGATTATTGCCCTGTGTAAAAAGTGCAACAATCAGCCAATGAAACGCTCGTTCATCGGCTGATTGTATAGTTTATGCAGCCAAAAATATTATCATTATCGGCAGCACATCTCCCTGTATAAACGGGAAGACAAGCTGCCGACATGATAGACATGTATGGGGACAAGCGAGCGCTTGTCCCCATACATAGCTGCATGAAAATAGCAAACAAGTGCCGATCAAAAAGCTGTCACATTGATCGCCGCCCGATTACACAGCCAACGTCGGTGAGTGTAAGAGGACCCTAACATATTTTACAGTATATATTAAATGCCTTTCCCTGTCAAAATATTTTTATACTCTGTGAATGCTAGGCTAGTCCATTCTGTGGATTCCAGTAAAAGAAACGTATAGGTTAAAAAATATACTTTTTTTTTTTTAACATGGAAGTCTATGAATGACAGATGCCACTATCTGTTAAACTGATACTTCATGAGCTTTTCATGACTTATCCGTTAAACGGATGCCATTATAGCAAATTGGTTGTGGATGCCAATGTTAGGTATTTGTCACAGGCTACGTTTAATGTATACGTCGGGAGTTTTTCCTGGGTATACGTCAAACGCAGGCCAAAAAGTTTAATTAGTTCAGCAATAGGATTGACTTTATTTGGCTAAGAGTACATGGTCATCTGATACACTAGGTATCCAGTGAAAGGGGTTTTCCCCTTTCTGAAAACTGATGACCTATCCACCGGATAGGTCATCAGTATATGATCGGTGCTTGTCCGACATCTGGACCCGCACTGATCCGCAACTCCGGCTGCCTCCGTGCACCGGATGTTTGGAACAGGATGCAGCAGTTGGAGCCGGAAGCAGATGGCTCTGACCATTGCATAGCGGCTGTTCAACAGAACACTTGAATAGGAGCAGAGCTGAAGTACTGCAGCTCAGCCGCTATTCTTTAACTGGAGCCATCTGCTTCTGCAAACATCGTCCGGCACCTGTAGGCAGCCGGAGTGGCGGATCGATGTGGGGTCCGCGTGTCGGACACACACCGATCGTATACTGATGACCTATCCAGTGGATAAGTCATCAGTTGTTGAACGGGTTTTCCACTTTCTGACAAGTTCTCATAACTCAGTGTCCCTTATTCTGCGATCCTTAAAGAAAATACCCACCCTTAAACACGGTTTTTCTTTTAATCTAATTAATTCCTTTATACATAGCTTTAAACCAGTCAGAGCTCAGTTTTTGTGACAGAGCTTAAAATCCCAATGCTACAATTCTGGCTACCTATAGTCACCACTAGAGGGAGCTTAGGAGCTCGCTGCATACTGTAAAAAAATAAATTAATCATATATAGAGGAATAGGGCAGATACCATATTATGTCGCCAGAGCAACTCTCTCTCACCACAAATTGAAGAGGGAGCTTGGTATATTTTTGTATATAAGTTTGGTATAAGCTTTTTCGGATTTACCAAACTGCCCAAATTGACAAATTGCCACTACACAATGCCCCCAATGAGCTTTAGGTTTCAGATTTTCATTGGAAACAATCAAATATAGCCAATTATCACTATGGTATATAGCCCACTCTTTTGACCTACCATCAATAATCCTATTATATACCGCTCCCGATACAATGAAGATATTGTGAATTCTTCAGTAGGTTTGATATCACTACACCACCTATAATTTTGTAATAAAATAACCCTTTAGTTCATTTGTGACATGATTGCAGTACCATAAGTAAAGCCTAATAAGATCTTAAAGGGGATTTCCAGGTTTAAGACCTGGCAGTGGCTTATGCCATTTTTTTTCTACCGCAGCTGCAGTTGTTCATCAAAGCACCCCCTTCACCCTTGGGCCGCATAATGACTCTGTGACCTGGATATTTACTAGTATCTGAAACAGAGTAAAAAAAAGTTGCACCAATCACTAGCATGACACTCTTTCCTTATCCTGGTCCATACACAATCTTTAGAAGAAACCTCTCTGACCGCTACTCTAGTGATACCCGTTACAAGCTAAAATTCATAGATCGGATGATTATGGCTAGAGAAGAATGTCTAATAAATTTCTGACCTATGGAACATATTTCCAGGAGTCAGAAATAAAAATTTTCACCCACTGTCGCCATGTTTCCATTAGTACCACAAAAAAGGTAATGTGCCTCATTAGTGGTAATACGTTAGGGATTGGCAATTATGGATTAGATTAAGGTTGGATTCTCACATTGTGTATTTGTTGCAGATTTTGTGGCAGATTCTTGAGCCAAAGCCAGAAGTGGTTGCAAAAGAAATGGGAAATATAAAAGAAAAAACTTATACTTCTCCTTCCTCCTGGATCCACTATTGGCAATGGCTCAAAATCTGCACCAAATAAGAGATGTGTAAATCCAGCCTCAGAGGTCATATAAGTAGATGGGGAATTATATATATATATATATTTGCTTGGCACCTATACATTTACTTCCAGTGAGTGCTGCTGCTTTCTACTGTTATATATATATATATATATATATATATATTCATTTTCATCTATTTATGCATATCTGTCACACTTGAATATTTCAGACAAATATATCCCAGGTAGAGACAAAATGCGGTTTTAAAATTATAACTTAATTTATTCAAAGAATAATGCTATTAAGCCCTACCTAGTCCTATGGAAAAAGTAATTGCCCCCTTAGCTACTAAATCAATCAGTTAACTGGATTAATTTGACAATTGAGCTCAATTTCACTAGCCACACTCAGGCATGATTACTGCCAGACATGTTGAATCTAAATATCACCTAAATAGAACTTGACTGGCAATGTGAAGCAGGCTCGGCACAGAACATGATGCCACATTCTAAAGTGATTCAACTACAGCTTTGAACAAAGTCATTGAAATCTATCGTCTGGAAAGGGTTGCAAAGCCATAGCTAAGGCACTGGGACTCCAACAAACCACAGTGAGAGACATTATCCACAAATAGTGAAAAATTGGAAAAGTGGTGATCCTTCTCAGGAGTGGCCGGCCCACCAAAATTTTGCAAAAAGAACATGGACAGCTCAACCAGGAGGTTAAAAAAGAACCCAAACATCTAAAGAACTGCAGGCCTCACTTGCCTCAAAGTCACTGTACGCGATTCCACAATAAGAAAGACACTGGGCAAAAATGGCAATGGAGGAGTTTCAAGGCGCAAACCACTGCAAACCAAAAAACACATTTGCCAAAAAACATCTAGATGACTCCCAAGATTTTTGGGATAATATTCTGTGGACTGATGAGTAAAAGGTGGAACTTTTTGGAAGACATGGGTCTCGTTACATCTGGAGTAAGCAAACATCATACAGTCAAACATGGTGGTGGTAGTTTGATAGTCTGGGTCTGCTTTGCTTCTGCAGGACCTGGACGACTTGTCAATTGTTGGAACCTTGAATTCTGCCCTCTATCAGTAAATTGTGAAGGAGAATGTCCGCTCGTCAGTTCATGACCTAAAGCTCAATGAAGTTGGCTTATGCAGTAGGACAATGATTCGAAGCACTCAAGAAAGTCCACCTGTGAATGGCTCAAAATAATAAAAATGTAGGTTTTGGAGTGGCCCATTCAAAGTCCTGACTGAAATCCCATCGAGATGCTGTGGCAAGACCGTAAATGGGCAGTAAATGCTCGAAAACCCTCCAATGTGGCAGTTGTTACTGCCAAGGGTGGCACAACCAGTTATTAGGTTTAGGGGGGAAATTACTTTTCCACATGTGTGATAAAGGTTTAGAATAAATCTTTATCCCCAATAAATGCAATGATCATTTAATAGCTGCATTTTGTGTTTACTCATGCTATCTTCCTTATCTTCTTTTAAAATTAGTTGGATGATCTGAAACATTTAAAAGTTACTAATTATCAAAACAAAAAGAAGTCAGCCGAGAGGCAAATACTTTTTCACAGCCCTGTAATATTAACCTGCTTTAATTTAATTTGCTTGTAAAAAAATCTGGTTTAAAACGGAAATTATACAGCAGTACAGACCAGTGTAGCGGAGAATCCAGAACTAGGGATGACTAGAAATCTTACCAGCAGCCTGTCTTTCTCACTCTGCTCCTGCTTCCTCCCCCTGCCCATAGACTTGTGTGCAGCATGTCTGTTGCTGACCAACTTTCTCTGCTCCCCTCCCTTCTCTATAGACTTGTATAGTAGGTAGTGAAGTGACACACCACCTTCTCCAGCCCATCAATTCTGCTCTGTAACCATGTACTTTGCTTTACAACAGGGGGTGGATGGAAAATGACAGGAAGGGAGACAGCTAGTGGCAGCAACTTCACACAGAATTTGCATGGAAAAAACAACTACATTTTAACAGGAAGTAAATTACAAAGTTGATCTACAACAGGTATACTAATAAATTGGCATAAGTTGTTTGAAAGGTTAATCTATTTAAGTCATAAAGCATTTAGAACAGACCCTAACCCAAGGGAGAAGGAAACGTTCTCTATTTCCATATGGAATATTTGCTTTCTCACTTCTGCTGGCATACATTTTTTTGGGTTAAAAAAGAAAAAAAAATTCCTTAAAAATTAGGGCAAGAATTTTTATATAGATCTGTATCAGTATTTAATATATAAATATGTTTACATAGATCTCTAAAAATTTAAATATTTTAATTGATTTTATTGTGTAAGTATGCTCTTGCGGATGTACAATTGTGTATGTGTTAATCACATGTTCCACGCAACACAAATGTTTATTTTATGTAGGATATTTGTGTGCAAGAAGTTAATCACAAACACAAAATACCACATTTTATACATATTTTTACGCAAACGGAAAAAACCTCCTGAGAATAAATTTGTAGCTCACAGGGTATATGTGGGCTGTCATGTGGATATCTGAGTGTTGTGCCTTCCCCTTTGTAATAATCCAGGTAGGCATAGGAACATAACTGTGAGAGTACCATATACTAGAAGAGGAGAGTATGTTTGAAACTTCCTTTCCTTCATAAGGCTGGGTTCACACGACCATGTTACGTCCGTAATGTACGGAACGTATTTCGGCCGGAAGACCCGGACCGAACACAGTGCAGGGAGCCGGGCTCCTAGCATCATCGTGATGTACGACGCTAGGAGTCCCTGCCTCTGCGTGAAACTACTGTCCCGTACTGTAATCATGATTACAGTACGGGACAGTTGTCCTGCAGCGAGGCAGGGACTCCTAGCATCGTACATCACTATGATGCTAGGAGCCCGGCTCCCTGCACTGTGTTCGGTCCGGGTCTTCCGGCCGAAATACGTTCCGTACATTACGGACGTAACATGGTCGTGTGAACCCAGCCTTACAGTAAGAATGAGCGCTCTGAATTATACAATGCTGAATTATTATTGTTCTGTCTACATTTTATTACTTTGGTGAAGATGTACATTAAGGGACTTATAAAGAAAGCAAGGGGAGCTAAAATTTGACAAAAGATAATCCTATCGACTAGAGGAAACTAATTTCATACAATGGCTGGGTTTCTCCAACTTTTTGCTGATTTTTCAAAAGCTCTAGGGCAGTATTTGAATGGCAAATTTGAGGGCTCATAAAGGCACGGTACTCTATTCCTGTCTCCGATATTTTAACATGCTGAAAAAAAAATAATAATTGTATTTAAAGGGAACCTGTCACCAGCATTTCACCTATTAAACCAGCAATACCTGGTGGTAGTGGGTGCAAAATCATTTCTATAAAACCTATAATTATCTTTAGTCGGCTCTGTAGCTTTAGTATTCAGTTTTTTATAGTGTTCCCACACCGTATGCTAATGAGCATAAAAGAGTCATATATTCATTTGAAAAGAGTCAACTGTTCGTTCCTCAAGTCTTTCCGAGTTTACCCCGCTTCTGTACTTTTGATTGACAGCTCCTCGCCTTCCCCAGCACACAAAATCCAGCGCTTGTTCATTGCTGTCCTCTTCTGGTGTGTGTGTGCACAAAGGGACACCGGATTATTACGATAAAAGGCGCAAAATGTTTGCAGACCGTTATTTAGTGTCGGAGAAGGAGTTTAGGAGAGAGGATAACGGCAATGAACTTTTGACAGCAGCGGCCAGTGAGGGATAAGTAAAGTTCAATAGGCGAAATGCTGGTGACATGTTCCCTTTAACCGATCTTCTAAACATTAAAATATTATTTAAACAAAAATTATATTTTTGTCTGGAGACACAGCCTCTAGCACGATAGTCCTACTAGTGGCCATATAATTATATTGCAGTTATAAAGTAGATCCAGACACTACTAAGCATTATTACATCTGTAGATGACCCTTGCCTGGTGGACATATATTTCCCTTACGGAAACAATTATATGCGAGTTGCACTCCATACAATTGTTTCAGTAAAAGAAATATGTGGTAACTTACAATTGATTTTAGGCAGAACTTCATGTTTTTTGGATGTTTAGAATAGCAGACAGAACAATAATGGTAGGTTTCTCAATGTGTAAGGTTTCAACCTGAAGCACCTACAATGTGAAACATAGTAAATAAAGTATTATATCATATTGTATTCCTTCTGTAAATTATCTTAGTGTATTAGGTCACCAAGAAGATTTATGCTTAGAGTAGTATGAGACTACGGGCCTATAAAGAGCACACACCGGGGAAGGGGCGTGGCTTGGCAGCCGAGAGACATGGCAGCTTGAATCCGGAGCTCCGGCAACGTTAAAGCTACTTTCAAAGCTAGGCTCTACTAATAAGTGATTTAGGCATCTGAAAAGTTTACATAACTACTCATGATGACAAGGGGCAAGAGAAGCCTTAAGCAACAAGGCAAATTGGACTTCTACTTCGAGAAACACCGTGAAGGAGACGACGGGGCCGCTGGCCTCACTTCATATCCTTCTACTTCTAGCCCGGGAAAACCAGATTCGCCTCATTCTTCCAGCTCTTCCCAGGGTGTTAAAAGATCTACACTCACCTCAACGGAATCCAGGAGGTCTACACAGAGGATAATTCCGGGATCTCGATATAGTCCCCTGGCAGCGGAATCCCTGGAGGAGGTTAGTGATGAGGGCGCCATGCGGTCGATGCCATCTTCCCCTTCACTCAGCCCTGAGAAGCAGCGCCTCAAGTTACAGGTGCAGTCATGTCGGGACGCAGAGGTAAGAGAGGGAGACTCTCACTCCCGGGGGTCGTCTTCGGGGACAAAAGCATTCAGGGACATTCCCACCAATGATGGACCTGCATCGGGCACTCTGATGAAGGAGATGTTGATGGCGTTTAGCGCCTCCATACATACAGAATTTACTGCCTTACTAGCTCCCATCACTGCTACACTACAGGGAATGGGTCAGCGAATACACCATATTGAACACAAAATGGGAGAGTTTGCTACGTCTCACAACAACCTAGTAGATTCACACTCTGATCTGTCTGCAGAAATTGAAAGTTTACAAGCTAAGGTAACAGACCTTGAGGATCGTTCTAGACGGAACAATGTGAAGATTAGAGGCATATCAGAGGACATTCAAACTGCAGATCTCATCAAACATGTGCAAGCACTTATGATGGCAATACTACCAACGAGTTCAGCTACAGACATCATAATTGATAGGGCACACAGAGTGCCAACACCTACCGGAAACTTTACCTCGAGATGTCCTTATCAGGATTCATTATTATCACGTCAAAGACGCGTTGCTGGTCGCGGTTAGGTCGTTGGGGGATATTCCAGCACCATACCAACATATCAAACTGTATGCTGATCTATCCTCAGCTACCCTTCGCATGCGTAAAAGCTTGTCACCAATTACTGCAATTTTACGCGACCATAACATCGCTTATAGATGGGGCTTCCCTGTTAAAATTTTGATACGTCATAATGGAACACTTCATGTTATATCTACTCTGGCAGAGGGAAGAAAATTTCTACAAGCCAGGAACCTTCCTTGTCCGGAGATGACAGAAGATCAAGTGCTGTTACCCACTCGCATAGGTCAGGAATGGCAAGTGGTGTCACCTCGGAAGAGACTTCCTCGCTAAAGAGTCACCAATACAGCGTGACACAGTTGCCGTTTGTAGTTCTGGCATGTCTCTGGGATTCGAGCCCTGAGAAATAGTCCCATTATCCATCAACAGCTTATTCAGCTGTATATGTGTTTAAAGTGTTTGTGTGGTTGGTGCGACTCTATTTGGGTCATGAGGCACCCAAATATGTTGGTTTGTTTCAGATATCTCTTGAATAGTGATGTAATGAAGTTTGATGATAATATAACAGATATATCTGTACCTATAGGGTTATATACAATATCATCATCAGTAGTGCGGGGAGCCTATACCATTCCCTACCGATTAGTCAAGCATATCAGGTCCAAAAGGTTAAGGGGATATTACAAGATATTTCATCCCCACAGTCTCGCTTCTCTACTATATTATGATGATAAATCCAACAAAGAAAATGATCGACTGAAGCACGACAAATTAGTAACAAAAAATACAAAATTTTATTAACATGAAAACATGACAAAGGTTAAAACTGGAACAGGGAATGAGTCACTCAATAAAAAGACATCGAGAGCAATCATGCACTGGATGTTGATGTGACATGAATCTATACAGACTTGTTTGTTTGTTGATACAGCAAAAGAAAATAGTGTGCGTGCCTATGCGGACCTGTAGCTGATAAAGCCTGATGAATAATGGCAAAAAGACGGTCAACAAGGGATAAAATGCATGTATGTACTGTCTGGGTTGCCTCTATAAGAGTGTATATGTTGTGATGATAATATGCAGATACCTGAATGTAATGATTATCTGCATATGCATAATAGCCCAATGTACACCATAGTATGTATTACAGGGTCAGTACTACAGATGACATACAGCAATGTGTATAGACACACAACGAGGTACCAAGCCAGTACCAAGTAAGAAAGTCAGTAATAGCTCTATGACATACCAGTGGACATGATGAAGATGTCTGGACCCGACGCGCGTTTCGGCAACTGCCTTCGTCCGGGGTTAGGGTCAAGCTGCTAAAATCTACCAATATATGGAGCGTAGCTCAGGTGTTTGTAATGTAAGAAGAGGAGGAGGCAAAATCAAGTGACGAAAAACGGCGTCTGGTGCGGGGTACCAAGATGGCGCTGCCCCACTTCCGGTCCGCGTCATCAGAGAGGATGTGGGGCGGCGCAGACTGACCACACCCCCCACACATCCTACTCTGTATCTAGACAGCGGTCGGAAGAGGCCAGGGCCACTCCCCCCTCGGACATGAACATCTGATCAGGATGTCATGGACACCAGCGCACGATCCATCAGTGATATATGCCAGGAGGAAACAAGGAAAAGAACTTACGATGCGAATGGTTTGCAAAGTATTGTGTACAGCTGGAAATAAAAAGTAACATGCAACGGCTTACTATGGTGTGAATTGTGTGATGTGTAACATGGAAAAGGAAGGGGGGGGGGAAAAGAAAAGGAGAGGATTGGTGATGATGTAAAACAATAGATAAATACACCCTGGCAATAGTGAAAAAATATATGATGAAGACTGTGAGTGTGAAAAGTTGAATATGAAAATTTGTAAGTGTATAAGGTAATGGGTGTGAATGCTAATAGAATTGTAAATGGGATGACAGATGTGGAGTGTGATGCTGGTGAATTGTGCTGGGAATAAGATGAGACATAGGGAAGCAAGGAAATCTAGTCAATGTGTGTGTAAAAATACAAATATAGTGGACACCCGATTATGCTATGGACATCAATACTGAGTAACACCTAAATGCTAAGTCTAGAAACACCATAGTATTAAAGCCACATGTGTTGGTACAAAGATACAATACATACGAATGTCTTATACGTACAGCATATAAGTCACTTTAAGTTCTCTATGTTTGTAAGAGCTAAATATATATAATTATGCCTGAATAGATACTAGTAGTGGCACTAAGTAAATTGATAAAGAACACATACACAAAAACATATTATAGCAAAATACAGAAATAACGTATTCGGAATGGATCATACAAAATAGAGGATCAGAGTGATCCATACATGATGGGAGAAAAATATAATAATGGATGAGTGATATATGATGCAAATACTACCAAATCTATATGATGACCAAATGCAGAAAATATATATAAAACGCAGTGTAGTGTCTCTTGTTTCCTCCTAGTAGTAGCGAAGAATGGACCGCAGGACACCTCCTCAGATGAACTCAATGAAAGAATATCATAGTTCTGTATATCAGAAAAACACAACAAAAGAGGGTAGTTAATTTTTAAAAATGACAGCAAGGGTGAGGAAAAGATAAAAGCCAAGACCCACAAGGAGTCAATGGTTACAAAAACGAAACAAAGCTCAAAGATTCGTTTAATCCATGTGGAGACATTGTCCCAAGGGTCCAGATCCACCGAGACTCACATTGTGCGAGTTTTTGTTTGGTGGCCCCGCCTCTCGTACCGCATATAATATGATCAATCCCTCTCACCTTCAGCTTGGAGGGATCACATGCGTGGTGTGTTCTAAAATGTCGAGCCACAGGTTTCAACATCTCCAAAGTTTCTGCCCCTGCTGCTCGCTTTATGTCGGCCATATGTTCACGTACCCGCACCTTCAGCTCTCTGGAAGTAAGACCAATGTAAATCTTCGGGCACGGACATACAGCATAATATATGACGGCTTTGGTAGTGCATGTGATGGAATGAGTGATATTAAAAGTTTTACTGCCAGATACATCGGTGAAAGTAGTGACATCTTCTATATTAGGGCATGCTACGCATCTTCCGCAAGGCTTACAACCCCATCTTGGACCCTTGGTCCCAAATGGATATTTAGTTTTTATTGGGTCATAGAAACTTCTTACAAGATGGTCTTTTAGATTTTTGGATCGTCTTGCAGTCACAGAGGGATATTTTGTGATGAATCTGTTTAGGGAGGGATCGGTCAGGAGAATGGGCCAGTATCTTTTGAGGATTTCCTTCATTTGAGGCCATCGAGAATGGTATCCTGTAATGAACCTGACCTGGTTCTGTTTCTCTGCCTTCTTTTTAGGGAAAAGCAGATCATCCCTAGAAGTCCCTTTTGCCCTACGATAGGCTTTTTTTATGGATCTAGCACTGTATCCTCGCTCTAGGAAACGACGTTTCAGATCTACTGCCTGTTTCTCAAAAAGCGAGTCAGAGGAACATATCCTCTTAATTCGTAAAAATTGTCCAATGGGGACCGCTGAAATGGTCTGTGGGGGATGAGAAGAGGAAGAGTGGAGCAGTGCATTCACAGAGGTTTCCTTACGGAAGACGTCACTATGTATGAAGCCCCTCTCATCAGTGAAAATCTTGACATCCAAAAAATCCACACAACTAGGATGTGCTTTATGGGTGAATTTAAGGTTTATATCGTTCATGTTAAGGCCAACCATGAAGGAATCCAGGTCTGCATGTGTGCCCTTCCAGATGACCAGAATGTCATCAATGTAGCGGGCCCAGAAAAGGACCCGCGCCATTGATTCCTCCCGGTCATCTGAGAAAAGAGTCCTCTCCCACAGCCCCAGGAAAAGATTAGCGTAGGATGGTGCACACGCTGCCCCCATAGCTGTTCCCTGGAGCTGTAGGTAGAAGTGATCATTGAACACAAAGAAATTGTGTGTTAGGATGTGTTCAAGCATCTGTGCAATAAATGCACATAATGATTTGTCAAGTTCTGATATTGACAAAAAGTACTGGACTGCTCTCAGGCCGTCTTCATGCTTGATGCATGTATAAAGAGACTCTACATCGATGGTAACTAGGAGCATGTCACCATCAATGCTGATACCGCTGATCTTCTGCAAAAGATCAGCAGTATCGCGAATATACGATGGTAAATTGACCACCAGATTTTTTAAATGGTGGTCAATGAATCTGCATATCCCTTCAGTGAGACTGCCCCTGCCAGAGATGATAGGTCTCCCTGGTGGAATCCTCTCATTTTTGTGGATCTTAGGCAGCAGATAAAGGGTGGGAACTGTGGGTTCATCAATTGTAAGTGCCAAGTTGAGTTCTTTAGAGATGACATTGTCTTCCACTGCCTGCAGAAGTTTAATCTGCAACTCCCGTTTAAAGGCTGACAGAGGGTTGAAGGTCAGCCTCCTGTAGCAATGTTTGTCTCGCAGTTGTCTATTTGCCTCTGCCTCATACATGACACATGGCCACACTACCACATTGCCCCCTTTATCTGCTGCCTTGAATACCACATCTTTGATTTTTTTCAATTGTTTTAAGCTGTTTCTCTCTAACAACGTTAGGTTATCACATTTGATATATCTTGGGATGTTATAAAATTCTTGGGTTACTGATTTAATGAAGAGGTCCACCGCGGGGCATATACTAAGGGCAGGGAAGTTTTTTGATTTAATCCTAATGCATGCAGGAATATTACCTGCCGTTTCATCAATGTTATGTTCTCCCAGCAAGTCTTCAAGCGCCTTGAGTGCCTGCTGTTCCTCAGATGTAGGGAACAGGTCCCTGTCCACTGGTTTGTTGAACCATTTGTTGAAAATAAGTGAGCGGCCAAAGACATGTAAATCTTTTACTGCAGAAAACATATCAAAAGCAGCACTAGGTGAAAAAGTCAGGCCCTTGGCTATCAGTTCCAAATCAATTTTAGAGAATACATGTGAAGACAAATTAATTACCTTTAGTTGACTACTCGGTTCTCGTACATCTGGTCGTTTTTTATTAGCTGCTTGTTTTTGTGCCAGTTTTCTTTTAGGCCGAGTGTTGAAGGTAGATCTATAGGGCATGGTATCGGTTTCGCTCTGAGACGAAATGGAGGAGATGGAAGGAGTACGGTTGAGACCACCTAGGGCCTGGTTTCTTCTCCACCTGTATACTTTATTATTTTGGAAATCTCCAATATCTCTGGAAAATTTTCTGGACTTAATTTCTTGGATGTCTTTCTCCCACTCCACAAATTGGATATCAAGGTTATGTTTGAATTTGGACATACCATCTGCAGACATGAGTGGGAATAATTGTGCCTGTACACTTTCGATCTCTACATCCATGGCCAGTATCATTTTGTGGTTGAGGTCAACCAGAAGTTCCATGAATTTTTTGGAGCCCTGGTTGCATACCTCTTCCCACTTGGAGATGAATTCTTCTTCTTCTATGATAGGAAAAGATGGGAAGATCTGAATTCTTAGGCCCCTTGGGACAAGGTCTCTCTGGATATAATTTTCCAAGAAGGTTTTATTCCACCACACTTTCATGCGGCGGTGTAATAAATTGGTATATTTGTTCTGGAGCTCAGTCACGTTTCTGCACACATTAAAACCATGTATTGGGGACTCATCCTTAAAAACCTGTTCCATCTGAGAACGCCAGGCGCATTCCCTGGCTTTATAGTCCATGGGACCCGATGTATTGGACTCTGTGAGAACACAGAAAGAGTTAAGTATAAACAAATACAATACCACCGAAGAGGGGCACAGACACAGAGTGATGTTCAATATAAAGCAAAGTTGCTGAACAATATGAGATCTACTGTGTCTGCGTCCCAGGTAATGACCAAGATACCTTGGTGCATCGATCAACAATAGATAAATCCAACAAAGAAAATGATCGACTGAAGCACGACAAATTAGTAACAAAAAATACAAAATTTTATTAACATGAAAACATGACAAAGGTTAAAACTGGAACAGGGAATGAGTCACTCAATAAAAAGACATCGAGAGCAATCATGCACTGGATGTTGATGTGACATGAATCTATACAGACTTGTTTGTTTGTTGATACAGCAAAAGAAAATAGTGTGCGTGCCTATGCGGACCTGTAGCTGATAAAGCCTGATGAATAATGGCAAAAAGACGGTCAACAAGGGATAAAATGCATGTATGTACTGTCTGGGTTGCCTCTATAAGAGTGTATATGTTGTGATGATAATATGCAGATACCTGAATGTAATGATTATCTGCATATGTATAATAGCCCAATGTACACCATAGTATGTATTACAGGGTCAGTACTACAGATGACATACAGCAATGTGTATAGACACACAACGAGGTACCAAGCCAGTACCAAGTAAGAAAGTCAGTAATAGCTCTATGACATACCAGTGGACATGATGAAGATGTCTGGACCCGACGCGCGTTTCGGCAACTGCCTTCGTCCGGGGTTAGGGTCAAGCTGCTAAAATCTACCAATATATGGAGCGTAGCTCAGGTGTTTGTAATGTAAGAAGAGGAGGAGGCAAAATCAAGTGACGAAAAACGGCGTCTGGTGCGGGGTACCAAGATGGCGCTGCCCCACTTCCGGTCCGCGTCATCAGAGAGGATGTGGGGCGGCGCAGACTGACCACACCCCCCACACATCCTACTCTGTATCTAGACAGCGGTCGGAAGAGGCCAGGGCCACTCCCCCCTCGGACATGAACATCTGATCAGGATGTCATGGACACCAGCGCACGATCCATCAGTGATATATGCCAGGAGGAAACAAGGAAAAGAACTTACGATGCGAATGGTTTGCAAAGTATTGTGTACAGCTGGAAATAAAAAGTAACATGCAACGGCTTACTATGGTGTGAATTGTGTGATGTGTAACATGGAAAAGGAAGGGGGGGGGGGGGAAAAAGAGCTGAAGGTGCGGGTACGTGAACATATGGCCGACATAAAGCGAGCAGCAGGGGCAGAAACTTTGGAGATGTTGAAACCTGTGGCTCGACATTTTAGAACACACCACGCATGTGATCCCTCCAAGCTGAAGGTGAGAGGGATTGATCATATTATATGCGGTACGAGAGGCGGGGCCACCAAACAAAAACTCGCACAATGTGAGTCTCGGTGGATCTGGACCCTTGGGACAATGTCTCCACATGGATTAAACGAATCTTTGAGCTTTGTTTCGTTTTTGTAACCATTGACTCCTTGTGGGTCTTGGCTTTTATCTTTTCCTCACCCTTGCTGTCATTTTTAAAAATTAACTACCCTCTTTTGTTGTGTTTTTCTGATATACAGAACTATGATATTCTTTCATTGAGTTCATCTGAGGAGGTGTCCTGCGGTCCATTCTTCGCTACTACTAGGAGGAAACAAGAGACACTACACTGCGTTTTATATATATTTTCTGCATTTGGTCATCATATAGATTTGGTAGTATTTGCATCATATATCACTCATCCATTATTATATTTTTCTCCCATCATGTATGGATCACTCTGATCCTCTATTTTGTATGATCCATTCCGAATACGTTATTTCTGTATTTTGCTATAATATGTTTTTGTGTATGTGTTCTTTATCAATTTACTTAGTGCCACTACTAGTATCTATTCAGGCATAATTATATATATTTAGCTCTTACAAACATAGAGAACTTAAAGTGACTTATATGCTGTACGTATAAGACATTCGTATGTATTGTATCTTTGTACCAACACATGTGGCTTTAATACTATGGTGTTTCTAGACTTAGCATTTAGGTGTTACTCAGTATTGATGTCCATAGCATAATCGGGTGTCCACTATATTTGTATTTTTACACACACATTGACTAGATTTCCTTGCTTCCCTATGTCTCATCTTATTCCCAGCACAATTCACCAGCATCACACTCCACATCTGTCATCCCATTTACAATTCTATTAGCATTCACACCCATTACCTTATACACTTACAAATTTTCATATTCAACTTTTCACACTCACAGTCTTCATCATATATTTTTTCACTATTGCCAGGGTGTATTTATCTATTGTTTTACATCATCACCAATCCCCTCCTTTTCTTTCCCCCCCCCCCCTTCCTTTTCCATGTTACACATCACACAATTCACACCATAGTAAGCCGTTGCATGTTACTTTTTATTTCCAGCTGTACACAATACTTTGCAAACCATTCGCATCGTAAGTTCTTTTCCTTGTTTCCTCCTGGCATATATCACTGATGGATCGTGCGCTGGTGTCCATGACATCCTGATCAGATGTTCATGTCCGAGGGGGGAGTGGCCCTGGCCTCTTCCGACCGCTGTCTAGATACAGAGTAGGATGTGTGGGGGGTGTGGTCAGTCTGCGCCGCCCCACATCCTCTCTGATGACGCGGACCGGAAGTGGGGCAGCGCCATCTTGGTACCCCGCACCAGACGCCGTTTTTCGTCACTTGATTTTGCCTCCTCCTCTTCTTACATTACAAACACCTGAGCTACGCTCCATATATTGGTAGATTTTAGCAGCTTGACCCTAACCCCGGACGAAGGCAGTTGCCGAAACGCGCGTCGGGTCCAGACATCTTCATCATGTCCACTGGTATGTCATAGAGCTATTACTGACTTTCTTACTTGGTACTGGCTTGGTACCTCGTTGTGTGTCTATACACATTGCTGTATGTCATCTGTAGTACTGACCCTGTAATACATACTATGGTGTACATTGGGCTATTATACATATGCAGATAATCATTACATTCAGGTATCTGCATATTATCATCACAACATATACACTCTTATAGAGGCAACCCAGACAGTACATACATGCATTTTATCCCTTGTTGACCGTCTTTTTGCCATTATTCATCAGGCTTTATCAGCTACAGGTCCGCATAGGCACGCACACTATTTTCTTTTGCTGTATCAACAAACAAACAAGTCTGTATAGATTCATGTCACATCAACATCCAGTGCATGATTGCTCTCGATGTCTTTTTATTGAGTGACTCATTCCCTGTTCCAGTTTTAACCTTTGTCATGTTTTCATGTTAATAAAATTTTGTATTTTTTGTTACTAATTTGTCGTGCTTCAGTCGATCATTTTCTTTGTTGGATTTATCTATTGTTGATCGATGCACCAAGGTATCTTGGTCATTACCTGGGACGCAGACACAGTAGATCTCATATTGTTCAGCAACTTTGCTTTATATTGAACATCACTCTGTGTCTGTGCCCCTCTTCGGTGGTATTGTATTTGTTTATATTATGATGATTAAGTTTGTCTCTATAAATGTAAAAGGTTTAAACAGTCCCCATAAAAGAGCGTTTATGTGGAAAGAAGCTCTTTCCCTGAAAGGGGATATACTCTGTGCACAAGAGACTCATATATTAGAACAAGATGCACATAGAATAAAACACCCTCAATTTCCTAAAATTATCCTCTCTCATTACACTAAAAAACAAAGAGGGGTACTCCTAGCAATAAGGAACACAGTCGCATTTACTCCAATAACGTCTTTCCTAGATCGGGGGGGGGGGGGGGTTGGGGGGTGAGATATATTATCCAGATAGGAGAGCTCAATAATGTGTTATTTACAATAGTGGTTGCATATGTCCCAAACACACATCAAATCCGCTTCCTTAACAAATTATTTTGTAAGATTAACAAGGTTAAACGAGGAGAACTAGTGGTATGTGGGGACTTCAATACCATACACGATCCCACAATGGACTCCACGAGTGACCATAAAACCCATTACCAATCTCTAGCTCCTGCCTTACTTAGGGAAGATGTATATGATATCTGGCGCATTCAACACGACTCAGAAAGGGATTATTCCTTTTACTCTCCGGTACATAAGTCCTATTCTCGCATAGATCTATTTCTAGTCGGTCACTCTTTAATACAGAAAGTGGAAAAATCTTCTATTGAACTGATTAAATGGTCGGATCATGCAGCCATTACTATGAGTGTTAGGGAAGTTCACAATACAACTTCACATTTCTTATGGAGAAATAATGCCTATTTGATGTCTCACCCTAAGTACAAAGACGAATTGCGTAAGGGTATAGAAGAATATTTTCTACTGAATGTTAATTCTGTACGGGACCCTTTTGTTCTGTGGAACGCCCACAAAGCGTACATGAGAGGTCTTTTTATAAAGTGGGGACATAGAGCAAAGAAGGAAAGGGATAGTCAATTTGATGACACAATAGCACAACTGCGTCTGGTAGAAGCCCTGAACAAATCAAGTATCTCCCAAGCCAACACTGAGAAGATAAGGAATCTTCGGATTAAATTGAGGGATTGTTTAATGTATAAATATGAAAAGAATTTGCAATCTATAAAAGCACAATACTACTCTCAAGATAATAAAGCCAGTAAGCTTCTGACGCATAGATTAAAAGCCAGGGCCGTGAAGAGTAAGATACCATTTCTCAAAGATCCCCTAGGAACCACTAAAATATATTCACCTGGGGATATAGCACAGAAATTTAAGGAATACTACGAATCCCTATATAATTTACACTCCCATACAGCAAATCCACAACCAGTCCAACAGGTCGTCAAAGATTTCTTGACTGACCTAAAACTCCCACGTCTATCACCCCATCAATTGGCCGATCTAAACCTCCCTTTGTCAGAGATAGAGGTCTCCAAAATTATCCGGCCTCTCCCGTTACATAAAGCCCCTGGACCTGATGGCTTATCTGGTGCCTATTATAAAACTTTTGAAGAATCTCCTCTTCCTCACTTGTTTGAAATCCTGAAACATGCCATTATGATAGCATTTCCTTTGGAAAATAACCTAAGTGCAGTGATAGTGACACTTCCGAAAACAGGGAAAACACCTGACTCACCACAAAACTTTAGGCCCATATCCCTCCTTAACTCAGACTTAAAAATCTATGCTAAAGTTTTGGCAAACCGCTTGACAGACATGATCCCACTTTTAGTCAATAGAGACCAGGTCGGTTTTGTGAAAGGTAGGCAGGCTCTGGAGAATACCAGGAGGGTTCTTAATATTTTAGACTATGTAGATAGAAAAGGGACTAAAGCTGTTATGGTAACTCTAGACGCCGAAAAACCTTCGATAGGGTTAATTGGACATTTGTCTTTGCGGTCCTAGAGGAAATGGGATTTGAAGGTTCTATTTAAAATGCAATTAAAGCTTTATATTCCGTTCCGTCGGCGAGAGTTTTTGTCAATGGTGCTTTATCTGAGGACTTCGAGATAACGAATGGGACAAGGCAAGGCTGCCCATTGTCACCTTTGATTTTTGTCCTATCCATAGAGCCCTTAGCTCAAGCTATTAGACAACACCAAGATATTCAAGGGATAAAAATAGGAGGACGTTCTCATTGCATATCTCTATATGCAGACGACATATTAACCTTAGAACAACCAGAAACCTCATTATCAGCTGCATTTACGATCATACAGAAATTTGGACAGATAGCGTTTTATAAAGTTAATATGGGAAAATCACAAGCTATACCCCTGAACTGCTCATTGTCGGACCTCGGATCTATGAGAGGGAAATTTCCGTTAGATTGGCAACAAACACACATAAAATACCTGGGGATAAACTTCACTCCTAAAGTTTCGCAGTTATATCAGGCCAATTATTATTCTATGTTATCACAAATAGACCTAGAGTTGAAACAATTAGCAACACATGAAGTCTCGTGGATAGGACGTATAGCGGCTTTTAAAATGCTAGTACTGCCGAAGTTATTATACCTGTTTCGGACATTGCCGATAAAAATGCCCTTATCCTTTTTCAATAAAGCACATAAGTTGGTAAGCGCGTACATTTGCCAGAAGAGTAGGCCGCGAATAGCAGCTCGGTTATTGAATAAAGGGAAAAAACATGGTGGCTTGAGTTTACCCAATATTCAACATTATTATCTATCCACCCAGATATCCCAATTGAAGGATTGGTGGGAGGGAGACACTTCCAAACATTGGGTACACATTGAAACATCAGTATCTCCTATAAACAATTTAAAAGCTCTTCTAATAATAAAATTACACTCTAAACCTCAAAATTCATCCCTGCCATATTTTCTAGCTACTTCCTTACAGAATTGGGTAAAGTTCCACTCCTTGTGTAGTACATCTTCATTCTCTATACTCCCAAATTAACCGTTAGACGTTCTAGAGTTCCTTATACCTGACTTGGATCTTCGGTCCTGGAAGATAAGGGGTCTGACACAGATGATATCTCTAATGGAGCATAACCAATTGGTACAATTTAACTCCTTACACACTAAGTTTGGTATCCCGAACACAGAATTTTATAAATTTCTTAGAATCAGGCATCTTTTGCAAGCCGATTGCCCGTTTGAGGTTACAGCTAATGCGGATATAATCCGATTATGGTCTCAACCTGGGACGCATCTTAAAGGATTGCGGCCTATATATGATCTTATGGGATTTAAGAACACATTTGAAAAGTCTCCCTCTTTTTTGGCCTGGGAGAAGGAACTTACGAGTGTATATTCTACACAGGAGTGGACTTATGCACTTACTTTTGTAGCGAAACACTTGAAATGTACTCTTCATTATGAGTCAGTGATGAAGACAATGCTCCGATGGTATTACACTCCAGATAAGCTTCAACGCATATACCCGAATGCCTCTCACTACTGTTGGAGAAATTGCGGAGGTAGAGGGACTCTGTTACATATTTTATGGACCTGTCCGCTACTCAAAAATCTTTGGAAGGCATTAAAGATATTCCGAGGGAATACAGAGTAATAGCCGCACATATATTTATCGCGACCAAATTAGTAATAACCCGACATTGGAAAAGTCAAACAATCCCCCCAATAACAGAAATCATTACACATGTCAACAGTACATGCTCGCATGAGAAAATGATGGCACATAAGAACCATTCAATCCCTAAATACGAGATAGAATGGGGCCCATGGTTGAGTAGCATTCATAACTTTATTTCTTAGAGGGGAACTCTGCATAGGGGGCTACTTGAGCCCGAGAGGCATTCACTCGCTATGATACAAAAGGAGAGATATTGTATTATTTCATTTGTATTGTGTTATTACTGTTGTATTGTATTTGTATGATAATGCTGGTATTTCACATTTTACACATTGGAATGCAAAGGTGTTATTTATGTGTTGGAAAAAATAAATAAAAAATGTAAATAAAAACTTAGAGTTAAAAAAAAGAGCACACACCACAGAAGTGTCTTCTAATATTCTTATACTTTATAATACGTACCTCACCTATTACAGAACCTCTTTTTGTAGTATAAGAGAAATTTCTAATAACTTACTGATTAACATCCCCTTTCCCATCCCACTTCCCCTTTCCCATCCCAAGTTTGGGGTCACCCAGACAACTTTATGTTTTCCATGAAAACTCACACTTATATTTATCAAATGAGTTGCAAAATGACTAGAAAATATAGTCAAGACATTGGCAAGGTTATAAATAATGATTTTTATTTGAAATAATAATTTTCTCCTTCAAACTTTGCTTTCGTCAAAGAATGCTCCATTTGCAGCAATTACAGCATTGCAGACCTTTGGCATTCTAGCTGTTAATTTGCTGAGGTAATCTGGAGAAATTTCACCCCATGCTTCCAGAGGGCCCTCCCACAAGTTGGATTGGCTTGATGGGCACTTCTTGCGTACCATACGGTCAAGCTGCTCCCACAACAGCTCTATGGGGTTGCGATCTGGTGACTGCGCTGGCCACTCCATTACAGATAGAATACCAGCTGCCTGCTTCTTCCCTAAATAGTTCTTGCATAATTTGGAGGTGTGCTTTGGGTCATTGTCCTGTTGTAGGATGAAATTGGCTCCAATCAAGCGCTGTCCACAGGGTATGGCATTGCAAAATGGAGTGATAGCCTTCCTTATTCAAAATCCCTTTTACCTTGTACAAATCTCCCACTTTACCAGCAACAAAAGCAACCCCAGACCATCACATTACCTCCACCATGCTTGACAGATGGCATCAGGCAATCTTCCAGCATCTTTTCAGTTCTTCTGCGTCTCACAAATGTTCTTCTGTGTTATCCAAACACCTCAAACTTCGATTCGTCTGTCCATAACTTTTTTTCCAATCTTCCTTTGTTCAATGTCTGTGTGCTTTTGCCCATATTAATCTTTTCCTTTTATTAGCCAGTCTCAAATATGGCTTTTTCTTTGCCACTCTGCCCTGGAGGCCAGCATCCTTGAGTCGCCTCTTCACTGTAGACGTTGACACTGTTGTTTTGCAGGTACTATTTAATGAAGCTGCCAGATGAAGACCTGTGAGGCATCTATTTCTCAAACTAGAGACTCTAATCTACTTGTCTTGTTGCTCAGTTGTGCAGCAGGGCCTCCCACTTCTTTCTACTCTGGCTAGAGCCTGTGTGTGCTGTCCGCTGAAGGGAGTAGTACACACCGTTGTAGGAAATCTTCAGTTTCTTGGCAATTTCTCGCATGGAATAGCCTTCATTTCTAAGAACAAGAATAGACTGTCGAGTTTCACATGAAAGCTCTCTTTTTCTAGCCATTTTGAGTTTAATCGAACCCACAAATGTAATGCTCCAGATTCTCAACTAGCTCAAAGGAAGGTCAGTTTTATAGCTCCTCTAAACAGCAAAACTGTTTACAGCGGTGCTAACATAATTGCACAAGGGGTTTCAAGTGTTTTCTAATCATCCATTAGCCTTCTAATACAGATAGCAAACACAATGTACCATTAGAACACTGGAGTGATGGTTGCTGGAAATGGGCCTCTATACACCTATGTAGATATTGCATTAAAAACCAGACGTTTGCAGCTAGAATAGTCATTTAGCACACTAACAATGTATAGAGTGTATTTCTGATTAATTTAATGTTATCTTCATTGAAAAAAACTGTGCTTTTCTTTCAAAAATAAGGAAATTTCTAAGTGACCCTAAACTTTTGAACGGTAGTGTACCTTTTGGAATTATAGCCAAAAAGTTCAACCTTGGTCTTATCAGACCATAACACGTTTTTCCCACATGCTTTTGGAAGACTTGATGTAGGTCTTTGCAAAACATATCCGGGCTTGGATGTTTTTCTTTGTTAGAAAAAGCTTCCGTCTTGCCACCCTACCCCACAGCCCAGACATATGAAGAATACGGGAGATTGTTGTCACATCCACTACCTGCCAAAAAGACCTGCAGATCCTTTAATGTTGCTGTAGGCCTCTTGGTAGTCTCCCAGACCAATTTTCGTCTTGTCATCAACTTTTGAGGGACGTCCAGTTCTTGGTAATGTCACGGTTATGCCAAATGTAATCCACTTCTTGATAAGTCTTCACTGTGTTCCATGGCATATCTAATGCCTTGGATATTCTTTGGTACCCTTCTCCTGACTGATGCCTTTCAACAATCTGATCCCTTTGATGTGTTTTAAGCTCTTTACGGACCATGGCTTTTGCTGTCACATGCAACAAAGAAAATGTCAGGAAAATACTAATAGATCAGCTTAACTTTATATGGGGTTGCTCAGAATCGCTTTAAATAATGGCAGCTGTGTACTGACTACTATTTAACATGAGTTTAAATGTGATTGGCTAATTCTGAACACAACCACATCCCCAATTATAAGAGGGTGTTCACACTTATGCAACCACATTATTGTAGTTTTGTTATTTTTATTTTTCCCCTCTAAATAATTTCAGTTTGTTTTTCAATGGAATTGTACAGATTATGGGTCACATTAAAGGTGGAAAAAGCTCTGAAATGATTCATCTTGCACTGATTTTTTGACATGACAAAAACCAGGCATTTTAGCAGGGGTGTGTAGGCTTTTTATATCCACTGTATCTGCCTGTGTAAATCCAAGACAAACAGGAATGCCCTGGAGCACTGCAGAGACCACATTTTTAATTGTATAATTGAAGCACAGTTATACAGCATTTCCTAGGAAGCAGGGATGCACGATGCATCGAAACTTCGATACGGTTTAGATACTTTGCATCCGCAAACGGTTCGATACCGTTATTTCATGTATTTCGATACTTAGCTGCGCAGCCGCACAGCTCAGTATTGTAATACATGAATGTATGAGAGCGAGGCTGCGGCTGTGTGACAGTCATTGCTCCTGAGCCCTGACAACAAGAGCGCGGGTTCAGGATGATGCGATGCGGCTGGCGCTGCACTAATGAGCACTGCAAAACACCAGTGTGTTCTGTCCTCAGTGCCTGAACCGCCGCTCATTAGTGCAGCGCCGGCCGCATCTCCTCATGCTGACCGCGCACGCACTTCCTGTCAGGAGCGGGGCAATGACTGTATTACACAGCCGCAGCCCCGCTCTATAATGGCGGAGATCAGAGAAACCCCTCATCTCCACCATTATTCCCGTGAATGCTGCGATCAAAGCAGACTGCAGCATTCAAGAGGAAAGTGAGAAGGGGGGATGCCCCTTGGATCACGTCACAAGGAATCCCTGTGACGCGATTGAGGGCCATACCATATATGAGCAGACAGCCCAGGGTCCATTGAAGGACCCGAGGGCTGTCCTACCATATTTCCTGTTGTTAGGGCATACTTAGGTATGTCCTAACAACTGCCTGTGTACTATCCGTACACAGGCTAATGTACTGGTATATAGACATATGCCAGTACATTAAAGTTTAAAAAATAAAGTAAAAACATAAAGTAATGTTAAATAAAGAAAAAATACACATACACCTTTTTTACAATAAACATTAAAATAAGGCTGGGTTCACACGACCTATTTTCAGACGTAAACGAGGCGTATTATGCCTCGTTTTACGTCTGAAAATAGGGCTGCAATACGTCGGCAAACATCTGCCCATTCATTTGAAGACGTACTGTGCAGACAACCTGTAATTTACGCGTCGTCGTTTGACAGCTGTCAAACGACGACGCGTAAATGGACTGCCTCGGCAAAGAAGTGCAGGGCACTTCTTTGCCACGTAATTTGAGCTGTTCTTCATTGAACTCAATGAAGCACAGCTCAAGATTTACGAGCGTCTCAGACGCCTCGTAAATTACGAGGAGGAGCATTTACGTGTGAAACGAGGCAGCTGCAAACAGTCTGTCTTTTCACACGTAAATGCCTCTCATCGTGTGAACATACCCTAAGTTTCAATACATAAAACATACACATATTCGGTATTGGCGCGGCCGTAATAACCTGCACAACAATTTTTTTGCATCATTTATGATGTGTACGCTATAAAAAAAATACAATAAAAATTGCTTTCTATCACTTATTGTGGGGCACAAGGTGTGATGAATTTAACCTCCATGTGCCTCACATTAATAGTAATTAACCACATCATGTACCTTACATATTAACCCATTATAACTGAGAAACATGATGGGGTTAACTACAATTAATGTGAGGCACGTGGAGGTTAAATTCATCATCACACCACGCGCCTCACATCAGAAAATGGAAGAACCTTTTTTTTTTTTTATTACTGTTGGCAAAGTATCGAATTGATATCAAAATCGCAATACGGTATCGAAATCCAAATTCTGGTATCGTGATATTCCTACTAGGAAGTGTAAAAAAACTCTCAGATCCAATGTGAAAAACCTGCAATTGAACATGAAGATTTCTCACTATGCAAAGCTCTTAGCACTACTTTTTTCGTCAAAAAATAATGTGCAGTGGTTTAACATAAACAAAATCTGACACACCCAAATCTACAAAATTGATCTGTTTTATTAAATGAAAGAAAATCTGTTTTGTGGGTCAAATATGAAATAGAATATACAAAAACTTTACATTAGTCCTCTCAATTGAATAAAACCCTATTGCAAGTTAAGCTATAGCAATGATTTCCTCTGCCTAAAGAACGTCCAATGAAGAATTTCCATGTCGCAGTCCAGAACCAGAACAGAAAGCCAAGGTTAAAAAAATCTAAACACTGCTTTTCTAGCAAATCCAAACTAATGAACAGAGGAACGTGTAAAAACAGGATATTTACTCTTTGACATTAGAGGCAAGTGACAAGTCTACAATTTTCTCATATCACATTTTCTACATATATATATATATATATATATAAAAAGTTTTATTTCGGTATCTATGTGATGGAATTTTATCCGCCAGTGGACTGCTCTTGCTATTATTCTTTAACTACTGTCAAAAAAGCAAGAGACACTCAAGCACTGAAAAAAAAAAAAAAAAAGTTGAAAACCAAAACAAAATACGAAAATATCTCAGAACTCTCAATCTATAAAGCTTTGACAAAAGCATTCCATGTCTTTGGCATAGCACAAATTTCCCACCTAATACTTGTTACCTTTGTCTTAGAGAAAATGCAATAGTTCTTTATATAAAACACCCTTAAAATAACTAGCTTGAAATGTGTAAAATAAGTTGTGGCCCCAGCAAAATATACAAATATGCTACTGTCAAGAGAAAGAAATTAAAAACAGAAAAACATACATACACTGAAGTAGCAATACAACAATTCATTTCAGTTATGTGTGCAATTACACAAGTTCCTAAGGTTTCCCTAATGGCAGAGGTGTCATATGTAGTCATTGAGCTCCGCTTCAATTGCTGCTGCCATTTCATCTGCCTCGGAACTGCTTCCCTCTTCATTACTGGACTCCTCTTCATCAGCAGCATCATCCTCCTCCTCCTCCTCATCATCATCCTCATCCTCAACGTGGTCCACACCTAATTTCCTCTTCTGGCCGCTATAGAAAACAAAAACGATGACATCAATTATTGTGGCTCAATTATGATTGCAAAGTAGACATTTCGCTATAAAACCAGGCTCATAAGCTCTAGTATTAAAAAAATCCTAAATTTCAAACTCCTGAATTTTATCAGACAACGTTATTCCGAGAATTTACCAGCCGACTACCTAGATGGACCTAAGTCATGAGTACCTTGATGGATAATAAAAAATTATTCGAGATTTTGCTAATATTCAAAGGCCAATATTATATGCTTATGCCACGTATATTTATACTCTGCCTCTGAAATATATTTTATATAAAACCTGCTAGCTTTTCCTCTAATGTAAATAATAAAAATGTAAACAAAATTGGTATCTCTGCATCCGTAAAAGTCAGAGTAAGTACAATATAGCGTTATTTAACACGCGCAGTGAACGGCGTAAAAAGAAAAAATTAAAAATGCCAAAATCGCCGTTTTTTGGTCAAATTAGTTCTCCAACTTTTTTTTTATTAAAAAAGTTGGTTTGTTTGTACCAAACAATTGTATTTATAAAAACTACAGCTCGTCCCGCAACAAACCGCTCAATCGACCAAAAAGATAAAAAAATTGGTGAAACAAAACTTTTTTTTAACAACGTTTTTTTGAAGTAGTAAAATAGAAAAAAACAACTACTGTATTTTTCGGACTATAAGACGCACCCAGGTTTTAGACAGAAGAAAATAGGAAAATATTTCATATTTTACAAAGAAAAAACTATTGGTTAAAAAAATTAATTTGTTCAGTTTCACCACAATCTGAAAGTTATAACTTATATTTTTCCATCGTTTGAGCGGTGTGAGGGCTTATTTTTTGCAGGACGAGCTGTAATTTTTATTAGCACCATTTTTTGGGACATACGATTTTTTTTATCACTTTTTATTTAATTCTTTTTAGCGCTATGGTTACCAAAAGACAACAATTCTGGGGTTTTAAATGTATTTTTTTTTTACACCGTTCACTGTGTGAGTCAAATAATGCCATATTGTAATAGTTTCAGACTTTTACGGATGCAGCGATACCAATTTTTTTATTTGTACATTGTGCTTGGGGAAAAATGGGAAAAGGGTTTTTTCTTTTATTTTTACACTCCTGAAAATGTGTTTTTTGTTTTTACACATTTTATTAGTTCCACTAGGGGACTTGAACCAGCGATCATTAGATCGCTGGTACAATACATGGAAGAGTTACGGAAACAGTGTAACGCGCTGAGCTACGCAGTTTCCGTAACTCCCATAGTAGTGAATGGCAGTTACAGAAGCAGTTCTATGGGAGTTACGGAAACTGCGTAGCTCAGCGAGTTACGCCGTTTCCGTAACTCATCCATGTAAAGCAGGAAGTGGGCGGAAGACAGCGGAGCTGGTAAGATAGAACGGGGCTTAGGAGGCCCCGTTCTAGAGATAGATGCGGGTCTCAGATGTGGGACCCGCATCTATCGGACATATCCTGTGGATATGTCATAAATGTCCTTCAAAACCACTATAAATGCCGCGGTCGCTATTGACCGCGGCATTTAACTAGTTAAACGGCCAGGAACAGCTCCATCACTATTCCTAGCCGTTAGTGCAGCGTGTCAGAGCATGACACATGCAGTGTATAGAGCAGGCTCAGTACGTGAGCCCGCTCCATACATCATCTCCTCCCCACTCCATGATGTTCCGGGTCGGGAAGGGGTTAAGTAAGGAGCGGTAAAGGTATGTTCACACGGCCTATTTTCAGTCGTTTTTCGGGCCGTAAACGCCCAAAGAACGGGCGAATAATCGGAAAGAAAACGCCTCCAAACATCTGCCCATTGATTTCAATGGGAAAACGCAATTCTGTTCAGACAGAGCGTTTGTTTTACGCGTAAAAAAAACGTCTGCGAAAAAAGTGCAGGACACTTCTTGGGACGTTTTTGGAGCAGTTTTCCATAGACTATTGAAAAAAGCTCCAAAAACGGCCATAAAAAAAGCCGCGAAAAACGCGAGTGGCTCAAAAAGAGTCTGAAAATCAGGAGCTGTTTTCCCTTGAAAACAGCTCTGTATTTTGAGACGTTTTCGAGTTTGTGTGTGAACATACCGTCAGGGTGCCCGGTTCTCTCTCTGGAAATCGTAGGAATCAAACCATCACAATTACAAATAGTACAAAAATCAAAGAGATTAACCCCTTCCCACCCACACCACGTAAATTAACAGGCTAAAAGATTAGTCCATGTGCCAGAAGCCATTAATTTACATGCTGCATGCAATGCCATCAGCAGGGTCGGCTCAAATTACAGCCTGATCCAGTAATGTGACAGGGAACTGAAATAATTTGTTTCCTGCAACAGAAACACAGCGCTTATATTGAGCGCTGTGATCCCGAATAGGGAAACTGCTGCTTATGCATTCAGGCGGTTGCCGGGGAGAAATGTTTGCAGAGGGAGTCTCGGAGGGATGCAGAGAAGATGAGATTTCCTTTTTCTCTGCATGTCTGGCTATACAGATCACTGGTTCTGACAGTTTCTTTCCATTTTTCCCCTAAAAAAAGACCTACAAAATTGCTATCGACTCAAATTTTAAATTAAGAAAACCCTATGTGTCCTGAAAAAAATAAAAATCCATGTTGGTGTAGAGAACGCCTCAAACACACACGTCAGTGATACGAGAAAAGATAGGGTATGTTCCATCTTTCCTCGGATCGGAGACTCGGACCATTTTTCACAGGCCCAATTCACCCGCTAATGTGAATGGGTCCGTGATGACTATTGGGTGCCACTCAATAGTCAAAAACGGCTCGAGTTGCACAACGGTCGTGTGCGTAAGGCATTAGGCCTCATGCCCACTTCAGTTAATTTCTTCAGGGTGCTATCAGTTTTTTAAACTGAAAGCACCCTGATACATTCATTTCTATGGGACCATGCAGACTTCCGTTTTTTTGACAGTTCCGTTAGTCCGTCCTGTCAAAAGTAGTGCATGTCCTAATTTTGTCCTTCGTTCAGTGGCCGTGGGGCCCATTGAAGTCTATGGATCCGTCAAAAAAAAACAGACGGCATCCGTGTGCCGTCCTTCTTTCACGGATACGTTGCTAAACAACGGCACGCCATGCCAAAGTTCCCTGCATTCAACACACAAGATGGATTCTAACCGACCGTTTAAAACGGAAGACAAACTGAAGCACAGCATCCGTTTAAAACAGAATGGATGCAGAGTGACAACGGAAACCACACGGATGTCACCACGGACACACGGATCTGTGTTAAATGGACGTGAAAATGGTGAAGGATGTGTGCATGAGGCCTAACAAAAAAAAAAAATGTCACCTTTAGAATGCAGCATTCTAAAAGGTGCTCCGGTCATGAAGGTCCAAAACACCCCCAGTTCTGAAAGGGCTAGAAAAGTTAAATAAAAAAAAAACCTCAAAATAAAAACACAATTTTTGTCTTTCAAAGGACATCAATTCATTGTGCAAAAGAGGTATTGCTGTAATTGTAACGACCCAAAGTTAATATGTTATACATTCCGCATTGTAAACAGTGTAAAATGAATACAAAAAATAATGGAAGAATTGCTGTTTTTTTTCAGTTGAAAACAACCTATTTGATAAATTCTATATATTCAAAAATTTCTTATAATTTAGTGAATGATGTAACTTGTATTTGGAGCTATACAGTAATAAATGGTAAAGAACACCTAATTTTTTCAGGTGATTTTTCAGAATAAACTCATGTGTGTACATGAGGGACAACACTACTTGTATCCTGCATTATTTAGTTTTCTCCTCTGCAGGCTCTGTCTCGAATTCTCATTTGTCTCTGAGGTAGTGGGCAGAGCCTAACCGCTATTATGTCTTCTATACACTGCACACATAGGGGAGCAGGATTCACCGCTTATTTTCAAGCATCTAGCTCCAACCTGTGGCATGTGGGAGGGGCATAAACGCCCGATCGGAAGCAAAGTTTTTTTTTAGCCACATGAAACCTCAAAAGTGGTGTGGGATGATTGTGCGATGCCTCCTGTTCGTCAACGTGCCAGTTATCACCACTTGCCGCAAACTGAGAGGGACAGAATTCCCGATCTGAGACACCTTGGTTGAACTAACGGGAATGACAGCAAGAGGTGCGTGAAAGCAAAACTGTGCAAACTGATCGTCTGATTGAAAGAATGGCACGTAGTGATCTATTCTATACTGCAAGTGAAATTGGACTTCACATCCCAAGCCTAGGGTGGCAGCCAACGTCAACATAAACTCAGAAGGCGTTTGCACAACATTGGGCTACGAGCCAGACGTGGAGCTACAGGTGTTCCTTTTAAATATTTCAATTTTTAGTGGTATTTTAGATTCAAATAAGAAAGCAAAAATATGCATACAAAGTTAATATAGCACTAACGCCAATATGGCGTTACAAGGTGCATAGCAGAGAATGTATCATAGTTCAAACAGTACAATTTAGAAAATTAGAAAAACAAACAACAAGAAGGAAATACCTCCCATGGATCATTCTATTATAACGGAGATAAGATACATAGAAGCACCTATGATTAGCAACTGAATTATTTATAAAGTCACACATCTTAATAGGGATCATGGTTAGCAAGAGAGTATGAGGAAAAGAGGGACCAATATACAAACCCAAAAGTTAACAGTAGAAAATTAGTCACGTAGGTATACATAGCAGAGAAGTTGACAATTAGTAACATAAATACGGTAAAGTGCATTTGTAGTTCATCAACAAGGAAGGGAGACCCAGATGTCACAAAATCAGACCATAAAAGCCCATCTGTACGAGAGTGTAGCTACAGAATTAAGTGTAACCGCCAGCATCTTTTGCATCGTATGATCGAATTTTAATAAAGTGAAGGTGTCACGGAAAACATTTTTTTATATGTTTTTGCTTTTAATATGTTATTAAAATAAATTTTATTTATTTGTGTTTTACTTTTTTCTTTCTTTTACTTCTCTATGGGGGCTGCCATTTTTTTTCCATCTCTGTATGTGTCGATTAGCGACACATAAAGAGATGGAATACAGCATACATCCCCATAGTGAATGCGAACGGGAGCCGTTCCATTCACTATAGCGTACGCCGACTGTGTGGGAACGGCGCATGCGCCTCTCCCACACAGTCCACAAGGAAGGTCTTCAGCCGAGCGACATCCGGCGCCAGTTTCATGTGGACCGGAAGTCGCGGTTGGACAGTAAGATGACTACTTCCGGTCGCGGCTTCCATCCAAATGTTCAGAAGCAAGGACTAGGAGCGGAAGGAGCAGGTAAGTTATGTTTGTGTAGGTTCGTGTTATACTGTGTATTTACCACTGTATCTAATCATCCTACACTGTGCATTCGCTCAAAAAATGGCGACAGTGTATGAGGTTTGAACATTCAATCCCCTCCTTTATCCTGGCACTAGCCAGGATAAAGGAGGGGGGATTGTTTGAGGACGCTAGAGCGAGTGTGTCTTCTCCAATTTTGTAGCATAAAGCAATGAGGTTGCTTTACCACATGCCAATGCTGCAATTTTGGGAATTGCTCCCTCTAGTGACCAGCACATGAAAATGTTATAAATTAGAATCTAATGTCTAATCATTTATACACTAACAGTTTAACTGAAAAAAAAACAAAACATTTTTTCTAGCGACACATTCCCTTTAAGTTTACCAGTTCAGCTATTGAGCATGAGTGGGTAAAACTGGAATAAAACCGCAAAATACCCTTAATCTTCCTAGAGTAGTTAGTAAAGAACTGATAAGCGCTTGAGGGGAAAAATGGTGTGTCTAGTTGTATAGAATGAAGGATATGGCGGATTTGTAAGTATTTATAAAAGTCTCACGGGGGAATATTATATTTCTGAACTAAAGATTGGAACGGTACCAGTACATTAGACTCAGAGAGAATTTATCGATTTTATACCGGCTTTTTTCTAGCAACAAATAATAAGTTCTGGTAGAACAGCAGAAAGGTATCGGAGTGGTAACAGTTTGAAAGGCTTGCAGTCAGATGAAGGTGTGGAAGCAACAAGATATTTCCATGAGGACACAGAGGCGTTGATCGAGGAATTATTCATTGAAGTCCTCTGTCGTTGGTTAACCCCTTCAAGACACAGCCTGTTTTGGCCTTCAGGACACAGCCAATTTTTTCAAATCTGACATGTTTCACTTTATGTGGTAATAACTCCGGAATGCTTTTACCTAGCCAAGCGATTCTGAGATTGTTTTCTCGTGACACATTGGACTTTATGTTACTGGCAAAATTTGCTCGATACATTAAGTATTTAATTGTGAAAAACACCAAAATGTAGCGAAAAATTGCAAAAATTTGCATTTTTCTAAATTTATATGTATCAGCTTGTAAGACAGATGGTAATACCACACAAAATTGTTGCTAATTAACATCACCCATATGTCTACTTTAGATTGGCATCGTTTTTTGAACATCCTTTTATTTTTCTATGACATCACAAGGCTTAGAACTTTAGCAGCAATTTCTGACATTTTCAAGAAAATTTCAAAAGGCTATTTTTACAGGGGCCAGTTCAGATGTGAAGTGGATTTTAGGGCCTTATATATTAGAAACCCTCGATAAGTCACCCCATTTTAAAAAGTTCACCCCTCAAAGTATTCAAAACAGCATTTAGAAAGTTTCTTAACCCTTTAGATGTTTCACAGGAATTAAGGCAAAGTAGATGTGAAATGTTCAAATTTCTTTTTTTTTTTGCAGAAATTCATTTTTCATCTATTTTTTTTGTAACACAGAAAGTTTTACCAGAGAAACGCAACTCAATATCTATTGCCCAGATTCTGCAGTTTTTAGAAATACCCCACATGTGGCCCTAGTGCGGTAATGGACTGAAGCACCGGCCTCAGAAGCAAAGGAGCACCTAGAGGATTTTGGGGCCTCCTTTTTATTAGAAAATATTTTAGGCTCCATGTCGGGTCTGAAAGGCTCTTGCGGCACCAAAACAGTGGAAATCCCCCAAAAGTGACACCATTTTGGAATCTATACCCCTTGAGGAAATTATCTAGGGGTATAGTGAGCATTTTGACCCCGCAGGTTTTTTGCAGAAATTATTGGAAGTAGGCCGTGAAAATGAAAATCTACATTCTTTCAAAGAAAATGTAGGTTTAGCTAATTTTTTCTAATTTCCACAAGGACTAAAAGGAGAAAATGCACCACTACTTTTGTAAAGCAATTTCTCCCGAGTAAAACAATACCCCGCATGTGGTCATAAACGGCTTTTTGGACACACGGCGGAGCTTAGAAGGGAAAGAGCGCCATTTGGCTTTTGGAGCTCAAATTTAGCAGGAATGGTTTGCGGAGACCACGTCGCATTTGCAAAGCCCCTAAGGGACCAAAACAGTGAAAACACCAAAAAAGTGACTCCATTTAGGAAACTACACCCCTTGAAGAATCCATCTAGGGGTGTAGTGAGCATTTTGAACCCACAGGGGTTTCATAGATTTTATTAGAATTGGGCAGTGAAGATAAAAAAAATCCTTTTTTTCCAATAAGACGTAGCTTTAGCTCAACATTTTTCATTTTCTCAACAAATAAAGGAATAAAAGAACCCCAACATTTGTAAAGCAACTTCTCTGGAGTACGGCAATACCCCATTTGTGGTTATAAACTGCTGTTTGGGCACACGGCAAGGATCAGAAGAGAAGGAGTGCCATTTGGCTTTTGGAGCACAGATTTTGCTGGATTGGTTTCTTGACACCATGTCACTTTTGCAAAGCTCCTAAGGTACCAGTACAGTGGAAACTCCTCAAAAGTGACTCGATTCACGAAACTACACCCCTTGAGGATTCCATCTAGGGGTGTAGTGAGCATTTTGACCCCACAGGTGTTTCATAGATTTTATTAGAATTGGGCAGTGAAAATAAAAAAAATCCTTTTTCTTCAATAAGACATAGTTTTAGCTGAAAATGTTTCATATTCTCAACAAATAAATGTAAAAGAGCACCCCAACACTTGTAAAGCAACTTCTCCTGTGTTTGACAATACCACATATGTGGTCATAAACTGCTGTTTAGGCACAGAGTAGGGCACAGAAGGGAAGGAGCGCCATTTGGCTTTTGGAGTACAGATTTTGCTGGATTGGTTTCTGGGCGCTATGTCGCATTTGCAAAGTCCCTGTGGGACCAAAACAGTGGATCCCCCCCAGAAGTGACCCCATTTTGGAAACTACACCCCTCAAGGTATTCACCTAGGGGTGTAGTGAGCATATTAACCCCACAGGTGATTGGCAGAAATTGGTGTGCACGTGATGTTGCAGAGTGAAAATGTTTTTTCAATAGATATGCCAATATGTGGCGCCCAGCTTGTGCCACTGGAGACACACACCCCAAAAATTGTTAAAAGGGTTCTCCCGGGTATGGCGATGCCATATATGTGGAAGTAAACTGCTGTTTGGGCACACTGTAGGGTTCAGAAGGGAGGTAGAGCCATTTGGCTTTTGGAGCGTGGATTTTGCTTGTAGTAGTTTTGTTTGGAGTCTTACTGGTGTTTCCGTTTATAATGTGGGGGCACATGTAAGGCGGGCGGAGTATATAAGGGGCATAGTCCGGTGGTATAGTGGGGTAAAAAAAAACAATAAAATAATCCATAGATGTGTGTTATGCTGTGACACAATCCTTTCTGCACAGGCCGGTGTCGCACTAATAAATGGTCTTTACTTATCCCCCTTTTGGTCCGCACTCCGCACCTTTGAAGTTTGGGGAATTTTGCTGGGAAAGTGTTGTCCTGGTATAATACGGGCACCCTCACTTCCAGCAGATATGTTTGGGCCCTCCCCTTCCTGGATCCCTAATTTTAAGGGCCTTGATAATTCGCCACTTGAAACAGAAGAAACGTTCCCCTCGGGCCGGCACAACTGCATATTTTTATTTCCTGGCTTATTGGTGCCTTGACTAATTTTATTTTTTCATTGACGTAGTGGTATGAGGGCTGTTTTTTTTTGTGTGACGAGCTGTAGTTTTTATTGGTACCATTTTGGGGTACACGCGACTTTTTGATCACTTGTTATCCTTTTTTTTGGGGAGGCAAGGTGACCAAAAAACAGCAATTCTGGCATATTTTTTTAGTTCTTTTTATACAGCGTTCGCCACGTGTTATAAATTACATGTTACCTTTATTCTGCGGGTCAGTCCGATTCCGGTGATACCTAATTTATAGCACTTTTTACACAATAAAATAACTTTTGTAAAGAGAATGGATTTTTTCTGTCGCCAAGTTGTGAGAGCCATAACGGTTTTAAATTTTTCGTCGACGGAGCTGTATGAGGGCTTGTTTTTAGCAGACGAGTTATAGTTTTTATAGGTACCATTTTTAGGTACATGCGACTTTTTGATCACTTTTTATTTCAATTTTTGGAAGACAAAGTGACCAAAAAATAGCAATTATGTCAGTATTTTTTAGTTATTTTTTTTACGGCGTTCACTGTGCGGAATAAATAACATAATATTTTTATAGTTCAGGTCGTTACGGTCGCAGCGATACCAAATATGTATGGCTTTATTATTTTTTTCAATAATAAATGACTTGATAAAGGGAAAAAGGGCGATTGTGTTTTGTGTTATTATTTGAAACTTTTATTGTATTTTTTACAACTTTTATTTTTACTTTTTTGACACTTTTCTTTAGTCCCACAAGGGGACTTGAAGGTCCAACAGTTTGTTTGATGTTCTAATACATTGCACTACCTATGTAGTGCAATGTATTAGAACGGTCAGTTGTTCACTGACAGCAAGCCGATCAGGCTCCGCCTCTGGGCGGGGCCTAATCAGTTTACGTAATGGCAGACAGGAGTCCATTGTTAGGGCTCCTGTTGCCATGGTAGCAGTCGCCAGGCTTGCCATCGCGTGGCAAGGCTGCCGATTTGCTACAAACCTCTAGGATGCAGCGATCACAATGGATCGCTGCATCGAAGGGGTTAATGTCAGGAATCTGAGCTAGCTCCGGTTCCTGGCGATAGATCGGGGTGTCCGCTGTAACATACAGCGGACACCCACTGCTGATGATGCCGGCTCAGCTTCTGAGCCGGAAGCTGAGCCGGCGCCATCTTGCCGATGGTACCGGAAGCCTCCTGGGCCCCGCCGACGACGGGGCATAGGAGGATTCCGTTGCTGGCGGACCGGGAGGTAAGCATTAGTCCTCCGATCGCCTTTGCAGCCACCGGCAACCCAGCAATCACGTTGCTGGGGCGCCGGTGGCTATAAACTCCTCACATGCTGCGATCGCTATTCAACGCAGCATGTGAGGGGTTAATCGGTCGGATCGGAGGCTAGCTCCGGTCCTGGCCGATACCTCAGGGTGCCAGCTGTAACATACAGCTGTCACCCGGCGGTGATGTCGCTGGCTCAGCTCCTGAGCCAGCTTCATCTCCATGACGTACAGTTACGTGGAGATGCGGGAACAGTCCATCTCCCATGACGTAACTGTACGTGATTTTGCGGGAAGGGGTTAATGGACAAGTGTGAAATAAGGGGACCTGACATAGAAGCTATTTATATTTCCGCTAATTTTAAATCCGTGTGGTACTCCACCAGTGTCAATAGGTGGGTAAGTATTGTGGTAATACTTCTGAACATCCGGAACCCCCATACCTCCGCACGACCAAGATGAAGTTGTTGTAGAAATTCGAATTCTGGGTTTCCTCCCAGCCCAAATGAAGTTTGTGTTGTGCCTTTTTTGAAGTTTGCGGAGATAAGTATTAGAGACAGGAATCACAACAGTGCAAAACATGTACAATATTATAGGAAGTACCATCATCTTTACAATAGCCACTTTACCTGCCCATGTAATCATAGGTTTAAAAAAAAACATCTAGTATTCTAGAAATTTTAGGGAGCAATGTGGTATCGTTTTTAGCAAACAATGCTGAACAAAGGCTAGTGAGTGACACTCCTAAAATATGAAATACAATTCTCCTGCCAAGTATATGGAAACGACAGTGAGGACTTAGTTTGAGGGTCTACACCTATGTTCAAAATTTGAGATTTAGTCGAATTAACGGAGTAATAAGAGACCTTTCCAAATTTAAGAAGCGAGTCTTGGATAGCAGGTAGGGGATGTAACCAGATTACCAATAGAGAGAAGATCATCCACATATAGTCCAATTTTATGGACCTTAGAGCCCACTGAAATAACAGTAATAGCAGGATTAATTCGAATTATCTCCGCCAAGGGCTCCATCACCAAGGCAAAAATTATTGTGGTTAAGGGACAACCTTGGCGTGTGCCATTACGAATAGTAAAGGAGTCCGATAGAAAGCCTGAGGTTAGAACCCTGGATGAGGGACTAGAATACATCGCCCATATCGCCGATTTAATACTGCCATGTAAACCAAAGTTATGTAGAATCTGAGACGGATAACCCCAGTGAACCCTGTCGAACGCCTTCTCCGCATCCAAGGCCAGGAGCAGAGAAGGCGCCCGAGAGGCCTCTGCCCATTCATTGAATGAGGTCAATAAACCTCCGTGTGCCATCCAGAGCCTGACGACCAGCCACAAAACCCAACTGATCAGATTTAATTAATTTCGGGATGATGTAATAAAGTCTTTCAGACAAAATTTTCACATATATTTTTATATCAGAATTCAACAATGAGATCGGGCGAAAATTTGCCAGGGTGGTAGGCTCTTTCCTGGGTTTGGGAAGTGTCACAATGGTGGCGGTCAGCATTTCCGAGGGAAAAGAGCCCTCAGAGGCAGCCTTTTTAAACACCTCAATAGAATGTGGGGCTATTATCGAGGCATAGCATTTATAGTACTTGTTCGTGAATCAGTCAGGGCCAGGGGCTTTAAATAACTAAGGATGATATAGATTTAAAAATTTCAGATATAGTACATTTTTCTGAAAGAACCTGCAATTGTGTCGGTGACACCTGTGGCAACGACATTTGGTTCAGAAACGTTTTAATAGCTATAAGTCTGAAATTGATTGGCAATTTGTCTAGAATCAACTATTTTGTTACCCTGAGGGCTTATTTAGACGAACATATAATAGGTCCATGCAACGCGCGTGATTTTCACGCGCCTCGCACGGACCTATGTTAGTCTATGGGGCCGTGCAGACTGTCCGAGAGTTTCACGCCGCGTGTGTCCGCTGCGTAAAACTCACGACATGTCCTATATTTGTACGTTGCTCGCGCATCACGCACCCATTGAAGTGAACAATGTTGGCAAGTTAGCTGTGCCATGAGCTGCTGTGAGCTAGCGATGTAACCAGAGAAGTGAGATCAGGGGGCCATTCTCCTCAGCAGCCAAGTTCCGACCCTCGCAGCTACAGGTGTTCCATTGACCACATGCCACCGCTCTCAAAGGCTATCATGGTGCACAGCAAGACGGCAATGGAAGCTGGAATAGAGGTCTATCCTCTTCAGCAATGAGTCCTGCTTTTTTATCGGACCAAATGATAGCTGGAGACCACGTGTGCAAGCCTTTACAAGGGAACGTCACACCGTTCCTACTCCCAGGATTATGGTGTGGGGTGGCATGATGTACGGTAGTCTGACCCCTCTAGTCTTCATTTCAGGTACACTAACAGCTTGGCGGTAGATTGATTTGGTCGTGGAACCAGTGGTACAGTCATTTCTCCAAACTGTCCCAGAAGCCGTTTTTTAACAAGACAAATCCAGGCCGCATGTTGCCCGTGCTACTGTGAGCAGACTGCATGGCCTAAAAGTGCTACCATGGCCTGCAGCATCTCCAGACTTGTCTCTCATTGAGTATATCTGGAACGTCATTGTTCGGCAATTGAAAAGGGAGCTGCCAGCAGCCATTCTTGATAATTTGCGTGGCCAAGTGCATTCAGCGTGGCATAACATTCCTCAGGCAACCATTAATAATCTCATTGATAGAATGCTAAGGCATGCAAGTGAGTGAATTTCTTTGCATGGCGCTTATACTCTATACAGAATAAATCAAGATGTTTGGAATATTTTTTTCCAATTTTTTATAATTTGCATATCATTAACATGTCTATCGATCCTGTGATTTCCAGAATTCCAAAAGTTTTCCTTCTTGTTGTTGCAATTTTAACCCCTTCCCGCCGCAGCCCTTTTTCAGATTTTCATTTTAGTCTTCTCCTCCCCACCTTCCAAAAGCCATAAATTTTTAATTTTTCCGTCTATATAATCCTATGAGGGCTTGATTTTTGCGGGAACATGCAATGTTTTGATCGCTTAGTTCATTTTTTGTGGGAGATTAGTTGACCAAAAAATAGAGATTCTGGCGTTTACAGGTTTTTTTTTTACGGCGTTCACCGTGCAGGTTAAATGATAATATATTGTAATAGTTCAGACTTAGGGACGCGGCGATACCAATTATGTTTATTTATTTATTTTGTTACTATGCTCTAGCGGGAAAACATTTTTTTTTTCCTTAACTTTTCATTTTTTATTTTATTTTTTTTTACATAAAAAAAACCCCCTTTATTTTACTCATTTTTACCTTTTTTTATTAGTCCCCCTAGGGGACTTCAACCAGCGATAATGTATCGCAGTATATCGTGATTCTGACAGGCTTCTATTAAGGGCTTAATAGGAGCACAAAGATGGCGGACCTGGGGGCCTTCATTAGGCCCCCAGGCAGCCATAGCAACCTTCGCGGTGCGGGGGGCGCGATGAGCTGTTAGAGGGGGTCGCACCCCTCTTTCTAACGATTTCAATTCTGCGGTCTCTATTGACCATGGCATTTAATAAGTTAAACGAGCATGATCCCGCTCGTTACTCTGAAGTGTCGGCTGTAACATACAGTCGACCCTCCCAGGTAGTGCCACACAGCCGCCCCCCTTCACAGGTAGTGCCACATAGCTGCCCCTCTCTCAGGTAGTGCCACACAGCCCCCTCCTCCCAGGTAGTGCTACACAGCTACACTCCCTGTAGGTAGTGCCTTTGGGGTTCCCTCTAGGTGTGAAATCCCCAGCCAGAGCATTGCCAACGCTCTGGCTGGGGATTCCGCTTCATTGTTGTCAGGGGCAACCCCAGACCCATAGTCCCAGGCAGAGCACCAGTAGCACTCTGCCTGGTCATTGTTTATATATGGACAGTGATGTCAGGGGCTTCTCCAGAGACAGAGTACCGGAGCAGAGCCGCTAGCGCTCTGCTTGGGACTTCGGCTCCCCTCCTGACATCACGGTCCAAATATGGACAGGGGCTAAATGTTAATTCAATAGCGTAGAATACAAAAAGGGGGTTTGGCATGCAAAAAGGGGTGTGGCATAAATAATCGTCCAATAATCATAGTTGACGTTACACGTTCAATTAATCGTGATTTTGGTTTGGGTCATAATTGCCCAGCCCTAAAATCTATATACATACTAATATATATATATATATATATACATACACATACACACACACACACTATATTTATATAGATTTATTTATTTACTACATATATATACAATAGCTGCGGCAGCATGTAGGACATTATACAGCAGTACTGAATAGTTTAGCTGAGAATCCAGAAAAGAGGTGACATGGAAATCTTACAAGCGGTCTGTGTCAATCTCACTGTTCCTGCTTCCTTCCCTTGCTTGCTTACCCCTTCGCCGTCCATAGGCTCACATGCATCGTCTCTGTTGCAGACTCACTAGCTCTCTGCTCCCCCTCCCTAGACTGTTCTAGCCAGGCAGTGTAGAGACACCACCCCCCCCCACCTCAGTAGCCTGTCTGTAACCAGGGACAGACTTTGCTTAACAGGGGGTGAACAGCAGATTACAGGAAGAGGGAAACCTAGTGGCTGTAACTTCACACAGAGCTTCATTTTTACAAACTTTATATACAGTGGATATAAAACGTCCACACACCAATGTTAAAATGCCAGGTTATAGTCATGTAAAAAATCAGTACAAGATTAATAATTTCAGAACTTTTTCCACCTTTAATGTGACCCATATTCTGTACAATTCCATTGAAAAATAAAACTGAAATTATTTAGAGGGGAAAAATAAAAATAACGAAACTACAATAAGGTGGTTGCATAAATGTGAACACCCTCTTAAAATTGGGCATGTGGTTGTGTTCAGAATTAGCCAATCACATTTAAACTCATGTTAAATAGTAGTCAGTACACAGCTGCCATTATTTAAAGTAATTCTGAGTAACCCCATATCAAGTTCAGCTGTTCTATTAGGATCTTCCTGACATTTTCTATGTTACATGTGACAGCAAAAGCCATGGTCCATAAAGAGCTTACAATACATCAAATTGATCGGATTGTTGAAAGGCATCAGTCAGGAGAAGTGTACCAAAGAATTTCCAAGGTATTAGATATACCATGGAACACCGTGAAAACGGTCATTAAGAAGTGGATTACATTTGGCACAACAGTGACATTACCAAGAACTGGATGTCCCTCAAAACTTGATGAAAAGACCAGACAAAAATTGGTCTGGGAGGCTACCAAGAGGCCTACAGAAACATTAAAGGAGCTGCAGGACTTTCTGGCAGGTACTGGTTGCGTAGTGCATGTGACAACAACCTCCCATATTTTTCATATCTCTGGGCTGTGGGGTAAGGTGGCAAGACGGAAGCCTTTTCTAACAAAGAAAAACATCCAAGCCCGGCTATGTTATGCAAAGACCTACATCTAGTCTGCCAAAAGCATATGGGAGAATGTGTTCTGGTCGGATGAGACAGAGGTTGAACTTTTTGGCCATAATTCCAAAAGGCATGTTTGGTGCAAAGCCAACACTGCACATCACCAAAATAATAACCATACCCACAGTGAAGCATGGTGGAGGAAGCATTATGCTTTCGGGCTGTTTTTCTGCAGCTGAAACTGGGGCTTTAATGAAGGTGAAGGGAATTATTAACAGTTCCAAATATCAGTCAATATTGGCACAAAACCTGTAGACCTCTGCTTAACCCCTTAGTGACCAGCCCATTTTAGGCCCTAATGACCAAGCAATTTTATTTGTTTTTCTATAGTTATATTCAAAGAGCTATAACTTTTTTATTTTTTCGTCTACATAGCTATATGAGGACTTGCTTTTTGCGGGATTAGTTGTACTTTTTAATAGCACCATTTTTGGGTACATATAATTTTTTTATTAACTTTTTTTGGGGGGATTATAAAAAAAAACCTGAAATTCCACCATTGTTCTATGCGTTTTTAAATTGACGCCGTTCACTGTGCGGCGTAAATAACATGTTACCTTTATTCTATGGGTCGGTACGAATACGGCGATACCACATATGTAGAGGTTTTTTTATGTTTTTGACTTTTGCACAATAAAAAAAAACTTTTGAACTAAAATTATTTGTTTTTGCATCGTTGCTTTCCAAGAGCCGTAACTTTTTTATTTTTCCATCAATGTAGTGATTTTTTGGGGTTGTTTTTGCAAGGAAGAGTGGGCAACAATTGCCAAGTCAAGATGTGCCATGCTGATAGACTTCTTCCTAAAAAAAGACTGAATGCTGTCAAAGGGTAATTCAACAAAGTATTAGTTTACAGGTGTGCATATTTATGAAACCACATTATTTTTGTTCTTTATTTTTACACCCTAAAAGATTTCAGTTTGTTTTTCAATAGAATGATACAGATTCTAGGTGACATTAAAGGTGGAAAAGATTCTGAAATGATTCATCTTGAACTGATTTTGTAACATTAGAAAAATCTGGCATTTTAACAGGAGCGTGTAGACTTTTTATATCCACTGCATATCAGGTATACTATTAGATTAGCATAAGTTGATTGAAAAAATTGAAAAATCTAGGGTCTTTACTTTGCTTCTCATAATATACAGTTGATAACTTTCCAAAAATTGAACAACATTCTAAGGACTAGAATGAATAGCTCACATTGTTTTTTTTCTGCTGCTACGTCTATAATATTATTCATACACTGACATAATAATGACATGTCATACAGTGAGGTGACATTATTTGCTCTGCTGCTGCTCATTATTTATTCTCTGCCACTAGTCTTAATTTTATTTTCAGGTCTCAGAATAGTCAAACTGGTTAATTGGGTTTGCTCTAATTTTTTTTAAATGCATCACTGTAAATATACTCCCCTAAATGAGAATGTCCACCCTTCTGTGCCGTTTAACTTACTTACATATGTTTATGGGTGTGAGAGCTCAGTTTTTCTCATATATACATGTCCCCTGCATAGATACAATTTAGAACATCCTGGCTGCAATTAGCCACCACTAGAAGGCGCTTACTGCATACCAGGCATACGGTTATAACAAAAAGTTGAGATTTAATGACTCCGGCATTTTCTTTGCCTCCCTCATAGCAAATGTGATGTAGTCTAGTCATGTGTATTGGCTTACCAGGTGCTGCGTTTCACGGGTTGTCGATTCCTTCCGGGCCGCCACGATCACGCGATCATCAGTTTGACTCACTGTACTATAGCATCTGCTGTAGGTACCGGAAGTCAGTCTTTCAATGCAAGTATATGAATTCCTCAATGTGAGTCTCAGACTTGTATTGAGTATGACCTCTGATTTCTACAGTAAATGCTGTAGGATACAGGGAGTCCGACTGAAGATCACCTAACCCAACAGCTGCCGGAAACGGAGATGCTACACATGAAATACAGACCCAGGTAAGTTGATACATATGACCAAATTGCACTACATCACATTTTCAAATGGGGTGGGGTGAGGAAAAAAGAAAACACATTTTTTTTTTTCTCCAACAATTTTGAGGATTCAACATGGTTTAAGGAGATCATGCACATGAGCCATATTTGTATTAACCTAATAACGGAAAAATACTTTATGCACATCACAGGCAACCATTTGCATCTGTATAAAATAAGGAATTTTGTTGGTTAAAAATTCATCTTTTCTGAACACTTATATTATTCTGCACAGAACAGTAAACCTATTTTTACAACTGTCAACATTTGTAAATTAATATTAAAAAGAGCTGAGTTCTTCTCGAAAAGGGGTTGCCTGGAATCTTCAAATGGTAAAAGGTTTATTAAAAATCAATGAAGCAAAACTAAAGAAAATCAAGGGAATTTGCTGCCAAACAAAAATGCCTTTTTTTGGGCAATTTAACACAAATCAAGCAAATTTTCTAATCCACTAAAACACAGAGTCGGCAGAAATGTGATCTTGTGCTGTGAACTTCAAAATCGGCAATACGCGATCTTTTTTTTGGGGGGGGGGGGGGGTTAGTCTAGTTATATTTAACTATATATAACAGGTAGGGCTTCTCCACACACAACGGAATTGCTGCAGAAAATTTCTGCAGCAATTCCGTTGAAAGTCAAAGGCTTTCCGCTGTGGCAAAAATGCACCATTTCCTGTGGTTTTTACAGCAGAAAACGATGCGAAAATTCCTGCATTTACCCAATGTTAGGAGACGGAGACATCGTCTCTGAAAAACGCAGCAAATCTGCACACTTTCTGCAGCAGGGATTGACATGCTGCGGTCCGAAAAATATGCACCGCAGGTCAATTTCGGCTTGGAAATCTTACACAGCATGTAGATTTGTTGCTACTGTATTCTGCTGCATTTTTTCCTGCCGAAATCCCGGCCAAAACAAACACGCCAATTCCGGAGGGTGTGGACGAGCCCATAAAGTGCATTAGTAGAGAGTACAGGATGACTCTGCAACGGTCTGTGATACAGACAGACAACGTATAAAATGGAAAAGAAAACAAAAAAAAACTGTGGCTGATTTGCGCCCCCCCCCATTCAACTCCAATTTTTTTTTTAATTAAAAAGTTAAATCAATAAATTTTATGTACCCCAGATGGTGCAAATGAAAACTACATCTTGTCCGGGTAAAAGAACAAAATTACTTTTCCGTAAAACATGCTTTTTTTCTGCAACAGTACTGACAACATAAAAAAAACAATATATTTGATATGGCCGCAATCTTAACCCAAAGAGTAAAGTTAACACATTATTTATACCAAAAACAATGGCAGAGTTGCGTGTTTTTCCATACCCCCAAAATTAAAGTTAATCAATTCGTACTCCTCTAAATAGAGGCAATAAAGACTACAGCTTGTGCTGCAAAAAAACAAGCCATGATACAGCTATGCGGACGGGAAAATAAAGTTATGGCTGTAAGAACGTTGTTTGCAGTCACTGCGTACGCGGACCTGCACACTTACTTTTTTAATTTTGCTAGCATGTGCTGACCAACCAGGTTTGTGTTTTTTTTTGTGTTCTTAGAATGTGGCAGTGAAAGAACCAAAATAAAACAGTGCACGGTCCCTAATGTCCCATATAGGCTGGTCTTTTAAAGGATATGTACACTTTTGATGATTTTTTTGTGTTTTGCGATTTTAAAAACTTTTAAATGACTTTTTCTTTTTTTTTTTACTTTTTATGATACAGCTTCTAAGTATCCTGTATAAATAGAAGTATTGTTCTCTCTCAGCCAATTCGGTCAGCTCAGATGAATTGACTTTGTTCACATCGGTGGTGTGACATTCCGTTGTTCTGCTCCATCTCCGACCAGATCTGCAACGGAGGCCCCTAACGGAGACTCCAATGCAGATGTGAACAAGGCCTTATATGTGATCGATAGTGTCAGATCCTGTGTGTTGGACACACAGGTTCTGATCTCTGAAGTTAAACTCAGTTCAGCTGAACTAACGGAATCAGCTGAGGGAAAAGGACACAGCTTATGTATACAGAATACATAGAAGCTGCATCAAAAAAGGGATTTTTATAATTTTTTATTTTTTTTAAATAGTTAAGTTAGCTCCGACCACCACCATTAACCCCTTAAAGAGGCCCTGTCACCAGTTTAATACTTCCCTAACTCCTACCTAATCTGATAGGCGCTGTGCTATAGTTAGCTATGTTTTTTGTTAAAAAAAAAACGTTTATTAGTGACAAAGTTCTGTTCATTTTTACATTTATGCTAATTTTTTCTAAATGCCCGACTGGGTGTTTTTTTTTAACTTTCACCAAGTGGGCGTTGTAAAGAAAAGTGTATGATGCTGACCAATCAGCGTCATACACTTATCATTCATGCCCAGCTTTATTCACAGTACAGTGTGGTTTTGCGAGATCACGCTGTCACGTCACTTACTCCCGCAGCTTCTTCATCGTTTAAAACGGACAGGCATCTGCTAGGCCATGCCTCTGGCATGACCTAGCAGGCATTCACTACAGGCAGACCTGTGGGTGCTTTATTAGGCCCACAACTACCATAGAAGACACAGACACTCTGCGATCTTATCGCCGGGTGTCGTGGGAGAGAGCTCCCTCCCTCTCTCCAAAGCAAATCAGATGCTGTGCTCGCTATTGAGCGCCGCATCGGAGGGGTAAAACGGGTGAGATCGATACTTATATCGATCTCACCCATTCGAGCAGGGATGCCTCCAGCCCTCAGCTACCTCTGACAGCTGAGAACAGGGAGATTTAACGGCTCCCTGCTCTGTTTATTTATTCTGATGCAGCGCCGTGAAAAGACGCATGCATCAGAATTAAGCCTATTAGTAGCCTCCCATGAAAAGGCGCATTGGCGGTCAATAACGAGTTAACAAAAAAAAAAAGTAGTTATCTACAACACATCGCCTATTAGATTAGGCAGGAGATAGGGTAGTATTAAACTGGTGATAGAGCCTCTTTAAATGCAGCGGTCAAAAGAGACTGCTGCATTTAAGGAGTTTGTAGTCAATCGGCAACCCAGAGACGAGATCGCCGGGGTGCCAATGGCAGAAATGGCAACTGGAGGTTTAACACTTCAGAGTACGGAAGCCTCCTTGGCCGGCCCTAAAAGGATTCCTGTAGCGACGGGAAGATGGTGTGGGCTCACAAGCTGGGCCAGTGTCATCAGCGGCGAGTGTCAGCTGTATGTTACAGCTGACACCCTACTGTAACAGTAGGGACCAGAGTTAGCTCCGAGCCCCGCCATTAACCTTTTAGATGCAAGCGATCTCTGCATTTTAGTGGATTGTAGCCACATTGGCACTCCTGTGATTCAATTGCGGGGGTGCCGACTGTTGCTCTGGAAACAGAAGGCCTAACAATGGCCTCCTGGTCCGCCAATTACGAAAGCCGATTAGACCCCGCCCGACTGAGCGTTCTAATACACTGCACTACATAGGTAGTGCAATGTACTAGAACAGAAATCAGACAGTTGGACCTTCAAGTCCACTTGGGGGACTTAAATTCACTTTTGTTAACCAGTTAGTGACCGCCAATACGCCGTTTCACGGTAGCCACTAATGGGCTTTATTCTGATGCATACGCCTTTTCACGGTGCTGCATCAGAACAAATCTGCGGCGCCGGGAACAGTTAAAACGCCCTGTTCTCCGCTACCGGAGGTAGCGGAGAACTTGGAGCATCGTTGCTAGAGCGGGCAGATTGAAATCCGCCCGTTTAACCCCTTAGATGCGGCGCTCAATAGCGAGCGCTGCATTTAAGTGGTTCTGGAGAGGGGGAGGGAGCTCCCTCTGTCACCCCACTATGACATCGAAGGGTGCCAGTGTCTTCTACGGCAGCCGGGAGCCTAAAAAAGGTCCCCACGTCTGCCTGTAGTGGATGCCTGCTAGGCCACGCCTCTGCCATGGCCTAGCAGATGCCTGTCTGGTGTAAACGGACAGGCAGTAATACACTGCAATACAGAAGTACTGCAGTGTATTATAAAGCGATCGGATGATGGCATAGTGAAGTCCCCTAGTGTGACTAGTAAACAAAAAGTTGAATAAAGTTATTAATAAATAAATAAGTGAAAAAAATAAAATAAAAACCCACTTCTCCCCCTTAAAAAATGCTTTATTATGAAAAACAACAGTATAAAAAAAAAAATTACACATATTTGGTATCACTGCGTCTGTAACGCCCCCAATGTAAAAATAAAATATAAACAATGCCAGAAATGCTGTTTTCTGTTCATCCTGCCTTAAAAAACAATTTAATAAAAAGTGATCAAAAAGTCGCATTTACGCCAAAATGGTGCCGATAGAAACTACAAGTCGTCCCACAAAAAAAAGCCCCCATACAGCTGCATCGACGAAAAGTTATGACTCTTCAAATATGGACACACAAAAACACAATTTTCAAAAAGAAGTTTCAGTGTAAAAGTAGTAAAACATAAGAAAACTATATAAGGCTTTGTTCACATCTGCGTTGGGGTCCCGTTCTCGACTACGCTATAGCTTCCGGCAAAACGACGGGTCCGGTGCACAACAGACACAAACGGAAACCATGGGCATCGAAACAGTCACCATTGAAATCCATGGTGATGGAAACGGAAACCTCTGGTTTGTGTCCGTTCAGGATCCCATTCTGACGGAAACCGACGGAACGTCAGAATGGGACCCCAACGCAGATGTGAACGAAGCCTAAATTTGGTATCGTCGCAATCATAACGACCCGCTGAATAAAGTTATTATGTTATTTATACCACGGCAAAAAAAGTGGCGAAATTGCTGTTTTTTTTTTTCTTTTACGCCCCCAAAAAAGTTGATCAATAAATGATATCTACCTCAAAATGGTGCTATTAAAAAATACAACATGTCCCGCAAAAAACAAGACCTTATACAGCTATGTCGACGCAAAAATAAAAAAGTTACAGCTCTTGGATTGCGACAATGGAAAAACTTTAAAAATAGTATAGGCTGACCATTAAGGGGTTAAAAAAAAAAAAAAAAAAGGTTTCAAGTAATAAAGCAATCGCCCTTTCCCCTTATCAAGTCCTTTATTATTGAAAAAAATACATAAACCATACATATTTAGTATCACTGAGTCCGTAACGGTCTGAACTATAAATATATTATGCTACTTATGCCAAGTGGTGAATGTCGTAAAACACCCCCCCTGAAAAACAATGATAGATGTGCTGTTTTTTGGTCACCTTGCCCTTCCAAAAATTGGAATAAGAAGTAAGAAGTGATCAAAAAGTCGCATGTATCCAAAAATGGTACTTATAAAACTATAGTTCGTCTCGTAAAAAACAAGCTCTCATACGGCTCCGTCGACTAAAAAATGAAAACGGTATGGTTCTCACAATATGGCGACAGAAGTAAATTTATGGTGCAAAAAGTTGTAAAACTTAAAAAAGTGCTATAAATTTGGTATTGCTGGAATTGTACTGACCCGCAGAAAAAAGTTAACATGTAATTTATAACGTATGGTGAACGGTGTTATCTACAACAGCGCAGTGCTTCCGTTTTCAACATCCGATTTTGACCCGTTTTGCATTTGTTTTTTTCCCTGTTCATTTTAAAAACGGATGGATTTCATTTGTAAATCTAGTGCCACACCGTACCCTCTGTAGATATTGTCACAGCCATCCTGTAGGTAATGCCACACACTGCCCTCTGTAGACAATGCCACACACTGCTCTCTGTAGGCAATGCCACACACTGCCCTCTGTAGATGCTACCACAGACCCCCTTGTAGGTAGTGCCACACAGACCCACCTTGTAGGTAGTGCCACACAGACCCCCTTGTAGGTAATGACGCACAGCACCCTTGTACATAGCCACCCCCTTAGATGGCAGCCACACATAGATGGCACCCCCCTAACTTCCTGTAGGGGACCGCTCCAGGAGAAGTCCCTGACTTTTTGTGGCGCATAATGACTGGCCACAGCAACGGGGATTCTGCTTCAGAAGTCCCTGACATCACTGTCCATATATGGACAAAAAAGTCAGGGACTTCTCCTGGAGCGGAATCACCGGCCACAGCTGTGGCCAGGGATTAGGGATTCAGCTCCTCCTTCGCACTGTGAGTAGGAGAAGAGAGCGAGCGGCAGAATGCACAGCCGTCACTCGGATCACATCAGAGTGACAGCCGCTCTTTACACAGCACCATAGACTTCTATGGGAAACGTGCGGCCGGGAGAACGGCCCAAAATAGAGCATGTTCCATTTTTCAAAAATCGGCCGTGTGAATAGCCCCATTTGGGGGTCTATTGTTCCTTCTGAGGCCGTGTGATGGCCGTTCTTTGAACGGCCATCACACGGCTGAGAATCCCGGTCGTGTAAATGGTGCCTAACTTGGAGTCTTGTGACAAAATAATTCCACAAAATTGTTACATTTGTTTTTTTTTTTTTAGTATAGAAACTACTGTCAGCCGCCGCCGTTAGCGGTGTATTAGGTCCTTACAGGTTTTCATTTATGCAAATACACATTTTCACTGACTGCAAAGACATCTAGAAAACTGTGTGGAATAGCATAATTGATTGTACAATAATCAAGCTTTTTACGCCATGAAAACCCCATTAAAAGGCTTCAATTGAAATAAAGGAAAAAAAGTGGGTTCTTCCATATATTTAATACTTTTTCACTCCAATATAGTGGAGATACTTTGGATTTTCATACATGGGAACCAGGGGCGTATCAATCGCAGTTGCAGAAGGTGCAACGGTGACTGGACTCGGAGGGGAAGGGTACCCACAATTGGTTCCCTGCCCGCCACTAACTCTAGTAAGCCACAAGCTGTTTTGTGCCTGTGGCCTACTAGCGGTTGCTGAGGACATCACTGCATTGTGCCGCCTGTGCCGGACAGTAGGGAGAAAACGCAGCAGCTCAAAGTAATCACAGGGTTTGGTGGGTTTTTCCATTTTTTTTAAATTATCATTGGCGCAAATAGGGCACCTATCTACTATATGGGATCTTAACTACTTTAGGTAGGCACCTTTCTATACTATGGGGGAGCAATCTACTATATGGGAGCACCTATCTACTACAGTAAATGGTGGGACTAATTATTATAAGGGACCACCTAACTACTATATGGGGCCACAAAAGAGGACGACTACTACTGTGAGGGTGCAAAAAGTGGGACATTACTACTGTGTGGTGGAACTATTACTGTTTGGGGAGAACTATTACTGTGTGGGAATCTAAGGGGAGCACTATTACAGTTCCTTTGGGGGTACCATTATGGTTTAGGAATAGGCAGGGAAGATGCTAGAAGATCAAGGAGGAATATTTCTGCGTTGTAAATTCTGCAGAGGCAGAAGTAGTAGCTGTAAGTCGTCATCATGGCGGTCTGGCCTGAATGAAGAAGAAAAGGAAAAGCGAACGACTCCAATCTGAGTCACTAGATGTAACTGTACTTTAATAATTTATATGGTCTGCATACCGCCTGTTTGGGACTGGTATCTACCACTATAAGGTCACTGTATAGTGGTAATCTTGGCCTTTGTATAGTGGTTTTTATTCACTAACAGTATGCTGGGATTATCCAGTCACTACGTGGTGGTAATATGTGGTGCAGGTATTATTTAGTAACAGTATGGTGGTATTTTGTCACTATGTAGTCGTGAAATGTGGTTATGGTGTGGACGTATTATTCTGTAACAGCATGGTGGTATTATTCAGTCACTATGCTGTGATAATATGTGGTCATGGTGTGGAGGTATTATTCAGTAACAGTATGGTGGTATTATTCAGTCACTATGCTGTGATAATATGTGGTCATGGTGTGGAGGTATTATTCAGTAACAGCATGGTGGTATTATTCAGTCACTATGCTGTGATAATATGTGGTCATGGTGTGGAGGTATTATTCAGTAACAGCATGGTGGTATTATTCAGTCACTATGCTGTGATAATATGTGGTCATGGTGTGGAGGTATTATTCAGTAACAGCATGGTGGTATTATTCAGTCACTATGCTGTGATAATATGTGGTCATGGTGTGGAGGTATTATTCAGTAACAGCATGGTGGTATTATTCAGTCACTATGCTGTGATAATATGTGGTCATGGTGTGGAGGTATTATTCAGTAACAGTATGGTGGTATTATTCAGTCACTATGCTGTGATAATATGTGGTCATGGTGTGGAGGTATTATTCAGTAACAGTATGGTGGTATTATTCAGTCACTATGCTGTGATAATATGTGGTCATGGTGTGGAGGTATTATTCAGTAACAGCATGGTGGTATTATTCAGTCACTATGCTGTGATAATATGTGGTCATGGTGTGGAGGTATTATTCAGTAACAGCATGGTGGTATTATTCAGTCACTATGCTGTGATAATATGTGGTCATGGTGTGGAGGTATTATTCAGTAACAGCATGGTGGTATTATTCAGTCACTATGCTGTGATAATATGTGGTCATGGTGTGGAGGTATTATTCAGTAACAGTATGGTGGTATTATTCAGTCACTATGCTGTGATAATATGTGGTCATGGTGTGGAGGTATTATTCAGTAACAGTATGGTGATATTCTTTAGTCACTGTAGTAGTAATATGGGGTCATGGTTTGGCGGTATTATTTAGTAACTATTAAGTAACAAGCGGGGTGTGTGGGGGCAGGTGTAAGATTTGCCCTGGGGCCTATTAGGACCCTAGTTTCACCATCATAGGAACAAAACAAAAACTATCTAAAAGGTAAAGGAATGATAGTTTCCAACATTTGCTAAATTTTGGTATCTGCAAGGAGAGAAATAAGTAACTGTCGTTTTACATCCAGTAGTTTTTAATATTTAATGGTATTTCTTGTTAAATGCAGTGTGTACAATCTATAGCAGGGTGATGTTGCTGAAGACAAGAGCAAGGTGCACTTTAAACATTTTAATTACCATTCCAATTAACATTTGCAGCAGGAATCCAATTAGTTAATACCCTGCCCTTTATTTTCACTGCAAATTAGCCCTGCTTTTGTCAAATTAGCAGTAAATGTTCATTGGCCTGGTCATCTGTGAATTGCATGATGTGATCAAATCATCTAAATTTACTAACCCTAGTTGTATCTGTGAATAAACAATCAATGAAGAGATCCCTATGATCTAGAAAAAGCTTCTGCAGACAACAGGAACATTTTTCAAAATGCTCTTTTAACCCATGTGTTAACGTAATAAAATTATTGCATATTGCAGGAAACAAAGAAAAACATAAAAGTATGCCAGGTATAAGGATTAGAACCATTACCATGCAATTTTACATAGTGTTCGGACTAGATTGTATTCCTAATGTCACGAGTATTGCGGTTACTTAATTAATAGAATTTTTTCAGGAGATTTTTGATTGATACTTGATTTAACTGTACATAGCAAACTCATTGAATGCTTTTAACCAAGACTTTAGAGCGTCACTCTCAATTTTTATAACATAAATAAAATAGGTTACACTAACGTAAAGCAACCCTCCAGTCAAAAATAAAAAAAATACCATACGTATTAGTCAACACAAATGGTGCCCCTCTTCTAAACGATGCTGCCGCTCTTCCAGCGTTCTGGTCCCTCGTTGTCATCTTCCCAAAATAGCTACCACCCCTCTACTTCCCTCCAGTCAACCAGGGCCGATTAAGCCATCAGAACTGGTATATCAAAAGGCAGTTGAGGGGGGGTCGTGTATAATACCATTTAAGAACGCACCAGTACTCTGAAATGCGCTACACTAGACAATTAGATTCATTCTCAATATTCAGTTTTTAGGCGTGCCCATCAAGCCCAACCTGTAATCCTACCGTCTTAATCCAGAGGAAGGCAAAGCACCCATGAGGTTGATGCCAATTGCCTCATTAGGGTAAAAATTCCTCCCTTACTAAATATGGCAATCCGAATAAACCCCTGCATCAACGTCCCATCTCCGGAATCTAGTACTCACAACTTGTAATATTATATTTTTCAAGAAAGACATCAAGGCCCTTCTTGAACTCAACCATCACAACATCCTGCGGCAGAGAGTTCTATAGTCTCACAGTAAAGAATTTGTGATTTGTCTATTTTAGTATTTATACGACAGCGCTGAACTTCTTTCTCGGTTCAAGGAAAGGGGTCATGATTTTTTTTTTTAATTTATGTATTTTTATTTAAAAAAATATATTTACTTTATTTTTTCACATAATTTTTTTTATTAACACTTTTTCACTGTACTGGTGGCTGCCATCTCTGGCAGCCGTCTCTTCACGACACATACACAGATTAAATATGGCAGGTACAGGGCATAGGAGATCGGAACGTCTCCAGTTCCTATCTCTTGTGCTTCTGCCGTCTAACTCTGTACTACGCATGCTCTGTGGTATGCGCAGTTCAGAGCGACCCAGCATAGAAGCTGGTTTGTAGGGGAAAGTTTTTTCCATTTTGGTGAAAACCAGCCGCACTGCAGGTAAGGTGTGTGTGTAGGTGTGTGTGTGTGTAGGTGTGTGTGTGTGTAGGTGTGTGTGTGTGTAGGTGTGTGTGCGTAGGTGTGTGTGCGTAGGTGTGTGTGTGTAGGTGTGTGTGCGTAGGTGTGTGTGCGTGTGTGTGTGTGTGTGTGTGTGTGTGTGTGTGTGTGTGCTGCACTGCATGTGGGGGGGGGGGGGGTGTTTGTGAGTGGCTGATCCTTGATAGCTGCCTATCAGCTGTTTTTAAGGAACAGCGGCGAGCACCGCTGTTCCGTTGTTTCTTGCTCCTACTTTGAATTGCCCTCTAGCGGCGGTCCACAGTATTACAGCCTTCTCTTATTCACTTGTATGGCAGAAGGCTGTAATACTGTGAACCGCCGATACACGGCGATTCACAGTAGGAGCAAGGCATACCAGTGCCACTGATCCTTCAAAAGCCCCCGATCAGCTGTCTTGAAGGATCAGCAGCACTCATATGCCGCTGCTCCTTCATTCCTTACTCCTACTGTGAATCCCTATCTAGCAGCGGTTCACAGTATTACAGCCTTCTCCCATTCAAGTGAATAGGAAAAGGCCGTAATACTGTGAACTGCTGCTACAGGGCGATTTACAGTATGAGCAAGGAATTAAGCAGTGGCGTATAAGCGCCGCTGATCCTTCAAAACAGCTAGTCGGCAGCTTTGAAAGATCAGCGGCGCTTATACTCCACTGCTCCTTCATTCCTTGCTCCTACTGTGAATTGTCATGTAACTACATGGCAATTCACAATGTAGGAGAAAGGAATGAAGAAGCAGTGGCATATTACTAACTTTATTTTTTTGGTTTTGCAGGTTCCACTGGACCATTTGGACTACTTCGATCTACTTTATTTTTTTTTTTAAATAAAATGGTGAAAGAGGGTTGTGTGGGGGAGTTTTTATTTCAATAAAAAAAGGTTTTCTTATGTCTGTGTTTAATACTTTATTAGCGTCTTATTAATGGCAGTTGTCTGTTTGACAATGTCTATTATTGAGGCGGGGCTTAGTGTTAGCCAGTAAAAAAGCCAGCACTAAACCCCCATTATTACCCCGGTACCCACCGCGCCATGAGCGCTGCATTGATTTCAATGGGAGGCAGAGGAGTTTTTTCCCGGGTGGCTTTTGACTGCTCGTGAAAGCGCCGTTTCCTTTCTTGCAGCTTCCGCCTCTGACCTCCCATTGAAATCTTTTCAAAGCGTTTTTCGTGACGTTTCTGCCCATGTTTCTTGTATTCGCTTCAATGACCATGGGCGAATACTGCAGCGAAAACAGCGGGAAAAAAGTGGAGGCAGTTTAAAGAGGCTCTGTCACCAGATTTTGCAACCCCTATCTGCTATTGCAGCAGATCGGCGCTGCAATGTAGATTACAGTAACGTTTTTATTTTTAAAAAACAAGCATTTTTGGCCAAGTTATGACCATTTTTGTATTTATG